>NC_037644.1:12440168-12789751 GCF_003254395.2 Apis mellifera | reverse complement strand
TCCGAGTATAATATATATACGAATGATAGAAATACGAGTGGAACAAATAAAAGAAACAAAGGGAAGAGACGAGAGTGACTTGTTGCTGAAATTGTCGCTCTTCATTTCTCTTTGACGAAGATCCGAGTAATATCGTCCAGTTTATATATTCTCCATTCCCGCGAAATATTTTATCGTTCCACTCCCCATCTTTTTTATCGTCCCTCCGCGTTTCCCCATTAGAGATATTTCTCTCTCTCTTGGAAAAGAGATACTACGTCGCCAGATAGAAATCGTCGAACGATTAATCTCAATCGACTCGTTTATCGCAGTCCGATTGTTCGATGTTTCATCTCCTACGTTATATTTTAATAATAAGAAGAGAGAGAGAGATTCTTAAAAATGTCACGTCGCGGAATATGAATAGAAAATTTGCATCGGTTGATACATCGGGTGTATAAATAGAACGCGAATATTTCCTGAATGCAAAGTCGGGCATAACCTTCGTACATTGTTAAAAGGAAGAGTGTCTATTCTCGACGCGACTATAATACGCGAAGTAGCTGTGTAGTGAAAAGAAGTCGCGTCTCGCAGGACGGCACGGGGGCAAGAGGGGAGATCCTTCGGTATCCCCACTTCACGCGCTTTGTCGACGATCCTGACACCACGCGTAGCTACGTATACTAACAGAAGAGAGCTATAATTAGAACATTCGGCCACAGTAAAAATTATTTCGATATAACTTGTATATACATTGAATTAAAATATTATTACAAATTAGTCTACATTATTACGAGAAATGAAAAAATTTTTCATATTATATCGATACTTTAGAATTCTCTGGATTCCATGCTTATGCATCGAGGTTATCGTCATTTTGAATTAGTATATGTGATAATTTTCCATTTGCGAATATTTTTTTAATTTCCAATGATAATAAATTCATCGACGAAAATGTTTAAAACATTTTCTTCGTTGCCAAATGTTCGTTACACAAGTTCGTCTATATTAATTATATTACATGTTCGTCATAGAATTAAAAAAAAAAAAGAAAACTTTAGAAAGTTTTCAATTTTAGTCGAATTTAAACCCGGGTCCCTGCGACCAACTATCGGTCGACATTTTAATTATCGACAAGCCTGACAGCGCACGAGCCTGCGACCAAACATCGGACTATCCCCTGATAAACAACGTGGATGGAGAATAATGGAGGGGAAAAAAAAGAGGAAAAAAGGATAGCGTGCGCGCGCGCGTGTGTGTGTGTGTGTGTGTGTAGCGACTCGAATCGATATTATTTACTATTCTATAGTAACGAAACGTTAGCCGGGTCGTTGTGTTTACCTACGTCGAGCCTCAACCCCTCCCCTCTGCGCCGTGTACGTTGACCTCACGAATATCCTGACGGTCTGTCGAGGCGAACGCTCGATACCCGAGAGCGCTTCGAGTTAGACGAGGCGAGTATTTACTTCAGATATTTCGTTTTCGCGGCGGAAAGTGGGATCTTTGATTCAATTCAATTTCGGTTAATTAAACGAACGAGATTCATTTTCACGGGTCCCTTGTTCGCCTCAGAAAAAGAGAGAGAATCGAATTTGATTTAGACGATGGTTTAAAGGCGGTTTCGCTGTCTCGAGAAATAGAATTATTTCGAAGGAATACAAAACTTTTTAGAATATATTCGTTCATAATCGGTAATTTTAAGCTCGTTCAAAGCGTTCTTGAAATAAACTCACATTCTTGAGGAAAATGAAGGTGCTCTATCTTTATAGATAGTTGTACTCTTGCACGTGGAGAGTTCGAAAATAAGAATTTGAGATAAAAAGCATCTTGAATCTTTTAAATATTTCACGTAGTAATTGAATCGAGATATCGGCGGCTAAAGACGGATAAGGCGCGTGTTGCATACGTACGTTGAAATTAAGAGTACCTTCTCAAGCTAAGAACAAAATCAATTAATTCGAGCTTTGAAAGAAGAAAAGTTTTCAAGTAACAATGGATATCCAATTTTAAATCTAATTAACCCTAAAATCCTTCCTTTATTTATTTCTTTTTTTAATTCCACGAAAGCGTTTTTAAATATAAAATCGTCGATGGGTGTACAATTCGATGGAAATGATTCACGATTAGGCAAAGTATCGATATCGCGAATACTGGAAATTAAGGAAGAAGAAATGAAGGGGAATAATTTCGCTGATGTCATCGTCTGGCGTCGAGAAATTATATCGAGCCAGGGATCTGGTGAAGGGTTGTGGAGATGCGGACTTATTGGTTTCGACATCGAGCTTCCTCGTCTCATTTTTAGCCGCTCGAAAACAAAGCCCTATCAATTCTATCGAACGTTTCGTATCAACTTCTATATATTCTACATATTACATATATTTCTATAACGCTTGTTTCCTCGTGGATTAATTCTCAAAATGGATGGCAAATACATTAGGAGAGAAATTTTTTTAAATTAAATAATAATTATATTTTGTTATCGGTTCAAAACGGATCAACGCGAATGTCATCGTTCTTTGCAACACGTGGTGTAAATCACACGCACATACACACACGCACTCTCTCACGAATTGTTCCCAATTTCCAACGTGTCAAAATTTATTATTTCGCCTCCCATCGAGCTCGAATTAACAATGACAGAATGGAAGTTCGAGAAACTTATTTACGTCGATGTTCGTTAACGATGCCGGGCATATTTGATTGCACAAACGGTGTATTATAAATAACACGATTGACGAAACGATCGGTAATAACAACGGAATCTCGCGGGTTAAATGAGTATAGAGTATTAACGATCTGTAGCGCGGATTGGCAGTGAATCAAGAAAGGTGATTTCAATCGTAACAGGTGGTCGAAATTTCGCGCATAGACGGAACAACTTCGTCTATATACCTTTTCAATATAATTTTTATTATTTCGAACTTCTTCCTTTTCTGACAAAATATAAAAAAAATATTTTATATTATCAATAAAAATCGTCTCGAGATCTTTTTCGATAAATCTAATTTTTTGATAAAATAATTAACTCTAAGTTACTTTTTATTGAGAGACATATAAACGATAAATAAATCGTGGATCTTTTATCCACGTATAAAAATTCTCAAAAAATGTACCAAGATACAGGAATACAGAAAGTGTAAGGAAAAGAAATCGATGTAAATCGAACGTGGTTTGTTTCCCTCGTGAGAGAACGAGTGACAAAGTTTTATCGGGCGTGTGAAAAGAAAGAGGAATAAATAAACGATCCCGTTAACACCCGTTTTATTTTGGCGCGAGAGGGACGGGCATCGTATATCGTGGTAGGATAGCTGGGTAGCCTCGACCGCTTAAGCTTGATCCAATTTGTTAGGCGGCCAATTTTTGACGAACGATCCGCCCGTGTCTCGAACAGGAAACGTCAAACGTAATAACGCAGCCTTCGATTGCTGATTTATCACGTGAGATAAATTCGCGGCGGGATGAATTGATTGGAGAGTTCGAGATATATATATATATATATATATCCAAATATAGAATAGTCTCGAGTCTCTCGAATATATTGTTTCGATAGATTAATTTTTATTTTTCTCCAAGGAAATAGTTTAATAGTTTTTTTTTTTAACAAAATTGTCTTATAAAGGAAGAAATTTTTGTTGATATTTTCAATTTACTTTTGTCATCAAAAGTTTCTTATTCGACGAAAGTTCAATTTAAAATCTTCTTCAATTTTATCTATTTCAATTTTTTCCCTTATTGAAAATATCTTTGGAATTATAATTATATAAATGTATAATTCGATTCAGAGAGAATTTTACTTCATTTTTTTTCGATATTGGAAATATTGATTCGATTGTTTCTCCATCCTTCCAAATTACATATATTTTTATGTCTGTCGCACAAGATTTTCGACACACGAAGCAAAGCTGGGTGATTTTCGAGGGATGATATCATTATTCTTCTGAATATTTCTCGCCTCGAGGCGAGAATTAATTTCCGGGAAAATTGCCACCGCTGCCCACGTTTTCGTTCCACCTTAACCGTAAACAAGAATTCGCAAATTGTGGCACGGATAGAGGGGGAAATGGTCGTTATTTCTCGTTAATCAAGTTGACACCGTTAACAGATGGATAGTAATAGCGCACAGGCCAATAACTTTGGCCAAAAACCTGTGAAGAACAGTGTCAATGGAATGGAAAACCGAATGAATCATTTCAATATTTTGAATCGATTCGAATTCGAACACGTTTAAACACGAATTGGAAGAATAACTTTGGTAAATTTACTCACGAAAAATACACCTATCAGCAAGCTAATAAGTTATCGAAGTTGACGTGATAATTCAACGGAGAGGAATTTTATTAGAAGATTGCACGTTGCAGAGAGAGAAATAAAGAGGAGTGCTTAAAAATATCGGGGAGAAGGGAATTAATTCGCAAGAAATACGAAATAGAAAAGATGTGAGATTGTAAATCGTAATAAAGAAGATAGAAGGTGAATTAATTCCTCTCTCTCTCTCTCTCTCTCGTTCGTGCGTATGATTAACCTTTTCATTCTTAAAAAGGAGTAATATCTTGTGGAGCAAGAATTAATTTCGTGTCATCCGATCATGGGATTTCCCCATTGAGGAAAAATTATATCCGGCTCGATGGTATATTTTCCTCGGGAAGGAATCATTTTTTAAAATCTTTACGTGAATTATAATTTATATTTTTTTATATTTCTTCCTGGATTTCGTTTAATCACTGATAAATCAAAATTGGAGAAAAAAATAAGAATTTTTGGAAATTTGGGGATAATTTATCGCAATATTATAAGAATTGAATTTTTTGGATTTATAAGTTTGAGCTTATTCAGTCTGGACAAGCTGATATTTTACTTCAGTAACAATAATTATCTCTGTACTAATTAAAGATTTTTATTAACATGGATTAAAAAATTAAATATTCAAATATTTCTGTCTCGATGATCATTTAGAATTTACTTCATCATTTACTACTAATCTGGATTAATACGAATTATCAAATTCATTTATTCATTTATTATTATTTATTCATGCATATTTTTGTTGGTCAAATTTTCATTATGTCCTTTCAATTTAATAGGAGCAATTTTTGCTATTTATTCATCGATACCCATTCAATTACTATTTATTATTAATTTTAGTTATTATATTATTAATTTTATTTATTATTATTTTTAAAGTTTATTATTAATTCCTTTGCCAAGAAACTGTTGTTGTTCTCTCGAAAGAGAAGGAGAACGAAGCTTGAAAATTTCGATTAATCGAAACTATTCACGTAAAAACAAAAAGTAAAAACTTGAAGTAACAGCGATTTAATTAACGCTTTACATTTTAATAATCTTTCATATTCGGAGTAAAATACCCGTAACAACTACCTGCCTCCTCTTAAGCAAGATTTCGAAGATTTGTATTATACCTAGCAGCTACGAGAAATATTAATTTCACGGCGGGTCGTGTATTCGATAAACTTGTTGGCGTTACTCGAGAATCTAAAATGGCTCAAAGGCAGATGTCCTCTTCCCTTCCAACCATCGTCTCTCTCTTTCTCGAGGAAATTGTTTAACGAGAGAAATCGAGACGCAGATTAGATTAAAGACAGTGGAGTCAATTTTCCTTGAGCCAGTCGTTAAACATCGAAGCGAAGAGGATTATTTACATTTCATCTTCCCTCTTAAATGATCGAGAGGAGTCGCTCTTTCTCCGATTTTTCTTCTCCTCGGAAAGATTTTTTCCCCCATCCCTTTTGGAAAAAAGAAAAACGAGCTTCGGCGGATTTTATCTTCTTCTATGCTGTGTAATTTTCTTTTTATGAAAAAGTGTAATTCAAATTACAAGAATTTTTAAGAGAATATATATGTAGAGGAAAATTTTGATATTGTTTATTTAACGTTTATATTTTTTCGTATAATAAAATTGATGATATATATATATATATATGAGTTTTAATTTTCATAACATGGGAGAAGAATTTGCCTCGAAAACTTTTTCACGTAAATGATAAATAAATGAAAATTTTAAATGAAACTGGGATGAAGAAACTGGAAATGTTTATTCCGCGTAGAAACTATTTTCTTTTGACTTTTAACGGCCTCGGCTTTTTATCAAAAAGGGGAAATATACGAATATATATATAGAAACGCGAAAAAATTTCAAATAGGAAAAATTCAAACATCGCCCCCAGAAACGTGTTTCTCTATATTTCGCTTTTTTTTAATTATAAAAGGAAGCTTCGAGTCGATAAATCTCTGGTTTGTTCCAATTTCTAATTCTCTCCCTCTCTTTTTCTTTTTATAAAATTTCCAACTAATATTTAAAATTATTGGCTCGACTTCGATGAAATCGAATTTGAGATGAGCTTCTCCTCAATGAAAAAAAAAGATCCAAGATTTTCGGCTGAGAGAAATTCGTGGAACGATTATTCTCAGCCGAATAATCGATGATGGAAGATCGAAGGAACAATAAATATTCGAATCGAATTGTTTTCATAGGGATTTCTGCCAGCCGTAAAATGGCGGATGGAGGATGAATGTCGGTTTGGAAATGGATCAGACACGTCTCGAAAAACGTTGGCCCTTTCGTGATTGATAATTCATTTCGATGGCTCGAAAAGCGTGGTGAAATATTTTCGACAGAGGTCGAACTCTCGAAGTGAAATTCGCGAACGAAACGATATGAAAAGAAAAATAATGAAGGGATGGATGGGTTATTGAAGATCGATGAGGATGGAACGAAGAATGAAGAATGATCGAGGAGGGGAAGGGAAAAAGATACATTGTGAAATTTATGGAGAAATTTTAAATAAATTTTGGAACGGATTTTACGAGATAAAATTTAATATAAAGGTATAAAAAAGTATTATAGAATCCTGTGTAATGTATTTATTATGAATCCCGCGGGATTATAAAAGATATTTCGTTTTCAAAATGGATAAATGAATAAATGGGAAGGTAGTTGGTATTGTTTTTAATTCACCCATTTAATCCAAGATTAATTTATATTTTTTGACCTCCTTTCGACTTCATTCCTTATCTCTCGCTCGAATTAACTCCAAGTATCCAGAAAAGCTTGGATATTTTAATCGAAAAAAACTTTCGAATGGGAAGAATTTTATTTTCTTAAATTTGATTCAAATTCTCTTTTCCCTTTTTTTCCACGAGGGAGAAAGATAAGATAAAGTTTATTGGATAATTTTCAACAAATTTCCAAAGAGCCAGGGAGAAAAGATAGAGAATATCCATCTTTATTTTTCACGAGGATGGTTTACTAAAAAAAAAATTTACCTCTGTTCATAATAATTGAAAAAACAAACAATTGAATTTCTCGCTCATTAAAATAAATAAATTTCGCATTAATACTAATTTAACTTTTATAATAACATTTCACGTGAAATTTAGAAAATTTTGATGTAAATTAATTCAAATTAATTCTTCGTCCGGGCATTCATCGCCCAATGTTGAGTGAATAACGTCTGACCAAAGAGCGATACGTTCTACTGTCGCGATTGGAATAAAATAATATTCTACGTTTATCGCTATATCTGCATAAAAAGAAAGAAAATTAACAAAGTACAAAAATGCGAAATAATACTCGAAATTACTTCTCGATTTAAATTATAGTTCAATTGACTATAAAATTAACGCGATTAACTCTTTCGCTTAACGCTTGATCGCGCGTATGCACAACAATTTAACCGGTTATTGGCTAATTAGGCGATAAACGTATGCAAAACCTTTCTCGAGATAATCTTATTAAAAAATAATATTTTACAAAAAAATTAAGACGAAGAATTTATCGACAAAATTGTATCAAAAAGGAAAGACACGTTGAATTACAATAAACGAAAGAATTAAAATAATCCAAGCATCCTCTTATTCATCCACAAAAAAATCAAGCAAACATTTCTTTAACGTTTCTATCTAGAAGACAAAAAAAAAAGAAAAAGATTCCTCCTCGTCGAGAAAAAACGTACGTACATAACTCATCAAATACTTTCTCACGTCGATTCGAATCGCGTTGAATTAACAAACGAAAGAATTAAAATAATCCAAGCATCCTTCTATTCGCGAAAAGATCAAACACAATTCTTTCCTCAACTATCTCTATCTCTATCGAGAATAAAACGATACGTCTTCCTCGATCGATTCCTCTCCACAATTTCTCGCGATGTTTCCTTATTGTTTCCGTTACTTCCGTTTTTCCTCTCCAGAAATCATCCACGGAGGGAGGAGGAGGAGGAAAGAATCAGAAAGAACAAGAAAAGAGAGAGAGCTTTATCGTCGCTCGAGCCTTCTTCTTGCTTTCTTGCTTTCGCTACGAAACTCGCGTGCGCTCGAAAGTGAGGAGAAATACACGGTGCCAGAAATACACGTTTTTCGCGGTAGCGAGAGAGAAGGAAAGAGGAGTGGCGAGGGGAAGGGGGCGGAGAGGCGAAGCGAGATAAGCGAAAATAGAGTATCTATAGTTGTGACGTGGATACGACTTCCTCGAACCGACTTGCTCTCCCCTCCCCTCACTCCCTCCTCGCGCGCTCGCTTCACGCGAGCTCTCAGAGCCAACGAACGGCGCGCGTGAAAGTCGTTTACACGTTGATCCCCATACTCGACCGTGTGCTCCCGATTCCATCACCAGATTTTCGGATTTTCGATGTGTAATTGTATCCGGCCGTGGAAAGATTCTCTCACAGGGGGGGATCGAAGAAAGAAAATGAATTGGAAAAGGAGAGAAGGAACGAAGATTTTTCTTAATCAGCTCCACGAGTTGAACGTTTAATTTACGAAGATGGCGATTAATTACGAGAGAATCGTCGGAATAGATAAAGGAGGGATGATTTTGTTAATTGTCCAATGTATCAATTGTTAACAAGAGAATAGATGAAGATGAAGATTTTGTTAATCCTTTCTTAAATGTCAAACATAAAAATATATTTAATTTGAGATGAGAATTAGGAAGATTTTTCTTAATCCTTTCTTAAATATTCAACGTGTGGAAATAATGATTGATTCGAGGGCAGAGAATCATGAGAATGAAGAAGAATTCGTTCTTAAATGTTAAACTAATTGTTTGAGAATAACGATTTATTTGGATTTGAGGTTTTTTGGATTTACTCTTTTTTTTATTTTATTAAACTCACCCTTGCTGGTGAGACTGAAGCTTCTGAGCCTGTAACTGTCCTCGTCCTCCCCCTCTTCCCTCGAGGGCATCTGAGACGAGGTGTCAGGAACGTCGAGAAACGCGTTGCTCTTCCTGTGATGGCTGTGATGCATACTTTGTCCTCTTCGACTCCCCCTTCTCCTGAGGCCGGGGCTGATGTCATTGTCGGTCAACCTGGGCTCGCTGCTGCAATGGGCGGACTTGACCGTTCCTTCGTGATGGTGATGGTGATGGTGCGCAGCTGGAACATTCGAGCAAACAATATACAACTATGTGCATATACACATATCTTTTTATCTCTTAAAATTGTAAGATTTTTTTATCGAATTTTTGTAATCAAGGATATAATTTTATCAATTCTTCTTATTTTATTATTAGTAACATTGTCTATAATTGATTTTTATGAGACTTTTATTTCCTTTTTCTCTTTCTTAAAAATAATCGGAATTAAAAAAAAAAAAAAGAATAAAAAGATTTCAAGGATAGATTTCTAATATTCTCGTCATCTACACATCTATCTCCCCTATCCTCTTCCTCTCCTGACCACAGCTTCACACGCGATGGCTTCCCTCTACTGACTTGTCGAGCGTGGATCCTTTGAAAATTTTTCCACTCTTTACCTCCGCCACTGACCGCCTTTTCAAACCCTTTAAAGAACGCTCGAAGGAAAAGTATGGCCACGAGTATGGGGACGAAATCTATCTCGATAAAATGATGCGGAACGCGATATCGACTCGTAACTTTTGAAAATGTCATAAATCAAATTACTCTTGTTTCATTTTCCTTTTTTTCTTTTCTCTCTTTTTTTTTTCTAATCTGAATTGAAATTGATAAAAATCGATGGAAATTCGCAAGATGTTTCGATTCGTAAAAAAAAAAAAGTCGCGTTTTACTTTTATGCGAAAAATTTTCGTGTTACTTCATAAAGATAATATCATAATTGATAAAATTTTAAACTCACATTCGTGTATGTGAGATAACGAAAATATATGAAAATTAGAGATTAATTAGAAACTAAATACCAGAGACACGTATTCTAAAAAATAAAAATCTTTTTATTCGCAACGAGGAAAATAAAAGATTCGCCGTTTCTTCAAATTACGATCTCATCTCTTTGAAAGTGAAACTCTTCCTGTTGCGAAAATTTAATTTCGGTGAAAATTATCATTCCTTGTGAAAAAGAGATTTTCGCTTTCTTTCGCTTTATTTCGCTTCTTTCAAAATCTTTTTTTTTTTTTCGTTAATTTTTTCCCCTCTTGATAAGAAAGGAAGGGAAAAGAAAATTAAAATTAATTCCCGCATTGAAATTGAAAATAATCGAGATGATGGAGCGTTTAAAAAGAGACGGCACATACATATCGCGTGGACGTCGAGGAGGAGAGATCACGACGCTTCTATTCTGGCATCTGGTCGGTTTGGATAGTGGGTCACTGACAGACGAAACGGGCCTCCGCGATGCCAGTGCACCTTAGAGGAAGCGGCCGGCCCATTTAACACAAAAATACGATCCCGCGAAGGGTTTCGTGGGCTAAAAGAAGCTTATTCAAGTCGGTGTCGAACGCCGGCACACACCGGTTCCTGCTACCACCACGCGATTCGTTCGCGCCAGAATTAGCCTTCAGCGTCTCCGTATCATCTGTCTCTGAATTAGAATTAGAATTAATTATTATCGATCGAAATTTCCCTTCGTCTCATATAAAATCACGATACAAACGAATTAATTGCATCCAAGTATTACACTAATTAATTATTATTTAAGATTTTCCTTGAATTATCGATCGAAATTTATCGTTCGTTCGATTTTGTTTCAAGAGCTTGCGATTAAATCTCTCTCGAGATTTAAATTAATCATTTCCGGGGGAATTGCGATAGTGATAGCAATATCGAATTGAATGAAATTATGAATAAGTAATAACACGTGTAATGTTCGTGTTCAGTCACTAGTGATACGAATTTGCGCGAGATAATGTACAT
Organism: Apis mellifera; assembly: GCF_003254395.2. Classification (NCBI taxonomy): domain Eukaryota; kingdom Metazoa; phylum Arthropoda; class Insecta; order Hymenoptera; family Apidae; genus Apis; species Apis mellifera. The sequence goes on along the minus strand of NC_037644.1, from coordinate 12,778,647 downwards.
TTTGCTCTTTGCTCCCTCATTTATAATTTCCCTTTATGTAGAATGTATATCTTCTGTCGAGAGAACGGTTTGTAAAAGGGTTAACTTGATGTTTTTATTCCTTGCCTAATTTCACGATTCGATAATTACGTATAATACATATTCTTTAATCGAATATTTCGTTGGAAAATATAATCAAAATATATATACATTGCTTGGAAAAAAAAATCGTCGAATTTAAGATTTCCCTTAAAAATTTACGTTCGAATATTAATAATACGAAAAAAAAACTGCGTGCGCCGCGGTCGATAAAAAATCGATTATCATGTAAATTTCTTCCATATCTCTTTTTCACAAACGTTACGTACAGCGATGATCGTGACTCGCTCGTTGCCGCAATAACGAGATGTTACAACGCGTATTCGGTGATCTTTCTCCGACGTTGAATCGAAGAATAAAGCCGAGTGTGGCGCGGAAGTCGCGTCGCTTCATCCTTCGAGAAGTTCATTTAAAAATGGATGGTGTTGCGAGACGCATCGAACCATCGCTGTCTCGTTTGCCTTCTTTCGTCGATAACGATATATCGTCCACAATTCTGATACGCGTTCGAATATTAATTTATCGCAAATAATGCGTGTATATAAAAATAATACGAGTTTTAAAATTTAAATAATTTAGTATTCATCGATGAAAATTGAACTCATTTAGAGCAGAGTAGATTGATATCCTTATGAATTGAAACTGGCAACTCTGCGAATAATACAGAGCGATGTAAAGGGAATATAACATGTGCTCGAACACACCGGTTATGCGTGTATATTTTCACTCGATATTTGTCTAATTCAAATTGCTTTTTCGCGTAAAGTAACTACCATAAATCGGTTGTTTGGATCATATTAATAAAAGAAAAAAGGAGAATTCGAAACATTGGGGCAAATTAAACGGAATTAATTAAATAAACACTCGAAAAAAATAAATTCATCGATCGAAGACTTTACAAACAACTCCTTGTCCAATTTTAAATCCTTGTCTACAATCTTACGTATATAAATAATTTGTTATACGTAATAACGAATGATGCAAATGTTAACGTAATTCTTAAAATAATTCCAATAATTTAAATTTATCGCGACGAAAAAATAAACGCATGAAATCAAGAACCCTATATTGGATCGAACCCAAAAAGTTTATTCCCCAATCTTTCACGCCAATCTCCATCTCCTTTCTTTTCGAAAAGAAATGAAAAAGAAGACGCTCGTCCCATCGAGCAAAATCTCCATTACAAATAAATCCCTCAAACGCATTTCAGAAAAAAGAGGAAGAAGAAGAAGAAATATACGATCTTGATTACCTTGAGCGGCCGCTCGACGACGGATGCTCTTATTCGCGCCGGAAACACGAGCACTCTGAGACCTGGTCGCCGGTCTGCGCCTCCTGGTCGGCGTACTTCCGTCGGGAGTACCGCTCCCACTGTCCTTCTCCCTGTCCACTTTGTCCCTCTCCCTGGCGCCCGAGGGAGGCATCGCCTCCAACATTTGCTCCATGCTGGAGAATCCAGGGGCGCAGATCGAGGCCGACCTCGTCTTCCGGCGTAGAGAATTATCCGACATCCTTCGAGCAATTCCTTCCACGATTTCCTCTCCGAAAACCTTTCCGACCAACTCCTTCCTTCGCTCGTAAAAATCTTCCTGTCTCTGTTTCTCTTCCTTTATTATTATCTCCGATGTACAGTCTCTATTTTTTAAAAAGAAAAAAAAAAAAAAGCACAACGAACTCGTCTCCTCCGCCTTGGGAATTTCTTTTATCGATCCACTTTCAATTCATAGTTTCTCTTCTTCTTCTTCTTCTTCTCGAGGTGAACACTTGGAGTAGTTTTCTTTGGTTCACTTTTTCCTCCCTTTTGGAAACGAGATTCGAGAGACGATTCGTGGAGAAATTATCAGGAGGGACGATTTCCTCGGCGGGAGGGTTTTTGATTGTTCCTCGAGTAAGAGTAGGGGAGAGGAGGAGGTGGAGGAGGGGGGTGTTTCCGCCTCGATTCTTGCCCCCCTCCCGAGATTCAGGCGGGGCTCGATTAAAAGTTTCGACACGGTGGGAACGCGTTGAACGATTCGTGGAAAAGTCGCTTCGACTACGGGCGAAAGTTCGAACTCTGTGAAGAAGCAACATGTGGCGCGTTCACAATCGTGAATCGTGGCGACGCTCTCGTTTGCTTCAGATTTCGAACGAGATCTCGATTATTTAAAGGATAATACGATATATAATAAGACGAATAAATTTTTTTTTTAAATTCGATTCTCTCGAGAGATTCTTTCGAGAAATTTTTTTTTTGCAATTCTTTCTTTTTTTAATTTTTCTGCGAAAATTGAAATTCAACGTTCGAAGTATTTCGAGATTTTGTATATTTCCGATAAACTTTTTTTAATTCTGCAAAAAAGTACGAGATATGGAAATATTTGTATCTCTCTCTATCTCTCTCGATTTTTGAAAAGAGAATTGACGAAGGAATCGAGAGAAAACTATATAATATTTATGAATTATCAATACGAGATTCGCTGCTATTTGATCATTTCTTATTGATAAAAACCAGGAAAAGTCGATTTCGACGAAGAAAGATTTTCCTAAGCGTGTTCTCGAGATATCGCACACTCATAAATGCTCTCAAAATCGTGGAAAAAAATTTCACCGAGAGTCAAACTCAACAGGTATTTCAAAGAGAAAATCGATTTCAATTCTACATATATATATGTGAATCTCAACCCCTCAAGAAAGTCAGGTTTTGTACTTGTAATCATTTATATGGAAAATTATGTACAATGAAAATTTTCAACGTTTATTTACTTGCGGATCATTATTTACCAAATAAAAGCGAAACGACACTTGCGAATGTTATCAAACTTATACAAAATATTTTACGCACATTTGCCATGATTTTTAATATTTTTAACATTCACTGATATTCCTTACGTACAATATTTTCTTCCTGTTGTAAAAAAATTTTATGCGTATCAAAAAAAAAAAAATTGGATCTCACGAAATATCGATTCGAATTTTCGTGCGATTGGAAAAATTCGTGGGGTGAGAAAAACTCATCGAATGGAAAATAAATAAGAAATCGAGAGGGTTTCGAAAATTGCTTCTCGAAGAAGAAGAAAAAAAAGACGTGACCGAATCATAATGATAAGAGAGTATGTACACATTGCAAATTGTATTATTCCTCTCCGCTTAACCGGAATTAAACCTGGCTTTATTACAATGTTACAGCCTATCCGTGAACGTCAACGTCGTTTTCAACGGCGTTCTACAAAAAGCCTTTATCAGGGAAAACTGTGTATCGATCCTCTTCCTCCTTTTTTTTTCCTTCCTCCTATCCTTCCACTCGCGGCGGGGGAAACGACACACGTTTATCGAGCTTCAACCGCAACCGTTAAGTGGAAGAGATCAAGCTTTGCGCGAGCACACCTTTTTCGTTTTTAGCCGAGCTTCGATAATCAATTTCGCGAATTATAATGCACGCTTCCGTCTTTATCCCTTAATCAGTATTGAAATCGAAGGGTTCGTTGAGGAAAGTTTGCTCGATTTTTTTTTTTTCGAAAATACAAAGGAGTAAAATCGAAGAAGAGTCTCGAATTCGAATCTTATCGTTTAATCGAGCGATGTGATCCTTACGATTGAAATTGGACATTTTTCCGTCATTGTCCTGTATTTCAATCGTGAATCGATGGAAAATACTTTTCGTTCAACGATAGATTTCCCGAATTCTTCGATTTCCTTATACTTAAATAATAAAACTAACGATAAAACTATTTCGTATTCACGGTATTGTGTAATTTAATTGGAAAAACGTTCGATAACGAAATCCGTATCCATCCATCGGGAAAGTATTTATAATTCGATAAATTGGAGAAATTTACGACTGTTACATTCGATCTTCGTCCGTTTCTGCAAACACCCTCGTTATACGAGGATGTTTATGGGGTTTTATCGTGGCGGAAATTCGATCGATCTCCCATCTTCCTGCTTCCCCTCCATGGAAGAAAACAGTCATCTCGTTGATATTTATCAAGGAATAAACTTTCCTTCCCCTATATATATCAATCTTATTATCACTATGACACGAGATTCCATTTTCCAAATCATCGACGATGCTCGTTGCATGTGACACGCGCGTAGTAAGCGGCAAAGTAGTTCTCGTGTCGTCAAATTTCGCACGATCGAAATTTTAATAACTTGGATGCATCGTGAGAATTTCATTATATTTTTCTATTCACCGAAAAATTTACTCTTCTCGAATTTACTTTTTCCCTCCGAATACCGTTTTTCGAGTCTCTGAATCAAGGTTTCCAAGAGACTTAAGATCCCAAAGAGTTTATAATCTGCTCGACGACCACGATTTCTCCTTTCCTTCTCTCGCAACATTGTATCTACACTTTGTTAAATTGTCAAAACATCGACGCGCGCTCTCATATTAACCATCAAAAAAAACTGTCGTAAAAGTTCGTTTCGTTTCGCTACCAGATAAAAAAGAGCAGCCATAAGATAAAGAGGGAACGAAAGTCTCTCGTCAATCTCTCTCTTTCTCTCTTCAAAAATAAAGAGAAAAGAAATATAACAAGGAGTAAAGGAAGTAGAAAGAAATCTTTTTTTTTGATTCTGAAAAATCGAGATCCCTTTCGAGTTGCCACAAATTCGAAAACGTACGATATTATACGTTCGAGGCACAGGCTCGCGTTTACCACTTGCTACGTGATCGCCGCCAACGATTCACCCGTCATCTTTCAAATTCAAGTTCCCGTCACATGTCTCGATCGCGACAGAGGTTGAAGCGCGATACAAAAAGGAGGGGAATTGGACGGCGACGGCGACGGCGACGGCACGCGGACGACGCACGTTCGACGACGTTACGCGGTACACTGATCCTCCTCCTCTCGTCGGGCAGCGACGTCGGGACGCCAGGCGTCGTGGAAGCTCGGCACGCCTCGTGGCGACGCTCGGCGAACCTCGTGTCCACGGCTTTGGCCAACCTCCAAAAAATCCTGTCCACATCACCCCCTACCTTCCTTTTCTTTTTTCTTCCCCTCGCCATCCAGGATTGTATTTTCCTTTTTCTCTTTTTTCTTTCCTTTCGTTCGATTCGATTCGAAAAGATTCGAAATGTATTGCAAACATACGATGTAGGATGTACGATAGTGTTTTTTTTTTGTGGAATTGGAAAAATGATGAAATTATTGGGCGAGATTTCGTGAGACACTTTTGATCAATTCGTTGGAGAATCTTTCTTTCTTTCTTTCGTTTTTTTTTTTTTATTGATAGAAAGAATATGAATCTGTTGTAATTTCTCATTTAATCGATAAAAGTATCGAAAAGATCTTCGAAAAAATCTGGTTTCAATTTGTACGTGTGTATTATTAAATTTATTGTTCAAATGATATCAATTGATCAAATTTTTTATTAAATTTTTATTAAATACAAATAATATTAAATAATCGTACGATTGTTAAAATTTAATATTATAGAAGTGAAATGTAAAATCGTAGGTAAAATATTTTATATACAAAAAAAAACATCGATCAACTGGAAAATTTCTGAAATAATTTCAAGCAACATTATCGAATCCTCAAATCTTCAAAGTTAAGAATCAACAAAAATCATTATTTTTCCAAGAGATATAGAAACTTGTCCAGGCCCTTCTTCCATCCAACGAATACAAATATTTCAACCGCTGTACACGTATTTATTCCATCTCTGCTCCTCGAGACATAGCTCGTCTTTCATAACACATCGAAACAGGCGAAATTTGATATCGCACAAACTTACGAGAAAAAAACTCATGCTCGAGGAGTGGAACGACATTAGCACGACCGATATCTTTCCTTCCCCTCTCCCTGCCTCCGCGTTTTACCGCATGAGTAAATTGCTGTCTGAGATAAACGAGGATAGAATTAGGGAGAATCGTCGAAGGAGGGAAAGAGACAGATTTCGTTGTGGACGATTCTCCGGAGAACGGTTTGTTTATGAGATTGGCGTTTCGGACGATGGAAAGATGGGATTGTTTGATTTTCGGAAAAGGATGATTCGAAGCAAACGTTGTCTGTTTATGGTTTAACAGCTGGAAGTTGGACGGGAAGGGCTTATTGGGGTAATTCGAGAGGGAGATAGAGATTCTAAGAGCAGTTCGAGTCTCCGAGTGAGAGTATAGGAAGATTGGTTTACGAAGGTTTTAATTGAGTTTATAGTCGCAGGAAGTTTGGCAGTTTGAGGATACTTGCCATATTCTAGGGAGAAATATATGGGTGTGTACAGTAAGAAAAGTGATGATCGAGGGGAGGAACTATATTGATCGGTGTTTCTCGATGAAGTGCATCGATTACGGATACGTTTGAAATTTAATAATAAGGTTTCAGGGAATGCACTGTGTTCGATTGAATGAAAATTTATTACTTGAAATGATAACTAGAGAAAGAAATATATATAGGAAGAAAAATGATGGAAATATCGTTAAAATTAGAAGCACGGTTTAAAATCAATAACAAAATTTCTGCAATACCCTACGGTTTACGGTAAAATGAAAATTTATATTTTTGAGGCGATAAAACATTTTGACATTACGGTTATAATTTATCGCTTATTTTTAAATTCGTAAAAATAACCGAGAAAATTAAATCATTAAAGATAAATGTGGGACGCGAGTAGATATTATTCTTGGCAGTGTACGTGGTTTCTTTGGGAAAGTAAGAAGCGATTCGTTAGGTGGGCTTAGTGGTTGGCTTTCGGCTTTTCGGAAACCGGAACGAAAATTTTGACAAAATTCGAAGGAAAACGGGAATTTCGTCCGAAAACTATTGTCGAGAATTATCTCTCTAACGTTTTCCACACGATTTCCCAGAAGATGAAACGAGTTATTCTTTCCTCGCGATTAATCACGATCTTACGAACAACTCGATCTTTCTCAGAAAGTAGTGAAGTTTAATATACCTGTTGCAAGAACAAATATTCAAAGAATCTTCTTACAAAGTTATTACAGAGAATTCTGTCTTCCGTAATGTAGAAGAATATGTATTATTATTATTATTATTTTCTTTTTGATTAAACAATAACAATCAAAAGATTCGCATTATATCGAATATCGATGTTAATATTGATTAAAGAAAGTATCTCTCTATATTTTCATATCTTATACCCAAGTGTAATTATCTGCAGGAATAAATTATCATTCAAGCAAAGTGATAGATAGAAAGAAACGGTTTACATCAAAGGTGGAATACATTTTATGGAATAGTCTCTTCGATAGATAGTCGAAGAAAGAAAAATAATGAAAACGATATTTTACATTTTCTTCTTTTTCTTCTTTCCTCCTTCCGAGAAGAAGCGGTCATAAATCCGCGTGTTTCTCCTCAACTCACCATCACTCGTCTTTTGAACATAAAACGTACAACGTGCGCATTTCCACGAAACATCAACATTCTATTTAACGTTTAATAAATCATTCAAAATATTCTGAAATAAATATTATCGAACATTTCCACGTAAAATACGTAATCTTTTCCCTTATTCGTACGAATATTGTAGCGTATTATAGATTTGCCAAATTTTTTTTTTTCAACAACTTTGTTATCGTACATTATCATCGAGCAGAACGATCTATCATTTAGATCGAAATATCGCATATCGTGTTTTGCTATCTCTTAATTTCTAATTTAAAAAGGGATGTTTGATTAAAAAAATAAGAGGGGAAAAAAACTTTATCGTAATAACGATTATAACGTAATATACGATAGCTCGAGGAAGGAGGTTTTTTTTTACAAAGGAAGAAACCTTGGTGCTACGCTTGGTGAAACGAGCGAAAGCGAACCGTTTACACCTGTTTATACCGTTCCAATTTCTCTTGCTCGAAAGGAAAGAAAAGGGAAACGGAGGGAAGAGAACATTTTTTTAAGGACGCGTTACACAAACAATACACAAGGCTTTATCTTTTCCGCGCAAATCTTTCGAAGAATATCGTATATCTCACGAAAGGGAAATTAAACGAATGTTAAGTGAACACCGAGCACGCGAACGTCTAACTGGGTTAGTACACGACTTATGTTAAACGGATAACAATTGTATCGTGGAGACAGAAAGTACAGTTTACGTAACAATATATATTTCAAAATATTTTATCCATCAATTTTCACTCACAGAAAAATAAAAAGAAAGATTTGAATTATATCATTGTAATACACTTTTCTCTCTGCTAATCAATTAAATTAAAAGTACAGTGAAATCTTTATAATTCACGAAGAACATGTACAAATATAGTGTTTTTTAAAAATTAATGAAAAAAGATTAATCTTGATCTCGCTTAATTTTACTAAAAACTTGCGAAAATGGCGGAAAGTATGGATACATATAATAACGAACACACGGATAATGAATATCGGATTTGACTACACGTAAAAAAACCTTCGTATGTAAATTAATTTAAACGAAGCAAGATCTTCTCTTGCGCACAATTCAACAATATCATCACGAAATTAACCTTTGTCTTCGTTTCCTTCCTCGCAATACTTTCGCAGTACCCGAGGTATTTACAGTGGTATAATACGCGCCTCGTATTATTTTCGACTTGAGGTGATTTGAAGGCTATTTCAGTAGCGAAACGTCAACTCGCTTATCGTTTGATCCCAACTGCTTTTGTTTCTCTTCTCCCTGTTTCTGTTCTCGCCCATCGGCAAGAAAATATCCCCCTTTTGATACAGCGAAACAGCGTTGACGAGGCTAACCCGAACGAGCTGGTGCTAAGTCCACTCTTCATCGCGCTTGTCATTGACCCTCGACTAATTCGAGGCTGCGAAAATAAATGCGCGGCCGAAAACGCCGCCGCGCGGGACAAAGAGACAATACTCGCGAAGCAACGAATGGCCGGGGGTCGGCGGCCATTTTGGAAAATAGGGCGCGCGAAATTTGGACGACCAAGCGTACAAGAACAATTCCGTGGAAATTGGCCGGGGCAGGGAAACGTTGATTCACGCGCCAAGTGCGAGCTCTTTTCGGAATCGGCCGTTTCTTCGTTGGAAGAAAGCTTTGTCAGCTTTGCCCACGTTTCCACGAACAAAAGATTGGTAAGTTGAAATTTTGAGAATAGAGAATAGAATCATTTAACTAAAAAAAAAAATGGATTCGTTGTAAATCGAATTTTGAAATTCCTTGAAATTTTAATAGGAATAGATAGAGTGATTAGACCTGTGAGCTTAGCTGAGAAATGTGGAACGAGCAAAAAGAGGATTCGTTGTAATAAAATTAAAATTTTTAAGATAAATAGTTAAGTGGTTAAATTTCATGTAGAAATTAAAGAAATAAGAAAAATAGAAACTTCACTTTTTGATCTCGTTTTAAATAATTAATAAATAATTAAATATATTAATATTCATTGCTAATTTCCTTAAGAAAATTTTTACTCTCCTACGTGATAAATTGCACGTTGAACATTTCATATTCGTATATCAATAATAAATTAAAATTAAACGTTGCTCAACAGATTATGGAAATTTATCAGAAATTATTGTACATTTACGACCATACTTGTAAATAATGTACAAAATACGTAAGAACCCAGGATGATGTTTTAAAAGGATATCGAGATCGACGAATTTAATTTTCATCGAATCGTTTCATCTCGCGAATATACGTAATCTCGCTTCTCCCAGGAAGAAGGGAGAATTAAAATTAAAACAATGGAATTTTCAGGTCGTCCGGGAGGATATTTCATAGAATCGCGGCCATAGCAATTTTAGATCCGAAGAGAAATGCATCGCGAAGGACGGACGGATATCGATGTGGAAATTTAATATACACATTGATCGAGGACTTAACACGGTCATGGAGAATGGAAGGTATGCGGCCGTTGTTCAAGATCCAACAATAATCTCTCGCGGGTTACGAGGGAAACTCCTCCCTCCTCCCCCCCTCCTCTCGATGCGACGACAACGACGACGACGACGACGACGACGACGACGACGACTCAATACACACGGCCACGACCGATCGTGGCAGACCGCGAAATCAGACGGCGCTAATTGCGAATACCAAATGTCCAAATTATTTGCGATTCGGCGAATATTAATTCACTCTTGTCTCGATTTGCGCGAATATCGAAATATATTTTAAATTGTAATAAAAAACACGACGGTCTGACGATTCCTTCGTAATGTTGAAATTATCATAGGTATTTTTTTTCGAATTAGCAATGTATGTTTTTAAAAATAGTTATAGGATGCAGTATTTTGTGTCATTTCGGAGGGGTTTTCGGGTCATTTTTAAAATTAAAAATAATTCAAGAATTAATAAATTCGCCACATTCGTTTGGATAATTAAATAATTTGTTTTTTAAATTGTTATTCGTGAAACATAAAAATAATCTTCATTTCTATGAAGAATAACAATGATTTTTTTCAAATTTTCTAAGTGATGATATATTCTGATATTTGTTACAGTTGTATATTTAAAAAAGAGAAAAATTGGTAAAAGGAATGAATATTTATAATATTCACAAAAGATTCTGATCTAATCGAATAATTAAACGACACAATATCCAATTAATAAATATTTTCGATCGTCACATTGATCGACGATTAATAATTTTAATTTTGTAATTTTTCAATTTTTGATATTTGACTCGATTAAATTATTTCATAATTTTACAACAAGGGAATGAACAAGAGCGTTTCAAAGACGGTACACACATTACACGATGGGACGACATTGACCAAATCAAATTCTGTATGTGCAATATTGATACTATTATCATGAGCCTTTGACAGTAAGTGATATGTCACTATAGATATCGATTGTATAAACAATCTTAAGTGCATATACAATGGCGTGTGATCAGAGGTAAAGTTAATGTGTGGACAAGTATGATAAACTAACCAAACGTTAATTTATATAAAGATATCAAACGATAGATTTATCGATAAATTTAAAATTTTTAAATTTTAATCCACTTTAATCTTGGAAAATTTAAAATTTCGAAAGAAAAATATGATTAAGATTATCGATGATACGATGTCATTCTGATTCTACGTTAAAAAATAACGTTAAAAAATTTTTCTACATTTAAAAAAAAGAGATTCCAAATAAATATCATAAACGACAATAATCTTTACCATTTTGTTAAGTTTCCATTTTATTTACTTCAAATTATACTTTAAAATATATCTTCGTTAAATTTTTCTCAATATAAGCATTTTAAATATATGTTTCTATTGCCAATTAACATTCGATTCAATTTTTCTGATTCTTACACTACAATTCTTTTTTTTTTAAATGATAAATGATGATTTCACCGATTAATATAAAAATGGAAACAAACACGAGTGTGAAAAATTTTATTCAACCTCTCTTCTGCGAGAGATATGGCTACCATGTAAGTATGAAAATCATAAGTCACTAGCGATATGTTCGAATCAAGATTGAAACATGTATTTATCATTTTTCCCCTGTCCTTTTTAAACAGAGTCAACGTTGCGTTCATGGCAATGTACTTATGGCATATAAGTAATCAGCCATCGTGCCAACAAACTCAACATCAAATAAATCCGTCATGATAATGTAAGGATATTGATTAGACATTGAGGTTATGTAAAATGGGCTACCGTGCAAGTCACGAAGTTTATCATGGAAGAAATGAAACAGTCCCTCCTGAACAGCAAAACTCTTTGGTGTATCGATTGGAGAAATCAGATCTACGAAATCTGCATAATATGTAAAATTGTAAAATTGTCGAATGAAAAATTCTGGATCCCCATAAAAAAATAAAAATTCGTTGAAATAAAGTTCTTTTTCGTTTAAGATAATTATCGCTAATAATTTCGAAATCTCGTTTGTGTAAGACACGTTTCAAATATTCTTACGATATTTTTTCTGGTTTGAACATCTAGTTTCGTTTTTTCGGAATATATGTAAATAATTAGAGTGCGAGACATAGCACGTTCTGCTGATAATATTTTCGAGATATGTTCGTTTTTACTATATTAATTAATTAAATTGGTCGAAAACATAACGCAATATTTATTGTATTTGTTATTCGATATTATTGTTCTGATATTTATGATCGATTATGAAACTAACATCGTGAGTCTATGTTATTTATTATATATATTAACATTTTTCTTTAATATACAAAAGTATTTTTTATATCGTTTGTGAAAAATGATGGAAATAACATTAAATTCGATTAAAAGAAAAATTGTGATAATTTTCACGATTATTTCGATTCGCGTTTTTATTCGTAGAATATAAATAATTTTAATTTTATCGTAATATTTTTATTGTTTGAAATTTATTTTCTTTCCTTTTATACGTATATTTTATGTGCCGAGTAAAGCAAAAATTGTTCATTATTCATGCGATAATAATGTAATTATTTTCATTTTATAAAACGTTTATTTTATTTAAATTTCGAAATGTAGAAAAATTAATCGAGAATAATTTAAAAGAGAGAATCATTATTTTTTCAAAAAAAGAATGCGATAAAAAGTTTTATACGAATTTTTTTTTATTAAAAAAGTTAGCTAAAATAATTCTAATATTAAAAAATTATATAATATTAAAAATATGTATTTATGTAGAAAATTCATATTTTAGAAAAGAATTATTTGAAAAAAAAGATTAAATAAAAAACATTTTATCTAGAAATTTATTAATAAAATATGAATTTTTGCTAATAGATTGTCAATTTATTTTATGAGTGTCATATTTAAATTGAGGAAACATAATTAACTATATTTCTCACAGATCATAATAATAGATATGAAATTTTAATGCTAAAAAAGGATATATAATATATATACGACTATAATTAAATAATTTAAAAGTTTTTTTTAGAATTACTTTTGTAAATTAATTTTTATATATTTCTATACGTTCACAATAATCGCGGGAAAAATATTTGTATGATCATCTTACTTGAATGGTGTTCTGTTTCTAATTACTTCTACAGCAACTAATTACTTCTACACTTCATATTTTAGCTATGATTATGAACACAAACGATGAATTAATCTATATTATTATAATTTAAACAAACATTTTATAAAATATTAAATTATATTCATTAAAAATTAACGAATTCTCGATATCAAAAAAACAACGCTGTCGATTAAAACCGCGCACGCCATGATTACTGACTGTTATGTTTCCCATACTGACAAGAAATCTAGGAAAATACGTTTGTTATGTTGGTAATGATATGTTTACGGCTTACATTGAATAAAATAGTGATTTGTTTGCGGCGTTTTTGTGCAAGTTAAGAAAAGAAATAAATGGGCGTGTAGGAAAGAAATTTGTAATTTCTATATTATTTTAAAATGGAAACAAGTACCGAACAAGCCCCCGCGACTACGGAAGCTGCTCCTAATAATGAACAGGAGCACAATGAAGAGGGCATGGAAGAAACTGAAGATTACAGTTTCGATGGTGAAGATTATAGGCATTTCGTACCACGGGGTCGAGGAGGCTTTAGGTGCGTTATAGTTTCTCTTAACACCGCGTACGTCCCTCAAATTAGTTGTTGTGAAAAATATAAAACAAAAAGTAAGGTTAGGTTGTCCCCCTCGCGATACTTCTGCCTGACCTCTTATGTATGTTTGACAAAAACGATCAAACTTCATATTGCCACGAACTCCTTACATCTTAAATACTATGGAAACGCGACTATTGTTTCTACTTACGCTCCTGTACGATGAAATGATTTGCCCATAATTATTGAATGTTTCATATTGATTTAGTTCATAAACTTTCTGTGATAACAAATTTTTCATTTGTGAATGTAAATTGTTCTTTTTATGTATTCAACATAACATGAAAAAAGGTAATACTACCTTTAAAAATACTAATAATACTTTTACAACAATAATGTAAATGACTTTTATGTCATAAATAATTGATTTGTATGTAAAATTGTTATGTACATGTATAAGTTTTTTTGTATCTTAAGTACAAAATTAATATAAAAAAAGAAGATGCTGAAGATGTCTACACTTGGGTAAATGATTCAGACGTATGGTACGTAAAGTACGTAGTCACGACATATAACAATAATTTAAGGGGTCGTGGCAGAGGTGGGTTTGATTTTCCCATGAGAGGTGGACCTCCAAGATTTAGAGGAAGAGGATTTGGACCTAGAGGACCAATGTTTCGGGGAGCGAATAACGGATTTCCATTTGAGGGACCTCCTAGGCCAAATTGTCCACCGGGTCCAGCAGGGCCACGCTTTCGGGGACCTCCGCCATTTGATCCTAGCTGGGGACCTATGGGGCCACCAAATCTGATGGGACCACCAAATCTCATGGGACCTCCAGGAATGGTAATTATCATTTAATTTTATGTTAATTTGTGTGATTTTTTCAGTAATGTAATTACATATAATTTAACTTTATATGTAATTAGCCACCACCACACATGATGAATGGCCCAATTGGGACAGGTCCGGGACCATACGGACCACCTCCTGGAATGGGACCACCAAATATGAATAACGTAAATTTTGATTTACAGAAACATAAAGAGACATATAAATATCTTGTTATAACACTTGGAATTTTGTTATAGATTCCAGGTCAGCAGCAACCCCCGCAACAACAGGCGCAACAACAAGCAAACATTCCAGGATTAGATCTCAATGGAGAGGTATGGGTAGAAACAAAAACTCCAGATGGCAAATCATATTATTATAATATCCGCACGAGAGAAACTACATGGACAAAACCAGAGGGACCAAATGTCAAAGTTATGGTACAAGACCAGGTATGTTAAATTTTCTATTCTAAATTTTCTATTATTGAATTCTATAGAACAATAGAATTCTATAGAACAATAGATTTTTACCGATAAATATTTATTATTTTTATAGTTAGAACAATTGGTACATGGAGCATCTAAGCAAACAACACCATCTGGAACTCCTACTTCTACAGCTACTACTCCCAATCAAATTAATGAAAATAGAGTATCACAGAATAACGAACAATCTTCAACAAATAATGCAGATGCTATTAGTCAACTCAGTACAGCTCCTCCTGGTACAGGTCCACCTCCCACACTTGGTGAAACACCAGATATGAATACGCAACCAACTGATACAACACAAGCAAACGGTGCAATATATCAATTTTAATTTGATACATAAAAATTAAAATATATAATAATATGATAAAAATACCAACATTATATTTTTCATAGGAACAGCACCTACAACTGTAACTAATACTCCAAATATGAATACTCCAGCAGTAAATACAAATATGATGCAACCTCCTCCTAATATGATACCTATGCAACATAGAATGCCAAATCAATTTGGTGGTCCAATTGCAACACAATTTGGAGCAGCACCTTTTGGTATGCCACCACCAGGATTTCAACCTTTTGGAGGCTATGGTCCACCTCAAGCAAATTGGGGTAATATAAAGTTTTCCTATATATGTTAAAAATAATCATGTGCTAATAATATATATTTTTGATATATATGGTTCTTTAGGTATGCCACAAATGCCACATGGAGTAATGGCACCACAAGCTCCAGCAGAAGATCCTGCTATATTAGCTCAACTAGATCAAGAATTAGTAGCATCTGCTATGGTATGGACAGAACATCGTGCGCCAGATGGAAGATTATATTACTATAATAGTAAAGCTGGAGAATCTGTTTGGGAAAAACCACAAGCTTTAAAAGATCTTGAAAGTATGTTTTTAAAATATAAATTTAGACATAAGTGTTCAATATGAAAATAATTATCAATATTATTAATTTATTAATAATAAATTTATTACTAGATGCAAAATTAGCGTTACGACAAAAAGCAGAAGAAGCAGCTGCCAATACTACAAATACTGCTGTTAGTACTTCCACTGTTACTAATAACAATGTAACCACCGAGCCTACAAAACAAGAAAAACCTCAAGAAAGTAATCACGAAACCAAAGATAGTGTAAAGGAAACAGATGCTAATAAACCGAAAAAAGAAGAAACTACACCCAAGGAAGCTGCGAAACCTCAAGATAAGTCTAGACCAATCTCTAGTACACCAGTACCTGGAACTCCTTGGTATACTTTTAATAATTAATTCGATATTCCGTATGATATAATCTTACAACATTTAAATTTTGTTTATTGGTATAGGTGCGTTGTTTGGACAGGCGATGGACGTGTATTTTTTTATAATCCTTCATCTCGTATTTCTGTTTGGGAAAGACCAGATGATCTCATTGGTCGTCAAGATGTCGATAAAATGGTATCTACCCCACCAGATGCAGTAGTAACTACTAAACCAACACGTCAATCAGATACAAGTGAAAGCAGTGACGATGATCAACCAACACCGGCAAAAAAAGTGAAACAAGAAGATACAAAAGGTATTATATTCATAAATATAATATATTATGTTAAAAAGTTTTACGAACTAATAAAATTATTATATATCTCGTATTAGCTGTAACACCAAAAGAAGAAGAAGAAAAAGAAAATAAAAAGACTATTGATATCGGGAAAGAAGCTGCAATAGAAGCTGAAGTACGAGCTGCTAGAGAAAGAGCAATTGTTCCTTTGGAAACAAGAATTAAATCATTTAGGGATATGCTTGCAGAAAAAGATGTAAATAATTATAAATTAATATAAATAATATCAATCATCATAAAATAATATTTATATAATTTAAATAATTTTCATTAAAAGGTATCCGCGTTTAGTACTTGGGAAAAGGAACTTCATAAAATTGTGTTTGATCCGCGATACTTACTTTTGACATCAAAGGAGAGGAAACAAGTTTTCGAGAAGTACGTCAAGGAGAGAGCAGAAGAAGAAAGGCGGGAAAAGAGGAACAAAATGAAAGAAAGAAAAGAACAATTTCAAAAATTATTAGAAGAAGCTGGACTTCATGGAAAGTATGTAATACTTAAAAAAAAAAAAAAAAGATCTTTTTATTTATATATATTCTAAATTAATATTTTTTATTTAGATCTTCATTTAGTGATTTTGCTCAAAAACATGGGCGTGATGAACGGTTTAAGAATGTAGAAAAGATGCGTGAACGAGAGAGCCTATTCAACGAATATCTGCTGGAAGTGCGAAAGAAGGAAAAAGAGGAAAAAACAGCAAAACGAGAGCAGGTATTTTCATTTTATTAACATTATTGATCTCATTGCAATGAAAATATTACTTTTCAGGATTCATACTACAATATTAAAATCATAATTAAAATATTATAAATACTTTAAATAATCATTACTTAATATCACCTTACTCAATATCATAAGTA
This sequence comes from Apis mellifera, assembly GCF_003254395.2. Lineage (NCBI taxonomy): Eukaryota > Metazoa > Arthropoda > Insecta > Hymenoptera > Apidae > Apis > Apis mellifera. Next base: position 12,761,374 of record NC_037644.1, on the reverse strand, counting down.
AAAAAAAATCCTATAAATGTTATTTCACATTTACGCAGTTAAAAAAATATATCAAATTTTTGAAGTATGTGAGAATTGAGGTATTTATTATTTTTTTCTAAAATTCTTTTAAAATTATAATAAAATGGTAATATGTTATTAAAAAAAAATTGGTTTTCATGGAGATCTTATTGTACCTCAATTCTCCAACTATATCAGAGTATCATAAAAAGTTTTTTTAGAATATATCCATCAAACCTTACTTCCTTTTCCATGCTACCTTATTTTCATATATGCATCTTTCATTTTTTTCTGAAAAATCATATAATATCAAGGAAGAAAATATCAAATAAAAATATAGCATATAATATATTCGCGATAAGTTAATATAAAACCTGAATAAGTTTTTATTCACCACCAAAGTAAAATTTGTATTATCTTATTATTCAAAAAAGATATAATATGCGATGATACATAAATGAGTAATAACTAGAAGAGAAATATTTTAATCTTAAATTAAACAGGATATAATATTTAATACATTTATATTTTCAGCAATAATTAATTATTCTTTCAGGTTCTATAGGTATGTTACTATTTTGTTCCACTTGTAAGATTATCTAATATGAATTCCTAAATTAACGGCTGAAGAACACATACCAGGAGAAGTTTCTCTAATAATTCTCTACTCCAGTAGATTTTCTCGATAGACAAAAGTTTTGTAGCTGTAAGATGGGAGATGTAGAGAATAAAATCTTAGTATGTGACGGTTCCTTATATACTTATGTGTTCTGAACTCTCCACTTCAGTCAGGAGGCAGGCAGGACAGGTTCCGTATGTGGAGTGGCTTGGTTCTGAAGCTGGTTGGTGGCATGGATGATGTCATCTACCATCCCCACCTACACTGCGTGGCACAGTTGGCACACCCTCGCGCGCCGCATTCTTTACTCCAAAGCAGAGTCATGAGAATGAACGAACTCGGTATTTGTATATTACTCGTAATCCTCGTTACTTCAAAAGATTAACTTTTCCCCAAAAATCAAAACCAATTTCAAAAAAATTAAATTTATTATCAACAAAAGTGGGGTATCAATCCCTAATGGTAGCATCAATTCCAACAACATATTTGCAGATCTTGTTCTGTTTTCTGGAGATAAAGAACCGTTATTTTTCTTGAAAAAAAAAAAAAGAAAAGCTACCAATTCATTTTACAATCAATGTATCAACATAAGAACAAATCAATTCTCTCTTTGCATTACACTTGCATCAAATATAATTCTATCGATTTCGTAAGTTTTTATAAAAGTATTTTTGATAATTAGAGATGGGAAAAGTTTAAATATTATTATTTTTTTTTTAATTATTGTTCTTATGTCTATACATAGTATAAAGTTTAATACATAAAAAAATTGCTTTTTATATAAGAAATTGATAATTTACATTTCAATTAATATCAAAATTTCTAATATCTATTTCTTCATAAATCATTTATTATGAAAATTATAAATGACTTGCCATGAAATATGGTATTTTTTTGTTTAAAAATTAATATATTTGAAGCAACATGAGATGAGTACATTGAAATGATAGAATGAGTGTGCTTTTATGAAATTTGGTTTGTATTCTTCAGAGAACCTTGACTGCTTTTGTCGTTAAAATAATAGAAGTGGACTTTGAAACTATTGTATTTAGATAAAAGTTAGACAATTGTGGCACAAATTTTTTATATTGCCTTAAAATTTAAATAGGATCAGGATCCGAGTAATAACTATAATAGAAAATTTAAGACCGAAATGTGCCAGCAACTCTGAATTTTATTCAACTTTCATTGTGAAATATAGACGCGTAATAAGTTTACGTAAACAAATTCTTAAACAATATAGGTCGTTCACAAATTACGTAATGGGAAATTTGGAAATGCATTAAATATTAAATATCATCGTTTATTTTGATATAAAAAGTAAAGGAACCAAGAAGCATAAAAATGAATTAACTTGTAAATCATAAAATCTTTTATGCTAATAAAAATTTAACTAAAAAATAAAAAATTTTAAGATAGTTTGTACTAGTAGAAAATTTTAAAGATTAAGTTAATTTAAATATTCTTTCTGTTTTTTAGAAAAATTTTACATTAATTCTATGTTTACATTATATATATTATCATTATGAAAATTTTCAATGAAAAAAATATAAAAATAGAAATTTATTATATTTGGGAAGATATCATATAGAATAAATAAGAAAAGTAAAAACCTCGTTTCGTAATTTGAACGGCTGAAAATTTAATATTTTCAAAATCTCGCGATGACTATTATGTACTAACGATATTTTTCTTTTCAGCAAGGGCAGCAGATAAAAATTTATTCATTTTATACACGTCTCATCATTAAATAACAGCATATCTTGTTCCCTTTTTATTTTAATATTCTATATTTTATATCAATATATGTAATTGATCTTTTATATTTTATATTATGCAAAGTATTTAATGATGATTCGGCTAGCAAATTAATTATTTTTACAGCTATAATGATTATAATTTTTTTCAGCAAAACTGACCAGCTTATTTCATTAAAAATTCCAACAAGTAGAGCCCTTAACGTTGTGATACCTCCTGATACGAACGAATGACATGAATGACTATTTCTTCTACCCCTAACGAAATGTAGTTTGAAAACCAATAAAAAGGTTTGCAAGTTGTACATTGTTTGATCCACATTACAAGTCATAAATTTTTATATGATATAAACGTACATTTATATATTATACATATACATATACCATATACATATATATATTATAATATAAAGTGATTGTAATGTGGCTGAACATGTAATCATTGGTTGGAAATTTATTAAGCGTGCATGATAAAACTGAAACAAGCATATATATATATATATTAAAAAAAAAAAAAAAAAAAAAAAGAAAAAAAAGAAAAAAAGATTAAAGAAATAAATAAGAGATTCAATTTTTTAAGAAAATTGTATAAAATAGAGTGTAAGCAAGAGATAATTATTTTTCAGCGATGAAAACTCTTATGGTAAATGCGTTTCAGGTGAAAAAGGAATTCATAGCGATGCTACGTGAACACAAAGACATCGACAGGCATTCGCATTGGAGCGATTGTAAGAAAAAATTGGAATCTGATTGGAGATACAGAGTCGTAGAATCGGCAAGCACGAGAGAAGATTGGTTTAGGGATTACATTCGTATGCTAAAGGAGGAGAGGAAAAAGGAGAAGGAGAAAGACAAAGACCACCGGCACAGGGAAAAAGATCATCATAAATCGGAGAAGAAGGATAGGGACCGTAAGGATGTTGATAAGTATAAGGAAAAATCGTCAAAGGATCGGGTTGACAAGGACAGTTCAAAGGACAAAAAACGCAGGAGCGAAGTACCTTCGGAGGAAAATGGTAAAGAAAAGAAGGATGCGGTATCGGAGAAAGAAAGCGGAGAAATTGAGGATAATGATGAAAAACCGTCGAAAAAAGAAAATGACGTGAGTATTTCAAATTATTTGAGTTTTGATTAAAAGATTATTTTATGGCGATTTTAAACGATGGTTTTTTTATCTATCTAGAAGGAGAATGCGGAGGATCAATCTGATTCCGAGGAAGATCGTGAGAAACAGAAACGAGAGCGTGAAAGAAGGGCGGAAGCGAGCCTTCGTGAAAGAGAAAGAGAAGTTCAAAGAACTCTTGCTACACATCTTCGCGACAGAGACAAGGAAAGGCAACATCATCGTCACACAGAGGCTGTACAGCATTTCAGTGCTCTTCTTGCTGATTTAGTATGCATTTTGGCACAATTTATATAAAGATATAATTCGAATTTTAAATAAATTCAATTCCTCAATAATTGAAAATGTGTTTTAGGTGAGAAATGGTGATTTAGCTTGGAGAGAAGCTAAACGACAATTAAGGAAGGATCATAGATGGGAATTAGCAGAAAGCTTGGATCGTGAGGAGAAAGAAAGATTATTTAATGAACATATAGAACAGCTTAGTCGCAAAAAACGTGATAAATTCCGAGAACTTCTCGATGAAGTAGGAGCTTCTACTGAATTAACTGCATCGTGGCGAGATATAAAAAAATTACTGAAAGACGATCCTAGATATCTTAAATTTTCATCCAGTGATCGAGTATGTAATTTAATTAAAGATATAAAATGATCATATATTATATTATGCATGTTATATTTATATATTGTTTTTGCAGAAATGTGAAAAAGAATTTAAAGAGTATATTAAAGATAAACTTGTCGCAGCTAAAGCCGATTTTAGAGAACTTCTACAAGTATGTTAAAAATAAATAAATAAATAAATAATAATTTGAATGAGTTATATATATCTAATAAATTTGTTTAAATATTAATTTTAGGAAACAAAACTTATTACTGATAAGACATACAAAAAAGTACAAGAAAATAGCGGACATTTAGCAGAAATTGAAGAAATTTTGAGGAAGGATAGAAGATTTCTTGTATTGGAAGCAGCTGCTGCTGAACGAACACGTTTATTAATGGGATATTTAGAAGAATTGGCACGTAGGGGTCCACCTCCACCGCCTACTGCCTCCGAACCTTCAAGAAGACCAACCACAAAGTAATTATCGTCTCCAATGAAGCAAGAAAGATGTCTATACCTGTTTGAATTTGCGGAATCTATTTTTGTTCTAGCTAAACGAGGCCCGCATCAAAGCATGGTATATATATGGTGTCCAAATAACAAATCAGTGATTGAATTTATAGCTGTAGTTGAATTGAAGTACTTTACACACGAGATGATTATCGCCTGTAATTATAGGATTCAATAAAACTAACGCCAATTCCACACAGCTAAAAAAAATGTGTGTCATACTGTAAAGATGCCATAGTGTAAGCATATCATTATTTGTTGGATTACATTAAAATAGATACTAGTTAACGAAAGAATTATTATAGTAATATCATAAAGTGCGAATTTTATACATATTTTATCCAGGTTTGTTACATAAGCACCCCATTATGAATCTTTTGTATGAAAATTACATGAGAATTGCAACGAGTGTTTGTCGCACACTCTCAACTAGTTTAAAAGCATGCGCAGTGAATTTCTATAAACTGATGTTAAAAATATAATAGTCCAAAAAAAATTTTAATCCTTATGTATCTAAAACAAACAAAAAAAAAAAATGTATAACGTACGACAATCATGCACCATAATTTTTTGACGGAGTATATATAGTTCGAAAATAATTTTCAATTTTCGAATTATTTTTCTCATACAGCTTTATTGGATCATGAAACGTAAGTATCCTATAAAACATTGTCATAAAAAATTTTGATTCTAAAGAATTCGTAAAAAAAAAAAAAAAAAAATTATCACGCATACAAAAAATTCTATTGTTTATAGTAACAATTATTTACTAATTTATTCATGTGGCATTTTTACGGTACGAAATTCATAAAACGTATATTAGGAAAATATATTTTCTTCAATAAATCATTCATAAAAATTTGTGAAAAAAAAAACAAATTTTACACATCTCCCAACAATTTATTATTTTCGTTTTTTTATTTCTAATGTTTTATAATATTTCATTACAGACTTGCGTAAACAATTAAGTGTAAAGTAGTACAAATAATTGAAGATAAATCATAAAAATTATCAAAATATTAATTTGTAAATTTTATTTTATATCGAAGAATATTGAAATCGTTTATTTTTATCCGAAAAATATTAATTAATTTTAGTACGATTATGTAATATTATAATGTTACAATATATTCAATGTATATAAAATAAATACTATAAAATTTATGCGCATTGTAACATTATAAAAAAAAAAAAGAAAGAAAGAAAGAAAGAAAAAAAGAAAGAAAACAATTTTGCTTTCTCAATCATATACTTATTCATTGCATGATTTTGTTTCAAATATTGGAGAACAATAATAATTATTTATTACATATCATTTGATCAAATGAATATAAATAACGACTTATATACTATCTCTAATAAACAGCTATATATTTACATATTCTTTCATTCTTACAAGCTATGTCAGTCATTGAAATATACGCGGTGATTTCAACGCCTGGAACGGAGATTTCAACGCTTGCATCTATCTAAGAAAGGTACGCTATTATATAGTTCAATTTTTTTTTCTTTTTTAATACTTAAATATACAAATTCAAATATAAAATTTAATTCGAAAAAAATATTCATATAATTTTTTTCCATAAATTTTACAAACAGACATTTTTTTTTTCTTGATCAAAATAATTTATATATATATATATATATTTTACATTAAAATCTCATCATTTTTATTATAAAATTATAATTATATAAAATTGAAAGATATAGATATAGATAAAAGATGTGTGTGTGTTCTTCCGTAAATTCGTATCATTATCACGAAACAAAATACCGTACATGATTGTATATGGTACATCTTTGTCGTTACCGTTACAATCGGGACCATGTTGCACTTCCTGCTAACTCGGCAGGAATACAAATTGGCAACTTGACGCTGTGGCTAGTTTGTAATCGAATCTTCTGTCGTAATTTTACATGAATAGTAGGTGAAAATCCAAATAACAATAAATTTCTATGAAAGTTTAATTTACGTGTATTCCTTAAACAGAATCTCACTGTACATGTAAAACCATCCTGATACTTTTGCATCCTTTTGATCCTTTTACGATTTTTCTTATTTCTAACTACAGAATATACACCGCAAATTTTTTATTAAAAGATACATCTAAATATCCTGTAATTTATACATGGAAAAATTTAAAAAAAAGAATTTGAATAATTAAATTTTATAAATCAAATCATTCTAATGTTAAATGCAATAATATATTGTTTTAATAATAATTTTATTTCATTTAACAGTTTGTACATCCATTTTCTGCTTTAAAAAACACTTTCATGAAAACACTGTAAAGGGAAAAGACCTTTTTCTTCTTGTGTTGATGCATTCGCAAGAGGTCAATAACAGGAACTTAAAAAGTAAAGAAAAAACAAAAAAGCAAATCGTACGTGACGTAAAACACGTGAACACATACTAATCCCCCTGGTGAGGTAGCAATTTAAAAGCTACTATAAAGTATCATCGTCAATCTAGTTGCGTCATAATAAATACTTTCCCTGGCTGAGACCTTGTTCGTTCTTTTTTCTTTCGGGACTATCTGGTTTCTGGCCGGATGTGAATCAGTTCAGGAATCGAGGATATGTCGATTCATAAAGGTCGATAGTAACCGGTAAGGGTTAACGAACGTGCAGCGACAGGATAAAATCAAAAAAAAAAAAAAGTAAAAAAATATTTTCGAAGGTCCTGACGAAGGACATACCTATATTATAACATTCTTAAAACTGCATTCTTTCGAGTTCAAAGAGAAGGTGGTTCTAAAATAAAAATGGTAAACGCTTTTTATATATATATAGCTTAAATGCATTTTATGAATAATGCAAGTGCATCAAAATGTGAAATATATGCAATGTTTCTTCCAGCATGTGAAACTAAAAAGAGATAAGATTTTTTTTTTTTTTTTAATTTTTAAACGATGAGTCGAACCGGTATAATAAGAATAAAAACTTTAACGCAAATATTTTAAAAAATAGCAATTATACGGTAATTATAAAAAATTGATTGTAAATATTTTATATGTATGTACATATATCTTCTTTCTTTTCTATCTCCTTAAAATATTCGTATTTATGAGAGAAGAAAGTTATGATTATTATCAGAAATTTAGAAAATATTTTTTTTTATAATTTAAAACTAAAATAATCTTTATGAAAATTATACAAAAGTATGAAATATTAATATATTAAATTCTTCTTTAAAGAGTTTCTAAAAAAAGAATCGGAATATTATTTCAGAAGAGAAATAAATTTTCGAGGAATTCTTCCATTTGGAGGATGCAAAACAATCTCAATCTCTCGAGGGTTTTTCGAGCTCGTGTCGGAAACGCTGACTCCCGATTCTAAAATCGCTTGCGAAAGATCGTTGATCCTCGCTCGCGACCTTCGCGAAGATACAAGAAAGGTCGTACCCGGACGTTCTCAAATTTTTGCTAAAACCCGTCCCCACGGTTTTTCTAAGTATTGGCTCCCTCTCGTTGATCGTCACAAAGGCTCTCTTATACAAGAAGAGAGGTAACCGAGAAGAAGCGAAACAGAAAGGAGAGGGAAAGATCGCGATGGCCTCGACGTGCCAGCTCCGCCTCGCGAGGCGCGCAGCCACCAAGTGAAAGTGGGATTTTGCTTTCTACCCGTGACCAGTGACAAGCGCGCCGTGCTCGCGAACGTCTCTTTTATACCGTGAGGATGTGTCCACTCGTTGTCCGTTGATGAACCAACGACACGCACGTACGAAGTGTCGAAAAAAAAAACCGCCAATTTCAATCTCGTTACGATGACAGTGTTATTCTGACAGTCGGGCGAACAGCCTCGAAATCGATTTACATTCGAATAAGTGCGCGGTGTGAACAAGTGCGAAAGGTAAAATGTCGAGACGCAAAAGGAACGATAACCGGCTCGTTGATGTGATTTTCACGTTTCTGATTCTTGGTTGCTCCTTCTTTTCAACCAACTGTCAACAAGGTACGTCTCTTTTTTCCTGAAAACACACCCGCGAAAACGTATCCCTTTAGAACAGCAAATTCAACAGTGCATCTTACTTTGCGTTCCGACCGAGAGGGCGCGTTACTGATGTTATCCGCGCAATCCTTTCATGGATAAAGAACAGAGTAAATGCGAATGTCCCCGCGGACGTATGTGTCGTGGAAGATTTATGGGATTCCAGGTTGTCTCGGTTGAATTTTTACTACCCTACAACGGGGCGCCCTCAGATTCTTCGAAGTATAATAATATATTGTTGCCGTGTGATTTACGAGCAACGACGGGCTTGCAAGTTTGTTCAACCACGGCACTGAAAGATCCCGTTTGATTTTGACAACGTAATACGAGTGGAATGTGTAGGTGGTATTTATGTAATCCGGCGAGTCGACGGTGTATGACTGTCACGATTCACTGGGTACGGTAAAATCTCTCTGCCTTAATTCGTATTCTTTGTCGTTTTAACAGCGAACAAAATTTTCGATTTCAGTTGCTGTGAAATATTAATTGACATTTTTTTTATCGTATTAGATGTTTCAATTATACGTAGGTTATTTTATAGGTTAATTTTTTAACATTATTTTATAGGTTAACTTTTTAATAATATTTTTTTTTGCCCTTATTTTACAAGCAAGATACAACAATCATAATATAATCTTACTACGTAATAGATGAAGAGATTGTAGATATGTTCGGACAAATGGTATGTGCAAATTTTTGTGTGCAAATATTTTTACTAATAGCACAGTATACTTCGTGTAAGCCGGCCTTAAACCTATAGGTGAGATAAATGGATAACCGCAATACTAGATAGTTTGATTTCGTGACCTGGTACATTGCGATACAATACGCAATACAATAGAACCACAATTCTGTACGAGTGTTACAATCGCGTACCACGATAAGGCAATTGAACTTCTATTGTTACGTGCAATAACGATTTCGATATGTACGATTATCATGATTCCCTAAAACGGATATATCTAATTTCAATCGTGAATGATAAAATTGACATGATAATTCTGACATGTACTATTTTTTCTATTATCGTACATCATATAACATTCATAAAAAAAATATCGAAATTCAGAATCATATTTTACGCTCATTAAATGCTAAATTGAATTCATAAAATTAAGAGAAAAAAAAATATGATTCCGTTCAAATGAATTTCATGTTTGTGGGGTAATTGGCGTTAGTAGAATCATAAATTAAACTAATCAGATCAAAAGTAAAAGGTTCTTATTAGGTAATTTACGATGCATAGTATCTTCAATGATGATAAATTTGTTTATGTTTCATTCATTGATTTATTTTTTTTTTAATAAAGAAAAATTAAAAATATACTTTTTGATTTGTTATTCAAATCTGAATTCTAAAAATAATGTTTTCTTTTCAACAATAGAATGCGAATTGTGCCATTTTTTAAATCATCAGTAAATATAGAAGTATAAATGCAAAGCAAATGACTTTTTTCATGTTTTATTCAAAAAACTTAGTTTCCATTTCTTGAAAAGATTATGATATATATAAATAGCGTATTATTGCTTTACAACTTAAAGACTAATTGAAAATATGAATATTAATTTCGTCACGATATAACTGTAAATTGAAATCTCAGATATATCCTCATTCGTGTTGTGGGCGTGCAAGACGTACGGTTTCCATATAAATGATTTCTGTGAAATATGACACGGTTTCATCGTGCACCTCGTCCTCGCTCTTTTCAGTGTAAGTTTTAGTAATACTCATCTTACGAATCTTATAATAGATAAAATTCTTAAATCGCATAACCAAATTATCATGAAATTAATCATCAAGTTAAAAGAATTCAAAAACACGAATCAAATCTTTCCAAAATAATTCATAATTAATTCGCATTCTATAAATAATGTTACAAGATGAGTAAGATATATTCATTTTTCTCGTTTGAATCATTAACCTTGAAAAAGAAACTTCTCTAGAGAAAGTTCGTGCCAATATGCGTAGCAATATCTATGCATGTAGTTATTTCCTTACGCCTCGTTTCTATATCGATCGTTTGTTTAAGTCTCGTGACTTTCCAACTTTCAATTTTGAAAAAGCACTATAAACTAGTAATATTTGTAACACTGATTAATCAACAATTTAACAGAATAATATCGAATTGAAGGATTTTTTAAATATCAATCAAAAAAAATTTTATCGCATTTCTATACAAAATTTCACAAATAAATATTAATGATAAATTATTAATGGTGCCAATTTGCACGTGAAATTATTCATTAATCATCACATTCATCGTGTATACGTTAGTTGAATTCGATAGTTGAATTCGAACGATTCGCGTATCGAGAATCTACGATTTAATTATAAAGTATCATAATAACGGCGTGTTCGGCATGGAAAGTGCGTATCGAGCATCGAATCTTCGACGAGGCGCGGTTCTTATTTAGGCTTCGTTTTCACTAGGATTGTAGGCCAGAAAATGGCACGATCGTGTGGCTGTTTCATTGCGTGCAGACACGAATCTTTCGCCTTTTACACTCGCTTTGAATAAGAAAAGTCACGGTACAATAAGCATGAAACGTGTTATTTCAAAATATCGTCATACCAGTCAGATGTAGTTCTGCGACCTGCAGTTGAACGTAAATACATTATTGAATGAGAGAAAAGGCGCGAGTGATTTTAATCGGTTTTAAATCGTGTGACGAGGTTACATCATCTCGTTTATACATACGTTTACATGGAACGTTTACAAATAAAGGCTTCGTGAAATATAACAAAGATGTATGTTTATGTATGTTTATGTATGTTTATGCACATATTAACAGAGTTGTATTATTATAGAGTCATAATTTTATATATTTCTGCAGGAGTAGTAAAGAATGGATAAATATATGTATTTTCCGACATGAGTAAGAGCATTGTTAATGAGGTCACTGTATTTTGAGATATGACTATTCATTTGTGAAAGTTGATAAGTTTTCTGAACGACAGTACAGTATTTTTTACTAGAAAATATTCGACAAAGGTAGTATGACACTGTACGCATATTATCGTATGATATATTAGCGATTTAATTTTTGACAAAATAAAATTATGATGAACAATGTAATAAATTTTCCAGTGAAAAAGCCATCGATACTTTAGCAAATACTTCAAGTTAAGAATTCGTGTGAACGTATGTGCGGAGAGTAGTAGACGCGATCAAGTCGAAGGACGATTGAAAGGAGAACGGCTACACTCGCCCCATTATTTATATACAACTTCGTTGCTTAAGCTCGGCACGCGCGACTTCTCGCTCCTTTCGTGTATGTACACCCGTTAGAATTCAGCCAGACACTTCCTGTTGTCTCGATCGTGAAAGTACCAAACGAGTTTTATGAAAATACTAGTATTCGCATATAAATGGTTTCGAATTACGTCAATAGATCGATGAATTGGCCAACAGCTGAAAATATCGAATCCGGATGGTATCAACACAGGATACTATAAGACAATATGATCAAGTTCCGCTAAAAGATCTAGAATGACATTGATCGCTATAATTTTATTGAATATCGACGAATTTGCAACGAATTTTATTACTATTAATAACACGCAAAAAGTTTATTATCTTCTCTCAAAAAAGCATTAAAGACTGATGTAACGGTTGGAGGAAAGATTGTATTGGTATGAAACCAAATATATGATGCGAAGTAACATATTTCCATTGACATTTACCACTTGCCACAAGTATCCATGCATATGCTGTTAATAACGCAATAATTAATAGCGTTGATCAATAAATTATTAAATATGAAAAATATTTAATGGTATAAAGATAGATTTATTACGTACAATCAAGAATTATTAGTTTCTAAAAATAACATATTTAAATCGTATTAATGGTATTACAGAAATAAACGTAATCTAATATAATTTTCTTTTCTATAGATATATGTATATCTCGAACTATGGTAATTAAGAGGCGGAATCTAAAGTGCAAGTGAACTTTAGTAATCTACAATTAAAATGACGCGACGTGTGCGTCTAAGCAATGAAAAATCAAACCGTATGCCAAGAAAGGAATCGCAAGAAAGCCAGCACACAATTAACGTATTCAAATAGCGTAACCACGCCTTAATTTATATTCGCTCTCGGATTTCGAAGGTCTGGAGCTTTGTCGATTCCATCGCGGACACACCCACGGAACTATTCCAGTTACGACACATTTGCCACTGATACAACCCTTTTCAAGAATATCCCGCGGTGTTGCCAGTCGGAATAATTCACTCATTCTTCCTAGGAAATATAATATTCTGCTGAATAAGACTATCGCAAGCCAAAATTTATGCGCGCTTCGTACAGCCATAATATATTTTATAGCACGAACAGCAGAGTGCTAAGGAAAGATTTAAGAAGATGTATCGTTTGTTGAGTTGAACAAAAAATGTTCAGTGCATAAAATAGATTTGTAATTTCTAATTTTCTTAAATTTTCTTTTTTTTAAGAAAATAATCATAAATCAATTCGTAAACATTTTGTTCGAAAAAAGAAATAATATTATACTTATTATAGATGTTCGAGATAGCGGAACTTAGTAATATTACGAAGAAGAGAAACTGGAGTAAAGAATCTTTTTATAGGAAGTTTGTAAAAAGTTTGCTGGATACGTAATACATTCTGTTTCTTACGATTTAGAAATTTGATCCCTTTTTTAAAATTGTTGTTGCAAAAATTGTTTCCTTACACGCCTTCAGGAATTGAAGTAAGTTAGTGTTAATTTAAAGATTTTGCTTAATCGCTTTTAATTCGATAGAAGAAAGTTTAAATATAAAACAATGCGAAAGTAGAACATACTTTTTCTAATCGAAAGCTAAGGAAAAGGAGAACATCGATATAACTAAAGAAGAGAAGATCATCTTGAACGTAAAAAGTGGATCAGATTTTTTCTAATCGAAAATTGGAAAAAAAACCTGAATACTATATCTAATAGAACAACATCGTATTGTAATGATATACACGTAATATCTTACGCATTTGAGAACTCTAACATGAAAATGATCGCTTAATTATACGGTGTGACAGGAAATTTGTCAAGTTTTTCCGCGAAAAGTCAAGAAAAATAGACCGTCTCTTAGATGCAAAAGGCATTACAAAACACTAAGGAACAATGATGGAAAGTGTCTTCGCTTTCTTTCGGAAAGACTCGGAACAGTTTCTCACGGAACATGCTGGTTAAGTCCCGTGAAAGAGCAACTATGATTTATACATGATTGTGCGAATCGAGCACACCCATTTTCTATTTTCGATGCTCTGATTTTTATACAATTCCATTTGTTTACTTTATGATCCATACATTTTTTCCCCCAAAAAAATCAATGAACTTTGTACAAAATTTTAACACTTAATTTTTTAGATTTTTAAATCATTTTCATGAAATATTATCGTTACAGAGAATCAACGAATTTCCACTCGAGGATCAGGCGAGACTTGGGTGGACCAATTATCGCATCTGATACCGACGAATTCCGTGTACGAACAGCAGGATAAAAATGCATCCCCTCCCGTTAACAATCCGGGGGAGGCGTTGTTACGCTCGTTGGACGAGAATAACGTCATGGAGACGTCGAAAACAAACGGGAAGATGAACGAGCGCGAAGAGGAAACGGACGAAGAAGTGTACGAGGACGAAGAATACGAGGTTGAAACCGAATCAAAAGTGCAGGACGAGAAGAGTTCGAAACTCTCCAAGATCACCGATCAAACACCGGTGAAACACGGCGAAAAATCATCCCAGGATTTATCTTCCCACACTTCGGAAGACACTTCGTCCAGAGACGAGGATTACGTGGAAGATCCCTCGACGAGTCAATATGACGCGTATTATTATTACGACGATTATGGAAATACCAATAAATCACGATACGAGGCCATAGGTAATATGCAATTCGAAAATTGTTCAAATTGTTCAAAAGATTCTATGAGTTAGAATAATTTCGAAGTATAGAATCAAACGAAATTCCAAACGATTGATCAATTTTCCTATCTTTTCATAAAGATAGGAATTAAAAGATCATACAAAATCGATTACTTCCTGTCGTGACGCGGTTACGTTTTAAATTTGTCTTTTTTTCTTCGTGATATAACAATATGAAATAATTACGATCTTTGTAAACGCTTTTTGCGTTACGTAAACTCGTTCCATCACTGTGCTTAGACAGAAGGAAACGCGACAAATATAAAATGTATAAAATGCTCTAATCCTTAAAAGATTAAGATTCTCAAAATTTTGCAGCGAACGCTGACACCCTCGACTATCCAGACGCGGAGGAAGAGGAAAAGGAGACGGAGGAATTGGAGAAAGAAGAGGAAACGAGGAAAAATAACGAATACGATTCGTCGGAGACGGAAGAGGGAAATTTAGATGATAGCCGTCACGTGGCGAGTGTAAACGACTCCTCGTCTTCGGATCTTTTCGACGAGAAGGATTTGGACACGCCGATTTCGATGACGAACAACGAGGACGGTTCCTCGATGGAGGGCAGTCACAAAATGTACGCTTTTCTCGGGCCACCGATCGCGAAAATAAACTCCACCTCCGTCGACAGTTCCATTTTGATCGGTGGAGCTGTCGTGTCGGTGGTGACGACGAAGAGCGTGGTCAACGGCACGATATCCATCCCAACGACAGCTGCGCCGACCACCACTGAACAAGTCGCAGCGCCACCTTCGTCCACGTCCACGCTTGGAGCCACCACCGAGCAACCCGTGACGACGATCACGACCGAGGATACCTCGAGAATATTGGCTTCCGTGCAAACGAGCCGCAGCATATCCGGTGCCCGATTCTTACCGTTCCCCGTGATAGATCGTGTCGAGCCGATCGGCAACAGTCATAACAACGAGAAGAAAACGTCTCCGCCTCCAGAGTCCACGGAAAGCGTTAGCGACAAATTGGACAGGGTACAGTCCGAGTTGTCGAATGGTTTTCTCGCTGGTGGCTTCAGAACTGCAGGCAACACGCTTCAATTGGATGTTCTGAACGAACGTGATCGAAATACTCGTAGGAGGTATACCACAACCGCTAAGACACCGGTCATCAACAAGTTTGTGCCTCGTCGATATAACGATAAAAGGATCGATCATGTCACGCCCAAGTCGAAGATCGAGACGACGCTCGATAGCCTGGAAGGACTGTTGCCTCGTGATTATGTTACAAGGAGTTCGATGTCGATTCCTCCGAAGACTGGATTTAGGTTGGTGTTTTAAAATTTTATGTTATCTCAATGCTTTTAAGATTGTGTATGTAAGAAAGATATATTGATGTGTTTTAGATGGCCTACGAAGAGCACGACAGAGCGAACCACAACTCAGATCACGTCAACTAGTACGAAGAAACCTAAAACTAACGTGATCGTACAAGATATTCGCTCCTTCTTGCCAGCTGGATACGAATTAAAGAAAGAGGATGTTACGGAAAGTTCTCTATTAAGCGATATTCTTGCGAAATCTAAAGTTGATATATCGTCGTTATTGCCGGCGGATTATGAGAAGAAGAAAAATGAAGGAAACTCGAAAAACAAAGTGATCACAACAACAGCGAAGAATTTAGACGTTTCCGTGGAGAAATCAATAGTCGATATAAAAATTCAGGATTTATTCGCTAAATCCAAGTTTGATATTTCTTCTTTCGTGCCGCGTGATTATGAACAGAAAATTAAGAATTTCTCTGTAGAAACGAAAGATGTTCACACCGAGAATGCAAACAAATTTAATATCACTACGACAACAGAATCTACTTCAACTACGATAAAGTCTAAATTTGTCTTTCCTAGTTCTCTTAGCAGAACAGGAAAACCAATTCATAAAATTACCACATCACCGAAACCACGAATGGATATACTTGTCACGCCGAAAATACGAACTGGTTGGCCTACCAGGTAAATATTTTATTTTGTGTTATCTAGATATGAAGATTTAAATTTGAACATTGAACATATAAACTTGATGAAATTAAGGCTGAAATTAAGCCAACTTGGTATGAAATTTTTGTTTAAAATATTTCAGACCTACCACAGAATTTAAATGGCCTACTCCATCAACTACCACGCCAATCTCGATAGAAGAACTTTTGGCTCGAGCCACGATGAGTGTTTCTGAATTAGTTGTTCCAATAACCAAAGTATTGTCAACCACTTCAACGACCACAACTACAACAACGACACCAAGACCTACTACACCAGGAATTTGCGAACAAGATTGTGAAGTCGCTGGAACTATAAGAATAATTGGTAATGCAAGTTGGGTACCGGAACTGCTTGATCGAAATACTCAAGAATGGCAGAATCTTGCCAATGAAATTGAACGAGAGGTATTCATATGAATTTATTATTAAATTAGAAAATGTTTATTTTATATGCTTATGTATTTAATTTTTAATTTTAGATGAACTTTGTATTCTCAAAATCTGCTGTTCTGGCAAAATGGTATAAAAAAATAAGAATTGATTCATTCAGGTAATAAAAACAATATAGTTTTTAAAATTATCACAAAAATTACTATTTATTTAATTGATAAATTTATGAAAATCTCTCTCTCTTTTTAGCGAGGGCAGTATTTTAGTAGATTATTTTGTTGAATTGGCCAATATGCAACAGAAAATTAATACGCAAGATTTAAAAGTTATTTTTCACGATTCTTTAAGAACGTATAATACAAATAAATGGAATGAGACGAAAACAAAAGATTCGATAAAACTTGGATCATTTACGATCGATCCAAAATATACGGATTTTGTAGGTATGTCATATTATTAGTAAATAAATATTTAACAAAATTGAAAATCTTCATATTTATTTTAAAAATAATTCTTTTTTAGTGATACCCAAAGCAACTCCTCCTCAATATATTGAAAAAGACGATAGACTATTTCCACAATGGGCAATTGCTGTAATTGTAATTGGTGTCGGTGGATTACTCTTTATCATTATATTTGGCGTTTCTGTTGTAAGTATAAAATTACAAAAACATACATTGAAAATATTGATATAGAATTAATATTTATTACGATATAATTATATAATTTTCAGTTAATAAATCGTCACAATGGTTCAAAATTAAAACCATCTATATCTACAATTTACGAAGAGAAAATAGCAAAAAGTATGTCAACCCATAGATCTAGTGATTATTCAAAACCAGTACATACGATTTGGACTGATCCAGACGTTTCTTGGAATGATAAATCTTTTGAATCGACTTCCAATAAGGTAAGATTTATAAAAATATATATATATATCTATTCATATTTTTTTAATAAATTTATATTCATTTTATTTTCAAGATACTTGTCGAAAAATCTTTTCAAGAAAATAAAAAATATAATATGTATGATAGTTGGAGATCGGAATGGAATGGTTATTATTACAATGGATCTCATACCAGCAATAAATATGGTGGTTATGATATTACAAATTTATCGAATCATAATCTTCCAAATTACGATACAAATGTATCAAGTCATGATCTTTCTAATTATGATACAAATTTATCAAGGCATGATCGTTCTGATTATGATACAAATCTATCAAGACATGATCGTCCTGATTATAATACAAATATATCGAGACTTGATCGATCTGATTATGATACAAGTATATTGAGGCACGATCGTTCTGATTATAATACAAATATATTGAGACATGATCATTCTGATTATGATACAAATATATCATGTCATGATCTTCCTAATTATGATACGAATATATCCTGTCGTAATCTTCCTGATATCGATACAAATATGTCACGTCATAATCTTCCTAATTACGATACAAATTTTTAAAGTTTATTGTAATAAAATAAAATTTCTATTAATTTCATTTTTACTTAATTTATTCAATGCCTTAAATAAATTTGACAAAATTTTAGATTTAATTTAGGTAGATTCAGATTTAATAAATTAGTAATTAACAATATTAAATTATTAATAATAAAATATAAAAACGATATAGACTTTATGTAATATTTTATTTATAATTGTTTTATTTAAAATTTTTTACAATTTTACATAATATACAATATATTATTTTATATGAATCAAGTATTATTTTATCATAAAATAAATCTTTCACAAATAAATTATATAATAGATATTATATAGTTTATTATTATATCTATTATTATTCTATTAAAGTTCAGAAAATATTCAAAAAAAAAAAAAAAAAAAGCTAACCAAGTTCTAACCAAGTATTCGATTTGAATAATCCAATATATATAAACATTTTATTTTGCAAATATTATTTTATTATTTTAAAAATACATTAGTAGGGATGCAATATTTTTTATTTATATTTTTTTTAAAGATTAAAAAATCATTGTAGTATTTAAAAAAAAAATAACGAAAATGCAATTTCTTATTTTGTCTTCGATCATTTGCGCTAAAAGTAAATATAAATAAAAAGATTAAGAGAGGAGAATAGAGATAATTTAAAAATTGTGAAATTACCGTCATCTTCAGAGTATCGTAAGTGAAGCTCACAAAAAAAATAATAAGAGAAAGATAGATATAAGATAAGAAGTAAACGCCATCTCTTGAGAATTAAAAATATTTTTTCAAAAAATTATCTTTTTAAAAATATTCAAAGATGACGCTGAAAGTTATTTCTTATACTATCTCATTATTTTCAATCTTTTCTTCATGAGTTTTATTTAGATTCTGAAGATAATATTTAATAATTTTATAATTTTTAAATTATTTCTATCTTTTTCTTACATTATTTACTCTTTTTGTTTATTTTTATCTGATATAAATATCAGCAATCAAGAAATAACTTTGATATTCCATTATAAGTATAAGTATATTAATCTTTTGACTAAAAATTTTGTAAATATATCTTCAATTGTAAGTATATGCAAATTTTAAATTTTTATTATTCGAAAACAGTTTATATATATATATATAAATATAAATATAAATATAAATATTATAATTATAAATATTTATTTGTGATATTTGTTTTTACTAGATTTTAAAAAATTATTAATAAATACATAATTTTTTATCATTCATTTATTGATTCTATTACAAAAATTTCGTTTTTTATTCTAGTTAAAAATAATCAATAATATTAAGTGAATATTTAAAATATTTTATATTTTTATATTAAATAAATATAAAAATAAAAATATTTATTCTAAATTAAATTTATTGTTATTATAATTAAAAAAGAGGAACATGAATTTATGCTTGTTTTTTTATGGAATAAATATTTTTAATTTACATATATAAAAAAAACTTTTTTATATTCATTAAAATATACATTTGTTCATAACCACACAAAAATATAGAAATATATAATAAATTTATAATAATTTACTCGGTAATGATAGCAATTCCATAATTGGAGAAACAGTTTTTTTTTCATGAATTACATGACATTTAAGAATGTTCAAAAGTTTTTGATATAAGAAGGAATGTCTGTAAAATAAAAATATAAAATTCAAATTTCTTAATTTTATAATTGCAAAAATAAAAAAAATTTAAGTTATTACCTGCTAGCTGGTTTACATATAGACAAATGATCTTGTGCAATTTCATAAAATTCACCTACTCCAGGGTCTAAAAATAAAAATAAATATTACAATTTTTGTTAAAAAATTTATAATATATAAAATTATATTAAATTATGATTTTTTTAAATCATACCTGCTGAAGTGGATGTAACAAACTGAAATGGAACATTTAATGGTGTTACATGGGTAGGTTTAGTTTCGCTAAAACTAACAATCTCTATAGGATATTCCTTCAACATATCAAGAAATTCATTGTGCAATTTTAATAATTGTGGCGATTCTAAACATAATAAAAAATTTTATATATTTAAATATATTTAAAAAATTTATTAATTAGTACCGTTATATAGTTTTAGTATACCTTCACGAAGTTCCTGTACTTCGATTGACGGCCATAATACCATTTGTGTTGCTTGTTTTAATGCAGCTACACGAGAACCTCGATGTGGAGTACTATAAAATACTATACTACGTGTATTTTTACATACATTATTTTTATCGCCATTTTTCCATTCTGTAAAAAAATCAATTATATTATTATATAGATAAATAAATTTATAAAATTTCCTTATAAAGATATTTTATATGGTGAAACCAACCATCTACAAGCATTTTTTTTACTAATAAACCACCCATTGAATGACAAACCCAAATCATAGGTCGTTTTCCAATACCCGCAGTTAATAATTTTTTTATATATTCTTCACTCCTTCCAGCCATAGTGGCTCTAATCAACAAATAATATAAATAAATTAATAATAAATTAAAATTTTTAATCAATTATCAATTAAAATGTCAATTAAAATAATAACATTAATTATTTACTTTGCACTCTCTATTGGACATAGAGATGTCCACATTGACAAATTAGTGTCATAATTTATCCCAATAACTCGAATAAATGGTACATCATCTGGTAACCAATCTTTAGGCCAACATTGTGTTTTATGTTGCTTATCATGGAAAATTTTCTTCATACAAGCATCATCTCTAAAATCAGAAATTTTTAAATATATAAATATTTTCAGGGAAATTTTACATAGATTTTAAGAATAAAATTGTACCCATTGCAGGAAAATGGTCCATTTCCTCTAGAACTATTTTGAGGACAATCATCTAAAATTATTTCAAAATCTTGTCCTATTCTATCCCATTCGCGTTTTCTTAAATCATAAGTTAAATCTTTCAAAAATTCTTGAGAGTGATCATCTATCAAACTTGAAAAATCGATTCCATCTTGTATAAGACATGGATCTATAAATATATATTATAAATTATTTTTCAAAATTAATTTTAAATTGATATTTATTAGAATATTTATTTGTAAATTATTAGAATTATTAGAATATTGATGTATAATTTTTCACATTTATTAAATTAAATAATAACAAACCTACAACTCCATCTTCAGATGTATCAAAATTTCTTTGTCTCCATGTTATAAATACACCACCAAGTAATCCATGTAAGAAAATAACATCCAAATTTATATTTGTTGTAGTTTTATGCAAAGGATGAAGAAGATAGATACATCTTGGATATTTAACATATTTATTTTCATCGATATCTAAATTTGCTAATGCACGACTAGCTGGTGCTGATAATCTTACATTATTACTTTGAGACCATTCTACCAATGTGCCAATCCAACCTTGAAATAGAAATTCGAATAATGTATTATACATTTTAAGAATTTTAAAATTTTATTTTATATATATACCTGCTTGAAAAATATCTTGCAAATATTTTGTATGAAGAGAAATATTAGAAATTATTTTTGCAAGTAATATACACATATTAATATTATCATTAAAAATTTTCTTTATTATCATTAGTAATGAAAGACCACCACCATCAATAATATCTAAATGAAAAAAAAAAATTAATTATAAATATTTTAAATTGCTGTATATATTTATTACTTTACCTTTGCTATATTGTTCAAGACAAGAATGATGATATAGTGCTTGCACACAATTTTGTAATAATTCTTGATCCCATACTGTGGCTGGTGCTACAGCCAGCCCTAAGTTTGTTAAATCGTGATCAAGTATCAGACTATCCTGTTTTTATACTTTGTAAATAATTAAAATGCGCACAAAATAGTTTGCACAATAGAAATTAAAACATTTTTTTATAATATATATACTTACAGAAGGTGTATCTTTAAAATTTTTATTAAGAAATTGAATAAGACATGGATGTGTATTTTCACATAATGTGCTTAAATGAAGAAGTAATTGATGTATTTTTTCTATTACATCCTATGGAAATATAATCTTTCATTAAACATATAACAAATATAATTAAAATAAAAATTTGCTATAATACATACATGTAATTTATATTGAACATGATAATATGGTGGTTTTAAAAAAAATCTTGAATCAACATTTGGCATTCTTGCAAGTGAAATTGCTGTTTTGGCATCCAACATTTGTGCAATATGTTGATAATGCCAACCTATAATTTTTAATTAAAAATATAAAAAATATTTATATAAAATACTAATAATATTTATATGAAATAAATACTTTTTAAATGATTCAAAGAATTAAGAGTACAAAGAGCTTTCAAACGTTCTCTGACATTGCCATGCTGTGCAATGTATAATAATTTATATGCTATATTACGGGTTAATGATTTCCACCATTTCATTATAGTATGATTGAATGAAAGAGATTGTACTGGCACAGATGATTGTAAATTTTCAACTTTTCGTAACATGAGTACATCTAAAAGTATAATAAAAACATTTAAGTTTATTTTACATAGAATTAATAAACCATTATATCTAATAAAATTTTTCACAAATACCTTTGAACCGAGGGTCATCAACATAAATATATTGAGAATGTGGTTGTTCCAAGCTCAAGACATTAGTAGGTATAGAAGATTGTAAAATTTGTGATACCTGTCGTAATTGATACAAAAACCAACATCCACTATATGAAAAAATATTTATAATATTATTTCATTATAAAAGAAGAATTTATAAAAATATAGTAAACTTATATAATAACTAACCCAACAATAACAATAGAAATCCCAGTTGATTTTACATACTCTAGATATTTCTTATAAGTTTTTAATCTCATTGTAAAAATAATTATATTCTATCAAGAACATATATATATTTATATAATCTTAATATTTAAATATTATACATACATATATATATGTATATATATATATGTATATATGCCATGTGCCAAAAATAATCAAAATCAAGAATAGATAATTATTTTACGATCACACTTATATATTTGTACATAATTATTGAAATATTATAATATTTTAGAGAATACTTATAATATTAGAAAAAAAAACAATTTATTAATGTCATATTATTTATCAATATATTTAAATATAATAGACATCATAGTATGTTTTAAGTTTAATGTTCATGACCAACAGAATAATGATAAAAACATTTATAACCAAAAATATTAACAAATATTAGATATAGTAATAAGAAAAATATTTTTATAGTAGCATGATATATTGATACACACACACAGAAAAAAATAAATTTTTAATAATTCATATATATCGAAGATATCAAATTCTATTTAAATATGTATATTATATCAAAATTTTTATATACACACGTTTTTATTATAAATATTGTAGCATATAAATTAATAACTATTTCAAATTAATTATAAATTCTACGGTAAAATTCCAATAAAAATAAAAAAAATAATAAAATTACAATTAAATTTCTATGTTACTGCGGATGAAGCATTAAGCAGTATAGAATAAATCGCAAGCAACCAATGCAAATGCGGCTGCGCCTGAATACGACAAGCGGCCTCGAGGCGCTGTTCGCGCACGAACTCTTCAGTCTTTTTGCTTCCCATTTTGTACCGTACAGTACGTCCACCGAAGTACTGACGTTTCGCTGTGCCATCGCATGGCCGACGTGTGCATTCCGAGGTTCACTTTCGCGTGGTACCCGCTGTGTCACAAGTATCACTTTTAAAACGTAACACTTGTGGCAAACATCAACATACTGATCTCAAAGTGAGTGAAAAGTGTGGTAAACGATAGTTTCATTTTCTGGAATAGAACAGTAATTCTTTGTCGAACACGTTCTTTCTGACATAATCCGGTATAAACTGGATTGAAGCAGATTCATCGATAAACGGATTGATCATTCATTTCAGAGAAAAATTCCTAGATCTGGCTTTCACGTCGACGTGGACCACCTTTCCAGGCTTTGTCCCGTTGGTGATAAACGATTAATTTAGTAGCAACTCATAAGCCGCGACCACGCGACACAACGCGCAGCTATGTCCAACGAGGAGACTTCCGCCGACCGCAATGTCGAAATCTGGAAAATCAAGAAACTTATAAAAAGTCTCGAAATGGCTAGAGGGTAAGTAGGTCGAAATTAATATTGCCGCGCCTTTTCTTATCAGCTGTTCGATTTTCTATCTGCACATATGCTTTAAAAAGCATGTGGTAAATAGGAAGTAACGAACTTTCGTTTCTAATCAGAAATTGAATTTTATGTGATATTATAGAAAAAATTTTATAAATTTTTAAAATTCTGAAAAATATGTTATATTTTTTTATTGTCTTATCATTGAATTTTTTATTATATTAAAAAAATATATATTTTATTAATGTAATATTAATACAACCTCATACAAACAGATTGTTTTATAATATAGCGTTGTTTATAATATATATTTATCATGTATCAAATATCTTATTTCACAGAAACGGGACTAGCATGATTTCATTAATTATCCCTCCAAAAGATCAAATATCAAGAGTAAGCAAAATGTTAGCAGATGAATTTGGTACAGCATCAAATATCAAATCTCGTGTAAATAGATTGTCTGTTTTGGGTGCAATTACGTCTGTACAACATAGGCTAAAACTATATACTAAAGGTAATTTTAATAACTTCTTATATTGCAAAATTTATATAAATATTAGATATGTTTTTAATTTATTTTATTATATTTAGAATCAAAAATTTACAAGTGAATTCTTATCACTAATATTTATCATAAATATTTTCTTCAAAAGCATAACAATTATATATAATTATATATTGATAATATTAATTATATATTATTATATATTTTAGTGCCTCCAAATGGCCTGGTGATATATTGTGGTACGATCGTAACAGAAGAAGGAAAAGAAAAAAAAGTTAACATTGATTTTGAACCTTTTAAGCCTATTAATACTTCTCTTTATCTTTGTGATAATAAGGTATTATTTTATAATTTTATAAAAAATTTTTCGAATGAAATAAAATTTTAATATATCTTTGATTTATGATATATGATTTTTAATATATGATTTTTTTTAGTTTCATACTGAAGCACTTACAGCATTACTTGCTGATGATAACAAATTTGGTTTTATTGTCATGGATGGTAATGGAGCATTGTTTGGTACGCTACAAGGAAATACTCGCGAAGTTCTACATAAATTTACAGTAGATCTTCCCAAAAAGCATGGTACATAATAATATTTAATAAAACATTTATATTTATATATATATATATATATATATATATATATATATATATATGTATATGTTTACTGAAAATGGTTACATTAATTAATTAAATTTAATTTTAGGCAGAGGAGGACAGTCAGCACTTCGTTTTGCTCGGTTGCGTATGGAAAAACGACACAATTATGTTCGAAAAGTCGCAGAAGTAGCTACGCAACTATATATTACTAATGATAAACCTAATATTGCTGGCTTAATTTTAGCGGGTAGTGCTGATTTTAAAACAGAACTTAGTCAATCAGATATGTTTGACCCAGTAAGTTGATGAATATTGATGATATGTATATACAATCTATATATACAATTAAGTTTGTAAATATATATTTTTCCAATATAATTTGAATTTATTGTAATTTTATATATTTTTTGTTATTTTAGAGATTACAAGCAAAAGTTATAAAATTAGTAGATGTTTCATATGGTGGTGAAAATGGTTTTAATCAAGCTATTGAATTAGCTGCTGAATCTTTGCAAAATGTAAAATTTATCCAGGAAAAAAAATTAATTGGTTAGTATATTTATCATTTATGATTCTAGAAATTTTTATTTTAAAAATATAAATTTATGAGTGAATTTAAAAATTTAAAAAAAATAATGATAGAATTGTTAAAATAATTATTTTTAAAAATAATATCAATATTATAACTATCTAGGTCGTTATTTCGACGAAATTTCGCAAGATACAGGAAAATATTGTTTTGGTGTAGAAGATACTTTAAGAGCATTAGAATTAGGTAGTGTAGAAACTCTCATTTGTTGGGAGAATTTAGATATTCAACGATATGTTTTAAAAAATCATACAAATGCAGAAGAAAAGGTTTTACATCTAACACCAGAACAAGAAAAAGACAAAACTCATTTTACTGATAAAGAGGTAAATTAAAAAATTTTAATCATTTAATTAGTAAATTTAATTAAATAAATATAATTAATATTAAATATTCTGTATTAAATTTAGAGTGGAGTAGAATTAGAACTTGTAGAATGTCAGCCTTTGCTTGAGTGGTTAGCAAACAATTACAAGAGTTTTGGTGCCACTTTGGAAATCATTACAGATAAATCTCAAGAAGGTTCTCAATTTGTAAGAGGTTTTGGCGGCATTGGAGGTAAGTTTTACTTTTTTTTACTTGTTTTTGGGGCTACTAACATATTTGACTGAAAGTAATATACTTGAAGTAATAATTTGTATTCATCCACTCGAAGTACATACTAACTGAAAAGCGGCTGATTCCACTTTGATTAGCTAACCTGTAAAACAAAGGATATAAGTTTAATGTTGTGTATATATAATAAAACTTTCAATAGATTTTTAAAATGTAGTTGAATCTTGAGAATTTTCTCTAAATTTTCTTCATTTAAAATATTTATTGCAAATGAAAAAGTAGTGCAAGTTTCAAGAATGTGTCTTTATCAAGATATTAAATAAATTCATATATTTGAAAAGTAAATGGTATTAAAGAAAAGTTAAAAATATGAGTTTTAATTACGGAGTATATCTTGATGCATAGGAATCCTCCGCTACAAAGTTGATTTCCAGTCACTGCAGGCTGATGAGCCTCTTGATGATGTTGACCTCGATGATTACTAATTTCATCTGTGAAATACTCAAAGTTGACCAGGTAGCTCTTTCTCTGTCTTGAGTGCATTCGTTTACATTTCGTGTATTATAGAACATATTACTTTCAGAACTGGACAAATTTATCAAAATATTTATGAACCTTATAGTATATATATATATATACTTAAATAAAAACAGAAAAATAAAATAATTACACAATATAATTATTGCATTAATTAATGATAATTTAATATATTAAATCTTCATATGATAACTGATAGTATTAATAGTTTAACTGTGTTAATGTACATCAAATAGTTTGCATTTTAAGTGTAGACTATATCAAATACATATATATCATTTTATGATATAAATCTTATACTCATCATGAAGAGATCAATTTTTATTCAATTATTAAAAATCATTAATATAATATTATTATTGATATATTATGTTATTGAGACTTCAAATATATGTATCAGAATGGAACGATAAATTTGTCCAAAAAAATTTGAAGTTTCTTCTGTTGGATTTCTCACTGAATAGTATAGTTCGATACTTCTGTGCAAATCTGTAGTATATGTATGTCTCTTCTGATGAGTTTGAATGTGAATATAGATATTTTTAGTTGTGAATTTCGAGGTATAATGTTTACTTTTACAAATAAAAAGCCTGAAAACTTTGCTGTCTTCTTTTTTTCTTGGTGGTACAAAAATTAAGAAAATCTTGTATATACATATATGAAATATGGATAATTGTATTTGAAGAGGGTGAGTTGAAGTATTCCAATTTTCCAACTTTTCTGTCTTGAACATTATTAGACACTGTTTTTTTTAGTGATTGTATATTATATTATTAGTAATTAAAATCAAACTGTAGGTACAATACACATCAATTTAATTGAAATATAATATTGCTTATTTTCATAAACACAATTATATATTTTTGTTTTCTCATGATACATTTTACTTTAAATTTTTGTTGTATATTTATATACAAAATTAATTATAATTTAGATGACATATAATATAATTTTATTGATTCTTGAATTCAATATAATATGTTCTCACAATATTACTATAAAAATATTAAATTTATTATAAAAATACATATTTTATTTTTTCTATTATCGTGACAATATATTACGATATAATAAATTAATAATGTATAAAAAATAATTGGATAAAAATTAAAGATAAAAATAAAAAATATTTAAATTTCACAAAATATTATTTTACGCATTTTACATATTGTAATAATAATTCATCGAAGTATATATATGCGTATGTGTGTGTGTGTATATATATATATGTGATTTTCGAAATAAAATCTAAACCACTATTTCTTATTTTATTCTGCAATAGATATATATAGAAAATTTTCTTTATATGCATGTAATGCTTTTTAGCTATTTTAAAGCCACATAATATTTTAAATTCTTTATATATATATATATATATATATATATATATATTTGTTATCTTCATTCTTTATTTTTCAATTTTAATAAATTTAAATAAATTTTAAAAACAATATTTTTTTAAATAAATTACTTAATACATAAAATTGATTATAAATAAGAATATAATAAATATCTATTGCATTAAAAATATCATAGTATATGATTAATTTATAAATTTTGTTAGAATTATATTTTTTATTAGAATAGATTTATAATTTGATAATGTATATATTTATATTTTGAAGCTCTGAGTTAGAACTTTGGTTTAAATTAACTTAAATACAGATAAACGTATTATTATGAAATATTTTATTAAAATTATATCTAATATTCATATAAATATGCTTTGTTATTGCTTGTATAAAAAAATAATCATAAATTGTTTGCTGCATGCAATAGGCAAATATTTATTTCATTATCAAAGATAAATTATAATTTTATGTTTCTTACACATACTTGAGGTAAATATTATCAAAAACAAGAAAATAATATTATTTCTTTGATAATGGATATAAAATATAATTAAATAATCATTGTTCATGTAATAAATAGCTAGGCTTTGTTAAATTGTTAATCGATTTGATCAAGCATAAGTACTAATTGATGGTTTGTTTCTATTAGCTTGCATATTGGGAAAGGTATAGTAATTGCTTTTTATTAATTTAGTGAAAAAAAAAGCTGTGAAATTATTAAGCCTTATTACTGCACTTAAATATATTTTGCTTTAGAATGTTATACATATAAAAAATGATTCTATTTATTAATAATAATATATAATTTTTTTTATTAGCAATAGTATCAAGATTTAGTTATAAATATTACATTTATTAAATTTATTATTTTATTTTTATTATTAGTAAGATTA
Organism: Apis mellifera; assembly: GCF_003254395.2. NCBI lineage: Eukaryota > Metazoa > Arthropoda > Insecta > Hymenoptera > Apidae > Apis > Apis mellifera. The sequence goes on along the minus strand of NC_037644.1, from coordinate 12,731,824 downwards.
TTAATTTATAGAAATATTATTATTATATTATTTAAAATTATAGATTGTAATACATTTAATATATAACAATATGAATAACTGTTTATTTACACTATAATTCTTTATTATAGTGTATTTTTTATTGTCTGTTATTTTTTTATTATAACAGTTATTCTTATAAGTTAGAATTAAATGCTTATTTATATTTTTAATAAAATTATAAATTAAGATTATTAATTAATATTTTTTAAGTTGTAATTTTAAAAAATTAGCTTTTCATTACATGTATAACATTCATTTACATTATAATCATATTATCAATATATTTATTTCATATCATCTTGATTTTATGATATTATGATTTTTTTATAAGTTATATCGAATAACTTTAAAAATAACAGTGTTTTTCAGTATTTTCTAAAATATTGTTTCTTTCATATTATAATTAATTTTTATTGAAGAATATAATTATATTTATGAATTATTAAAATATTGTTAAAAATCTGAAAAACACTGTACAAGACATTGTGCATGATTAATAATTATCATTAAATAAATTTTTAATAATTACATTAAAATTATTTATCATAATTTTTCACAAATAATTGACTGTAAATTTTATATCGATTGTAAATCAATTTATTTATAAAATCTATCTTTTTTTAAAGAGCATCATTTGTATTGTATTATTCAAATATTTTTCATTTATTTTCATAATTTAGTATAATAAAAATATTATAATTAAATTTTGTATCTAAAATAGTATTTTGTTAATATGTTTTACAGGTATATTGCGGTACAAAGTGGACTTTCAGAGTATGCAGTTGGAAGATGTTGAAGTTGATACTTTTGATCTGGATGATTATTAAATCTGTGACTCAACAGACAGTTATTTTAGCTTCAGAGGAAAACATAAGTATATGTTCTCCCTTGCATCATATTTCAAGAGAGGCACATAGAAGGACATGTTTATAAAATTTATTATGATGCAACACACACATCATGAAATTATTCATTAGATTTCATTCAAGCAATTCATAGTCGATACACAAAGGTGAAAAGCACAAGACGTGACGCGCCGATAATCCATGTCCATGATGAAAAAAAGGCAACTCGAAGACTGTGACACTTAATTAAGCCAGCTTGATACCTGCCTATCTCACACAACATTATCTTGTATTACAGTTACATTCTTTAATTATTCACATGGATTTATTTAAATAATTACACGCGTTACAGTGCTGAATATGTTTGTACAGTACACGGTCGGAGATATATCATAATTTTGTAACAAATTGATGTTATCATCTCGTCGTAAATTTTACAATTGAGAAGAAAAAACGTAAAAAGATACTCAAATAGCATGAGGATGAATGTAGCGTTATTTTTGTTCAGATACAATCATGGATAAGCTGTAATAAACTGATTATCATGAACATGAAGTTGCGTATCGTGTATTCTATACCGATTACTAAATTCATATGAATAATGAAGAGTTCTGTATATAGACTTAAATTTTTAATGGCACTGTTGCCTTAGACATAAGTTAAGATCGCGTAATATCCCAGGAAAATAAAATCTTTCCGTCTCATCGAGTGATACACATATAAACATATAAGAAATAATTTTTCGTATCTACATTAACTTTGCTGGCTCTCGACTCTTATATTTTGTACACTCATAATTGTATATAACAAATTCTCCGCAAGTGTATCGAGATATATCTTTTCGATTGTTACAACGGTGCACTCTATTAGTAAAGAAGTATCTTCTGCAATATTTAAGTGGCAGTTATTGAAAATATTACAAAATTTATTTTAACATTGTTAATTTAAATTGCTTATTCATATGATGCCTTTGTAATAAATAATAATATGTATGTATAAATGTGAGAAGAATGAAACGTGCAATTTTGGTGAAGTATCTTTTATGAAATATCACTGTATAGTAAAGAAGATTTGCAAATATTGTGAATCTTTTGATGAAAATAATGTATTGTTAATTAATAGTATAATTAGATTATTTATACTATTATAACGTATGTAATGCAGGGATAAAGCTTTATGAAAACTTCATCAAAATAGAACGTTCAACAAAAATGACCTGGCTTATGGTATGTGCACAACGAATTCTAAACATGATGGTTTAAAAGTATTGTATCTGTGTATTGTCTTCAAGGCAGCGAAATGTTGAATGTCAGCTTAATGTTTCTTTAAATTTTTATATGTAAACATTCTTTCAATAGGAATCTAGATAATTATTTATTACTATATCGGTGCGATTATTTCTTCTGTTTAGCAGAAGATTATTTTAAGTATACAAGATTTAGTTCTATAATAATTCGGTAAATGTCTGAAAGAGATTAGGGAAAATCTGCGTAAAATATTAAATAATCTTTGGTTCTTTTTTTTTTTTTTTTTTTTTTTTTTTTTTTTTTTTTGTTTTTTGATTTTTATGTAAGGTAAGAGAAAATGAGTATGCAAAAGAATGCGCATAAAAAAAAAGATTAGACGTCGTACATTTCATTTAAACAAATCAATGACGTACTTAGATTATGGCTTGCCTATGATCTCTTCCATAAGCATAGTTGTATAATCTGCTAACAGATTTATAATTTTTGGCAATCTTATTCTCCTGTATTGCTACAAAATATTTTTGTTCCTTCAAATGTTACATTTATCTAGCAAGGCAATACAAAGATGTAATCGTTATAAGTTTTGCTTAATCAAATTTTTCAGAATATGAACTTATTATTACCTCATATTTTATATGTATTGTACGCATAAAGTACATTTGTGCTATGTCCTAAAAATTTTAACTCATCTTTACTGAAATGAATTATGAACGGTAAAAATATGAATTTTAAAATTACGTAAAAAATTGTTGGCCGTACCATGATACACGTTCTATTAACCCCAGAAAGACCGAGGCTCGAACCATTATGTAAAAAACTAATAAGAGATATACTAAGTCCACCTAAGTTTTTCATGTTTTAAAAACAGATATTTTAATAGGATGAGTAATTTTGGATTATGCGGAATATGAATATAACATATATATTAATATTTTGTATGAGATTTTTCATTAATAATTTATTTAACCCAATCGCGATACATCAGAATTTAATTCTTCACAAGTTTCGTATATTATTACACTATTTGAATGTTTTTTACATATATGTTGTTTACAATTAGTACAATATTGCTTTGCCTTGGATAAGTTATATTTTATTCTTTTATTTCGTTTCCGATACATTTGTAGCAGCATCCTTTTCCTGTTGGTTTTTTTGTTTTATTTTTTTTCTTTTTGCTGTTAGCTCCTTTATTTTTTCTATATTATTTATTATATGCTTTTGAAATCTTGTTAAATTCGGATCCTTGTCTAATTGCTTTTGAATCAATTCATTGAATAATTCTTCTAAGAAAATCTTTTGTGTGTTCATTTTTATTAATCTAATTTAGATTTGCTATTATAAATAAAGAATAGGCATTTAGAGTAGCAATATTTAATAATGTATAAAACATACAGAGAATTCATCTTCAATTTCCACATTTATATAAATATATTCTTGTCATTTGGTTTATAACAAATTCCTCTTCGTTGCAATGTAAGGTATATCTGTTTTTCTATCAATATATCTAATTATCAATTTTTCTATGCGAATCTTTAAAAGATAAATAAATTTTTAGAAATTTTTTGAATGAAAAAAAATTTTTTTTCAAATTTTGTAAATAGTGGATTCGAGGAAGGTCTTTCCCCCTCCTCCCCCGGTCTTTCTAGGATTAATAATATTTTGTGAAGTGATAAAGAGGGATATTGAAATAATGACAAAATAATAGTTTTCAATATTTAAATAATATCTATTAAAATAAAAAATATTTTAATTTTGAAAATAGAAATCACTTAAATAACAAAGAATTATAATATTAATTTATAATTTTTTCTTTAATTTATAATTTTCAGGAAATTAATTCATATGTCATTATAGTTTTGTATTTTTTAATATATAATTTAAAAATATATTATTTATTTTATTGTTAATAATACAAAATTGTGAAAAATACAATTTTGTAACATTAACAATTATAAAATATTTTGATGTGCTCCTTCAAAAACACATGAAATTTGATAATTAAACATTATTTCCAATTTCTCTTTTTTCACATATTCATTACAAAATTTATACACAAAAAAATTAACGTATCGTTAATATCAAAATTTAATAAGAATCCGAATAGAATAGAATATGAAAAAATGAATAAGAAATGAAAAATACAGTCTATGTTTCTCATGCAAAAAAGTTGCTATTAGAACCCGAAAATGTCACAATAATATCTGTTTTCACAGAGCATATTTAAAATAATTACTTAAAAATATTTTAAGATTGTAAAATAAAAAAATAAATAATAATAGTAATAAAGAGAATAAAAAAATAGTTTTTAACATTTTTGCTCTGTGACAATTTCACAATAAAGGATATTTCCGGGTTCCAATTATAACGTCTTTTTACATTTTTGTTAATGTTCTCCCTTTTTATACATATACGTAAATTTTACTTATATGAAAGGATAGAAAATTGTCTTTATATTATTGGTAAAATATATTTGCCTATAAGATGAGGTGCTGTTAGAAATAGAAATTTGAATAGAAAAATGAAAAGAAATTGGCATAATACAATAAAAAAGAAAATTCTCATAATCATTGAAATACATTTTATACCATTTTATACCTAATTTTAATATGTACAATTGGATGGGTATATTTAAATGTATTTATTTTTTTAATTGCTTTTGAAATAACATTCGTCTTGTAAAAAATATTAAATTACATTTTTACATGTACATATATATATACATATATATATATATAGAAATTTCATTAATATAAAATTTTTTTTTATTTTACTTTTGTATATTACATATATATTAAAAAAGTATAGATGTTAAGGATAATAAAAAATAAACAAATAGAATTATCTACATTTATAACATAGCATACAAATTAAATAGATATAAAAATTTTAAAAAAGATGTCACTCTTTTATATATATATAATTTATAAATTTTCAATCAGCATGATATTATTTGTCATCATTTTCTGGTACCAAGAGATTAAGATTGGCATCTTTGATCATTGATCCTATATAAGTTTCTTCGTCTCCGCGTATGGATAATGCGGTGATAGAAACATTTGTTTTTCTTTCATCCATCATTGCAGCTTTTATCCAATTTGAACTGCTGCATTTTATACAACTATGCGAAGGTATTCTATCTAAACTTACAGTTCTATTTCCACAATCTGCACATTTAAAGAATCTTTTTACTGCATCAATAACGCGCAATGGATGTTTTTGATCCTTGCACATGTCAGAAGCAGAAAATGATATATATTTACAAACTAAACATTTAACAGCTTTACAAGGAATTTTATAAGTAGTTAACATTTTCTCTTCTAATTTTTCTTTCATTTCCAGTTTATTGAAATATTTATCTTTTTCTTCCTCATAAGATTTTTCAATAAGATCAGTATGAGTAGACTTAGTTTGCATCATTTCTTTAAACTTATCTGATAACACATTTGGTTTTTTTATTTCTTGTTTTTCATCATTTTCTGGCTCTCTTGGTCGTTTTTTCCCCCTCTCTAATTTTTCTTCTTTATTCAAACGTACTTTATTTGGATCCTTAGGTTTGATTTTTCCATTTTCTTTAACCCAATTAACTGCATTTCTTTTAGCAATATTAATTTGTTTTTTAGTTATAGGTTCTGACAAATCTATTATTCCTCTAGAACCAATACCTAAATGGGGATTTGAAGAAAGCATATTTAAATTTTTTTTTTCTATATTATTATTTTTGCAGGAATTTAGAGATGCTTGAGATAATAAAGCAACTTTCCAACCTCTTGATTTGTTTATTTGTTCAAAATTTTTTTTTAATTGTTGTTGTTCCGATACTCCTACTTTTTCATTTTCATCTCTTATATTATTTAAATTTTTATTAATTAAATTATCATTTTTCTGACTTCCTGAAAGTAATGCTAACCGTTTAGCATCTTTTTCTTCTAATTTTTTGCTTTTCATTGCAACAACAGCATGAAATTCAGGCATATGGTTTAAAGATGGTTTCTGTTGTTGTCGTGTTTTTTTTTTTAACATATCTATTGAAAAATTCTGAGTGTTACTAAATGATTGTAACTCTGCTCTAAGAGAACATTTTTTATATTCTTTTTTCACATGATATAAACAAAATTCACATCGACTAATATTTACAATAGAATTACACTGTTCTCCATTTTTTTTCTTTGATTTACATTTTCCCATATCTTTAGATTTACCAAGAATCATAATCCTTTGAGGATTATCAATTGATAATGTAGCTAAATCAAAATTGTCTTTAGATTCTAAGATATTTGGATTAAGAATACCTATCACAGTTCCAATAGTTGTTTTCCAAAGAGTTTTATGAGCATTACTAAACATAAAAAGGCTTACAGTGTTTATATTTTCAGATAAATCACTTATTTTCCATATAGAATATGAAGTTCCCTTTTGAGAAGTTTTCGGTAGAGATTTATTTATTAATACTCCTGCAATTACCCAATCTTTCTCTACATTTTCAGAATTAAGATGATATTTTATTTTTGATACTGTAACTGGTATTTTATCAATCATACGTGCTTTTAATTCTGCTGAAGAAACAATTGGATTAATGATTCTCAATCCAAAAAATGGATCACTATAAATATCTTTGGAAATAACTGTGATATTATGATTCATATTTACATTTTTATTAATTTTTGTTGCATTAAAATCAAATGTTTTACTATTTGTTTCACATGATAATGGTTTATCTTCATTTTTTTTAATAGTTTCTTTCTTTAATAAAGATTTTATATCACGTCCATAATTAGAGTATTTTTGTTTCTCAAAATAACGTTTATCTTCATCATCTGAAGAATCAAGTATATCATCATGAATTTCATTTTTTGTTTGAACATTAATAGATTCATTTTCATTATTTAATTTAGAAGTTTTATCTAAAAAATTGAAGTCTAATTCTTTCAGAGTTTCTTTTGGAAGTGATTTATTATTTTCTTCTACATCACTATTAGCTAAGAGATCATTTAAAATATCTATATCAGAATCACTATCATTATCCATTTTATCTAAAATAAAATTATTTATTATATTTCTATATGAATATGATATTATTTATTTAATTATAAAAGTGTATTATTAACCTTTATTACTTACAATTTAAAACAGAAAATATTTATTTTTAATGCAAAATAATAATTATAAAATAAATCACTAAACAAAATTATTTTTTTAATATTACAGTTTCTTAGCTTGATGAATTCCATACAAGCATCAAGCTACATAAGTACTAAATCACTTTTAGCCATTTTTCGCGCCATTTCTTAATAAGGGAACAAGTCAAGTTTTCATTTATACGATTGAAAATTTATTTCTTTTTATTTTGTAAGTAAATATCAATACAAAATTTCTTCTAATTTACGTAGTTAATATTATAAATAATAAACATTAAACCTTTCTTGAATAAATATAATGAATATTAATTATTCAAAAACTGGACAATATACAGATAACCAATAAAATTAAACATTCAATATTCGGTAATAAATAATGTAATATCTGCAATTTTAAATATTGTTATATTGTGTAATTAGAATAAAAAAAATAATTATTTCAAGGAATTTAATATTTCAATAAAAAAATTGATGACTTAATATTTTTATCAAAAAACTATCAATTTATTATTTAATAATAATGTTTGATTTTGCTTGAAGAAAATTACATATCATCGGTATACTCGTGTTGAAAATCAAATATATAGGTTAATTTAAAGTATTGAGGTTTATTTATATATATATTAACGATTTTTTAATGAAGGTTCTTTTTAAATTAATTTATAACATGAAAATCGATAACGGTCATATAAAATATTTATTGTAGACATTACAGTTAATTTGAAGGATAGAATGTTTTTTATAAAAATAAAAATAGTATTAAAATTCGTGTAAATGATTTTTAAGAATCATATTTTTTATTCTTTTTTTTTTTTTTTATATTTCAATATAATATATGATTTTTGAAATTTATATATATTTTTATATTGAAAGAAATTATGATTTTTTATTATAATTTTATTTTTACAAACAAATTATTAAACATTAAGACAATACGTATAAATTTATAGATTCGTATATTCGAAATCTTATTTTATTCAATAGTAGAATCATAAAAATAACGAAATAGAATGTTTTTTAAATTCATTATGAAATATTTTAAATATGTTTTTGAACATATGAATGATTATCGAGCGAGATAAATATAATGCATGGTATGCATGTTCGTTTTAAATTTATGCTGCAGTAATCATATGCAAGTCATTTCATATTTTTTTACATAAGGTATCATATGCAAAAATAATTGTATTTAATTACTATTACTTTGTGTTTACATGATGAAATTAGATTAAAACCATTTAACCGTATCTAAATACGGTTATTTTGTATTGCAGATGTAGAACCAACGATCGATTCAAGCAATAAGTTATCAATAAAATATTTTCTTCAATATATGTCTATCGAATTTACAATATGCAATCATATTACTTTTTATATTATGATTACAATTTCTTTCATAACGAAATTTTTTTTATTTATTTTTTGTTATATTTTTTGTTAAAAAAATTATTTCTTTAATATATAATTTTCAAAAAATTGAAACTTTTTAACAAACTGCATTGATTATTTATAATTAAAATTCAATACAATTTCTTCTCTAATAAAGAGAACGAAATTAAACATTTATTTTATCAATATTAAGAATTTAAAAAGAATTGCTTCTATTTGAAAAATTTCATTTAAAATCATTATTGTTTTTCAAAATTTCGACGTTAAAAAATAAAAGAAGAAAAAGAAATAGAAAAATAGAAAATAGGAATTAAAATATGTTTTATCGTGTTGAATTATTCATCTTTTTGAGAAGTTGATGAGAAATTTTATCAAATCTAAGTTCGAAATAATCTGCGATACGAAAACCAATAACATTCTTCACTTACTAATCCCAAAGAAAGCAGCGTATGACTTCCACCTGTCATGGGGAAAGCATATGGTTATAAAGTTTTTCGAGTTGAACGGAACAACGCGCAGTGGTTCTCTCTCTTTCTCTCATTCCATTCGAGAGCTCAATACTACTTGCATTCTATGGAAAATAGAGATCGTAAAAGAACAAATATAAATATATTTCAATTTTGGATATTATCGCGTGACGAAGTTTTGTACAGTTAAAAATTTATATTTCTGCTAGAAATGAATAATAAAATTAAATATAAAATAAAACGTACATATTATTTTTTCAATGTTTAAAATTAAAAAACTAGTACTATAATAATTTCTAAAAATAATATTTTCTTGAGATTAAACATATTTTTTATAAATATTCATTTCAATTTCTCTCAGATTTACTTTAGATATCATAAAATATTAATATTTCTAAATAAAATATTCAAAAAAGTATACATATTAAAAAATAAAAATCGTTTACATATATGAATAAACTTAATGCATAAAAAAGGAAATTTATGACTCGTAGGTATCAATTTACAGACGATCGATTAACCTCAGTGTATATTGTTGAACGCGTCGCGGTGAAACGCGCGCTCCTCCATATAACGTACAACTAACCATAGCAACGTTATTATCAACACAATTTCTACGAAGTTACATCTTCGTGGAATTAAAAAAGGCGCGTAACAAAACTGGAGAATTCTTCATTTTTGTCTCTTTAACGAACTCGGTCATACTTCCATTTGATAGTAGCAGAATTCACAATTTTCTCGCTGGAGTCACCGCCAGTATCGTCAGAGGAAAAGGTAAAATAGGGAGGGCGAGTCCCCTCTAGGCGCGTGCCTTGCCCCTTGATCCCCTCATCATACCTCGTGCGTGACCCCCACCCCTGTATACCACCCACTCACCTACCCCGACCCAGTAGCCCGTGGGCCACCCCACCTCGCCCCACCCCAACACCGACAGCGATTCGACCCCGCGCGCGCACCCGTCTCAAGCGTCGTGTTCGTTCGCAGTCCGTCAGTCTATCGGCAACCTGCGTACCAGTCGTGTCGCAGTGCTTACGTAACAATATATTATTATTATTCTTACTTGCCTGACCGGTGTGTTGTTCATTTATAAATCGCGGTCTACGTTTTTTCGTTCGTCCCTCGCCGAGTTATTCGTCTTTTCTGCTCGGTCTCTCTAATTGGTTAATCACCACACAATTGTATACATATACAGAATCAATCAACATAACATATATACATATCTTTCAACCTACTACATAAACGCGAAGGAATATAATACAAATACACGTAAAAAACATACGACGAACGCACGCGCTGCGCTAGCGAAAAACGCGTTTTACGTCTAACGCGAATTGTCGTTACCTGCTTCTTCTGTCTGCATACATCGCCGCGCGGATACATCCGGATCCAGATCGTCGGTCAACGTTACCGTGCTCATCCATCTCCGTTCGCGTGATCGATTAATACGCGATTAATCAATATCGTCTAATAAACGTGAATATAACGGAATACGTGAAGAGAGAGCGGATTATACCTCGCTGCTGCATGGGCTACTACTTGCCGGTAGATGAACAAGTGTCGTCGACGAACTACCACGGTAGAGCACGTTCTCTGGGTTTGGCCCTCCTCCACGGGCACGGTGTATCGATTGCTCTAAAATAGACGCGTGGGAACACCTGCAGGCTACATACACATTCTACCTACAACTCAGACCGTCTCGTTCTCTCTCTAGCCCTCTCTCTCTCTTACTTTCTCTCTGCATCGGTCTTTCCTGACGCCCTTGCAGCGCGTGACAGGTGCAACGAGAGTAACGGTAGCAGCACCGCGCTGTTATAGGGCTGGAGGTGGAGGAGGTAGTGACGGTGGAGGTGGAGGTGCAAGCGACGAAGAAGAAACATAATAGGAAGCGGAAGAAGCGAAACGACGAAAAAGAAGAGAGAGAGAGAGGGTAGAACGGAAGAAAGTAGAACCGACACACATACATACGTGCGCGCGCGCGTTTAGATACGGAAAGGAAAGGAGTAAAGGTGGAGAAGGAGGAAGGAGGCGAAACGCCTGGGTTTCTCGCGAGAAAAGGGTTATTTCCAGTGATACGTCCTGGAGGCGCCTGTCGTCTTCGCCGGTACAACCATAACGCCGCCCGCTTTAAAACGCCCGAGACGGGATACGGTGGACTCATCGCCGCCACCCGCTCGAACCGCAGCCCCCGGAAACCCCGGACCATCCAGCAAACTCGCTTGCATCATGGACGCACCGCTCTCACAGAGTATGGACTCCGTCAACACGGTGGCCACCGGTGAAGACGAGGTACGTACACCAACTACACCGTATATTGTATCGTTAACGATGCGCCTGTGCATTACGCACGATCCTCTCTCTCTTCGTATGTATTAAACCCGCCGATCGCTTCCTCATTTCACCCTTCTCCCTTTCTCTTCATTCGTCGCGATAAGACCGCGCGTGTAAATGCTTCTATACATTTGCATCGAGTATCCGACATACTTCCTTCCTTCCTTCCTTCCTTCCTTTCCATCAACTTACCTCGGTTACTTTTTGTCTCACTTCCACACTCGCCATATTGCTTATTTCTCTCGCGCCCTCTTTGTGTACTTCTCATTCCGTTTTTCTCTTTCTTTCTCATTTTCTTCCCTCTCCTTCTCTATCTCGCTTGCTCTTTCCAGCTCTTTCCTCTTCCGTCCATCGTATCCCTCCCTCTTCGTCCCTCTTTTCATAGTTTGCACGTCACGAGACGCGCAGGCGCATTACACGCGCAAACTTTACGTGTGTTTCACGTTGTGCTGCTAGTGCACATACATATAGTTATATACATATAATGCGACTGAGTTCCGCGTAAGCGTGTGTATAGAGAGCGGTAACGTTTGGAACGTGTATATGGTTAGAGAGAAGGCGGGAATTCGATCGTGCACCACAATACACAGTGTGTGCCGCAGGTGACTCGTTTCCATCGTCCGCTCGATCGGACGGTAGGATGGCTGGCTAGGCTGGTTAGCAGGCCGGCTTCCTTCCTCACAGCCAAGCACCTGAGAGAGTGACGCGCCATGCCAGACCACGCTTGTTATTGATTTTTCCGCAACGCGAGAGCCGCGGAGAGCTAGCTATACGCTCTGTGTCACATCATATGCTGTTGGATTATGGTTTGTCACACGACATATGCATTATCAGAGGCTACTTACATACATAACTGCGATCGCGCGAAGTACTGGAGTTATATGAATGACGCGTACACATATATTAAAAGTATTTCTGCGTGTTTTATTTAATATACATATTAAATTTAATGGAGTGCGAGATCGTATTCACTTGTGATGTACGGATCGATCATATTCAACAATTATTGCACCTGTCTTATGAACATTTCTCAATTCTTGACAAACTTTTACGAGATTTGTTATTCTCTCTACCGCATTCTGGATTTTGTGATTTATTAAAGTTGTTCTTTACTCAAATACATAATTTCAAATATATATTTAGTATTTTTAAGTATTATCAATATTTGATAAATACGCAATAACACGTGAAATTTACACAAAATGTTAAAGTATATCAGTATTTTTAATTAAACATCAGTGCTTCTTTGTAAGGTATCTTTTACATTCTATTCCATTTTAATTGATTTTACATCGTTTTAACGTTCACGTGACTGTTTTACCTCAGAGGGACAAAATGGAGTCGCTACTGACAATAGGATTGGATCAAACACGATTTATTATTCACGATACAGAATTTTTCTTACTACTACCATCGAATAGAAAAAAAACTTTACTTACTTCTCTATAAACTTTTTATCTAGCATGTTATATTCAAGTGGTTTATACACGATCGATCGAAAGAAAAAAATTAAAAACATTAAAAAACTCGTGTTCGCGAATCAGATTGCTGTTAATCTCGCGAGAGATGTTGCACAATTATGTGAAATATAGCGATACTTATTTTCGTCCAAGAACAACATTCACGGAATTATTCCTGGCAGTTTGTTTTCTCATGTTTTCAACACGTTGTCTCTGATAAATCAATAATTTTTCCGTCGCGCATCTTTCGATACTCTTTCGATTCGGTCACGTTTCGCACGATCGAATGGATCGCGATTTCAACGCGGAGAAAATCACGATTTCCTCGCTTGACCGGCTTTGGATGATTTGTCATTTAGATCAGGAAGAGTGATCCATCGAATGGAAAACGAGCAACTCGAGAGCAGGAAACTTGACCATCGTTTTGCTCGATTTCCTTTTATGATTCTTTTCCGCGTATGTTCTTCCGCATTGTTGGCAAACAGGAACATCGATGCTCAATTAAAGGATTATCGATGAAGATCGATTTGTTGGTTGAATCATTAGGGAACGTGAAAGTTAATGGATGTTTGTTAATGATCGACATTATCGTTTGTAATTATAGCCTGTAAAAGATAATGATAATTTAACAATATTTAATGATATTTTAATTTAATTTTTTTTAACAACATTCTTTACCAGCATAACTTCGTTAATTACGAGATCAAAATGTTTTTACAAAAATTTATTTTGAAAAATAATTAATGGAGAAAATTATAGTAAAATTAGATTTTTTATAAAATGAATTTATAATACATTTTGATCGCAATTTCTGGATAGGAACAAAAATTATATATAAATACGAGATTAAACTTGCCTTTTGTATATTAAATTGTAAAAGCAGATTCAGATTTATTTTATTATTCTATTTTATAATAATACGTAATAAAGACGCGATTAAATATTGTACAAATACATTCTTTAAGACGAATGAAAAAAATATACATCAATATTCTTTTCAATTGTCCTTGATTTTTAACTTACGATCATTAACGGTATAATTGAAAATAATTCAAAGAATTGACTTTATCCCAACGATATCATTTTACGATAACGACCATTCATAAATTACATTGAAAATTCATTAAAAAAAAAAAAATCTCTTTCCATGTATCATGCATGAAATCCGAGTTTTTCAACTCTGTACTTTCCACCTCTGTATTTTTACCCGCAACCAGTGGAATAAGATATCGCAAAAAAAAAACTTGATAATCGTTCATAAATCACCGAAAAAAAAAAAATCTCTCTTTCCCTTGTATCAACTACGAGTAACATGATAAAATTCGAGTTCCTCGAGTCGACAGTTCCGGCGGCACTCGACCCAACCAACGGAATAAGCCGGTGAAGAGCGTATAATAAAAATTATATACTCTGAATCCCGGGATCCTCGGGTTCGTAATTAAAATTTAGCCGGTGATCTTGAGATAAAAAGCGTGCACAGCTGTTTTTTTTCTTTTTTTTTTTCAGTTGGTAGAAAGGTAGAAGTTGCGTGATTTTTACCCTCTGTTGGTGGTTCCTCTTCCTCTGTTTGTCGCAATCGAGAAAAACCAACCACGACGGGATAGTAGGGGAAAAATTTAATTCTCGCTATGCAGTTGATAAAAAAAAAAGAAAAAAGGTATTTGTTGCGCGATGAGGCCACGCTTGGATGTAACGAGAGGAAACGTTTTTACATTTCCCACGACCATTTTCGCAGCGAAAATTCAACAGAAAATGGCCACTATTTTTACGTCCGTTTCTTTCATTCGCTACGGGACGAAAGAAAAAAAAAAAAAAAAGAAACAATCGACGAATGCTTTTGAATTTACGCATCAAGCCTGTTTAATAGATGTTGGATGGTGTATATTTTTTTTTTTTCACGTAGATCATTTTTTTCGTGAAAACGTGTAATAAGTGTATTTAAATTTATTTAAGAAAAACGTTCAAACTCTTATTCGTTGCATTCTAAGCGTTTTATATGTTCCTTTTGTCGAAGGTGACAAAAGGATGAATAAAAGTGCGGTGCACAGCAATAATTAGAGATTACCTTGATTTAATTGCGAGTACAATGAAAAATGAGATATTCAGAATTTAATGAAAAAAAAAAAAGAATGCATCTATGAATGTAATCACGAACAAAAAATATATCATGAAAAAAATAATTAATTTTGAATTTAACTTAAGATTCTAATATAGATATTTGTTCTAAATTTTTCTCCACTTCGTTCTATTTTTTTCTTTTGTTTTAGACATAGAAAGATCGAATTTTACGCCGTTCGAGATACGCTATTAGCTTGTTTTAAGTTGGTTTTGTATATGTACCATAGGAAACTTTACAGCTTTTGTACAATCAAGTGAGGCTTGTTTAATCGTAACGAGATAAAGATACTTGCCTCGAGCTTATTTACGAACATGGTTATATTTCGAGATTAATTTTCCGAAGAATGACATCTTATTGTTGTTGATATTATTTTTAGAAATATCTATAGATTATTAACTTATTCTTTATTACTTGTTATATACGTAGATTATATATATCCTTATTTTCATTATAGTTATAAAAAAATATTATTAAAAGAAATAAAATTGTATATTAAATTAATCAGTATATATAAATAAATTTTTTATATGAATAAATTTCAATAAAAATCAATATCGATTGGAAAAATTTAAGATCATTCAATTTTTTTCACCAATTAATATTAATATTAATCAAGATAATTATAATATTGCGAAACGCAGTCAGTTCGATATCTGTTACACGTGCAACAATTTATTCTGCGTCATAAATTTTCATCCATCAAACCCGATCCGTTCAAGAACAAAACTGCCAATTTTATCAAAACTATAATCCAGCCCCAGTATTAATAGATCGTGCTCGGCTATTTAGAAATTATATCATCCGATCAATTATCGAAACAAATTTGCCCGATATCATATTCCGAGTCGAAGTGATAAATCGCCCGAAGCGAATTAAACACACGGCTTAATGTACGTTCGGTCGCGTATGATAATTGGAAGGCGGAAGTGGCGATCTCCGGATATCAATTCGAGGATTTAAACGAACGCTTAACGAACCCTCGCGCGGATCAATTTCAAAAATAAGTTTCCACGCGGTGGAACTTTGGTTCGCGGTCAATTAGCCACGAACGAGCTCGTTGGAATTTTTAATCTTCCTTCCCCGGAAGTCGGCGCGCGTCTGGGAAACGCGTGGAACGAATTTTCGCGATGAGGCGAAAGAGGAAACCGAAGTTCAAGAGTCAAGGTATTATTTTTAATACAGATGAATGTTTGCTATGCTTGCGCGATTGATCTTCCATCGAACGTACGCTTTGAAACAATGACAGAAATTTGATATTTAGGGAAGGGAATTGGATTAAGAATTAAGATATTGAATGTTTTGATTTAAAATTGAAAGGAAAGTTATATGATTATATATAAGTCGAATAATTCTCTGAAGGATTCGTTGAAATTAAAATTAAAAACTGAAATACAACTTGTAATATAGCTAGTAATATATTTATAGTAATATTTGAAAATTTTTGTATATTAGTTTTTATTGTTATTTTTCAGTGAAGGTTTAACATTTTTTTGTGTTACATAAGTCATACCTGTCGTTCCATATTTTATTGCAGATGTCTCGTAAAAAAGGAATCATGGTTTTTGTCGAAGACATTAGCATTTTCCATTTTTTTTTTTTTTTTTGCTTTGAATAGAAATTAAAAATTAAATTTTTTCTTTGTTTTTCCATCTTGAACAGAGATAAAAAATTCTCTTGGTCATCTAATTCCCACGAAAATAACAGCGTTAGAAGGGGAAAAAAAAAAAAAAACAATGTGAATTTTCGGCGGATTTTCAACCGGAATTTCGTTGTTTCGAAACGCAGAAAATTTTTTTCACGTTAGGATTGCGTAATGCAAAAATCGATGGAATCACGAACCGTGGTCGATTGTATAACGATCGGAAACGCTTTCCAGGTTTTCTACGCTCTGATTCATTTTTTTTATAACAGTCTGGATGCGTTAGAGATCTACTCTTTGGAAAATGTGGCGAGCGCAATGAAAGAATTAATTTTCTACTTCGGCGAGGACGTATATAAAATGGAAATTAATTTTGTAACGCTTCTTGCCTTTTCGTTAGTATGTTCACGTTCGATAATCAATTTAAAGCGGGATGGTTTTGCATTTTTATTTTCATCAGAATGTATAGAAACATCTCTGTTGATTTTTTTATTTGAACGGGATAAAAAATTTCTTCGCCAATATATATTCAAAATGATTTTATCCACAGCTTTGTATTTATTATATACGCGTACGAATTTATTTCTGCCAAATTCTACTAAATTGCGTTTCTCAACCGTACATATTTTATAGATGATTAAATTTTAAACCATATTTTGCATTAATATCAATTAAATCTATCGCAAAATTTACACAAATTTCATATAACGAAACTATAGAGCACTATAATATATTAAATTCAATTTTCAATTCTACGCGGAATTTCAATGCTTAATGTGGAATGTATACAACAAAATGATTCTAAAAAGTAAAAAGTAATTCCATTGTGTATACATACGTACATATATGAATACAAAGTTTCAGACATTTATGCTGTAATCAATCAAATAAGCATGACGCTTGAAAACAATAGGTACGAGTCATTTTGTGTTCGTAACCCTACCCAGTGGAGGGTTACTATTTCCTCTGCACATTCGTTCTTCGATTATACGAAACTTTCAAAAGCACTGACTATTTCGTTAGAGAAGCAAACTTTATCATTTCCTAATGCAAATTTCACTTCAACGTTCATTCGCGAAATCAAGAAATTTCATTAAATCGCATAGAATCGCAAAAAAAGTAAACTTTTTCACTTTACGAAAACGACATTAACCTAAAATTTCGGATCGTTTCGTCGTAGAACATTAATTGATCGTATGAAATACTAAATATTGTATAAATATATTTCAAATCAATAACTTTTGTAACATAGAGATGCGATTTTAGATAAATAATAGGTTAGATTACAATTTTCAACACATACTTCGTGATACTAACGCCACATTTCCGACCGAGTGAAAACACAATTTCGATCGAAGCATCCGCCATGTTTTCGCGAGAACGACGCGACTAGCACCAGATTTATCCGTGCGTGCGAATACGAATTTCGGTTAATTTGCACGCATTAACGTTTACCTTCGAAATGTCCAAACCTCGGTTGCAAGTTGTTGCGCACGTGTGTACGTGTAAATTAACGCACCGCGTAGGACTGGACCGCGACGAATCTGGGGGATAAAGGAGCGAGAGAGAAAGAGTGAGAAAGAGGGAGGGCATGCGTATGAAACATGCGCCAACACGAGATGAAAAGAGTCAAAGTGACAGAGAGAGAAAGAGGGAGATACATAGAATCGGTGAGAGGTTAGTTCTCTTTATGCACGCACCTGCACACATCAATGAAAGTTAACGCATAATGTGATACCGTGTTGAACCTACGGCTAAGAGGATAATGCCGTTATACCTCGTACTCGATAGCTATTTGCCCAGTGAATTCGAAATATCTTTGTCGATTTTTTCACGGGCCGATGGAACTTTCACGGAGTCTCGCACTCACCGTAGAAACGGCACTTGCGCATAAATCCTGATGATTATGGTGTCTTCGTGTGTGGGTATACGTCTTAGGTCTCTCTCCTCTATAGTCTCTATATAGGCATATAGGCATTGCATGTATCCGTGCGTTCTCATCGCCCTGGTAATCTTGATTTAAATTAATTCGAAAATAACGAAGATATTTTATTCCAAAATTTAATTCCCTATTCAAAAATATTTTATCTAACGATTCTTTAAATGATATTTGTTTTTCCTATAAATTTTACTTACCACTTTGGTTTTGAATGCAATCTCGTGCAATATATTGGATAAAGCTGCACTCCCTGGGGAAAATTTGGTTTCGCCCGAGCGTCGAGGTTAGAAGAAGGCCAAATACACGGAGAATCTTGGTTCTGCTTGGAACGTACGCGTCGGATTATTTCGTGGATCGTTCGGATAGGAAATTGTGAGGGCGAACGTTGCCCGGTTTGATTCGATTTCGAGGGATTTGTAGAGGGGAATTTTATTTTCTTAGGATTAGCTTCGTTTCTCGATCGTTGAACGTGTTGACTGGAGGACAAGACAATTTTACGATACGTGGGAAGGAAGTTTAAATACCTAGTGTAATAGAGCTTTTAAAATTTTGATATTTCGTAAAAAAGAAATTGTGCACTTTCCAAAGACTCTTTTCTATTTGTATTACATATTTTATTTTATGTACTTATTTTTCGAATCTGAAATAATTATATGAATCAGAAGAAATTAAATCTGATCATTGTTAAAATTATTTTCCACGATAATCTCAAAATCCGAATATCAAGAAATATCGAGAAGATCGGGTCGGGGAAAAAGGAAAATCGCCACTTCCCTCGAAGTTTACCATTTCCTCGGAAAAAAACCGTTGCAACCGGAGAAGCATGCAAAGAATTACGTACTAGCGGCGCGAGGCGAGCGTATGTTCGAACTGACTGAGATAAAATAGCTACGTAACGTGTTTTCCTGGAAGTGAAGCTTTGGAAGAATTTCTTTTCTTAGGAAGAAAACGCTTGCTCGTGAAACACAGCGACTCGAGAGAGACATATACATACATACATACGTATCTACCTACAATTGGAACAGACGAAAGAGCGAAGGTAAAGAAAAGGAGTAGGGTCGTTTTTCGGTGTGATCCGGTGTGATAAAGTAAGGGGATTGTAGCGAAGTTATGTCGGCAATAAAATTCACCCGGTTGTGTGTCTTAAACCGTACAGGAGAATTTTTCCAACCGGTAACACGTAAGCGGTTTACGCAAGAAGGTCCTGGTAGCTCTCGTGTAATCGTCGTTATTACGTAAGACTCTTTTATTGTAGCATCATGTTGCAAAGTACATATGCGGTTTTCGCACGCGTACATCATTCCACGTTCGTCGAGATTACGACGAAGATATATATATATATGTATATATTTTTGTTAAGAATTTAATTGCGTATTCGCCGAGACGTAAGTACTTTTCGAGGAATATTGTTCGATAGATTTCACGAGATAACCCGGAACGTTCTATTTGCGTCTGAGATACAATGGTTGAATAGGTAATTCGCCCGATGTCTAGAATACAATGGTACGACGATCCGAAACGCGTTTCGAATATAGCGGGGAAAATTAATTGGTTCGCAGTAGCCCGCGAGAACCACTTTGTTTGTAATGGAACGTGGAACGTTCAGGAAAGATTGCATTAAAGTCTAAGTTTGAGTACACATTTTATGTACCCTCGAAAGCATCTTCGTCATCTAATATTCTCAAAGATTTCGATCTTTAAAAAAAAAAGAAAAAAGAAAAAAAATTAAACGTTACTTAAGAATTTTTATCTCTTGGAAAAAATTATACGATTTTCTTATATATAACTTGTTTTAACGAATATTATTTATATTATCTATCCATTGCGCGCCATATAACCTCGCACAAAGGAATTTCTTTTTTAAATTCATTACAATATTACAAAATTATTACATTATCATTTATATCATATTATCATTACAAAAAAAAAAAGAAAAAAATTAAACTTACTTGAAACTTACTTAAAAATTTTTATCTCTTGGAAAAAATTATACGATTTTCTTATATATAACTTGTTTTAACGAATATTATTTATATTATCTATCCATTGCGCGCCATAACCTCGCACAAAGGAATTTCTTTTTTAAATTCATTACAATATTACAAAATTATTACATTATCATTTATATCATATTATCATTACAAAAAAAAAAAAGAAAAAATTAAACTTACTTGAAACTTACTTAAAAATTTTTATCTCTTGGAAAAAATTATACGATTTTCTTATATATAACTTGTTTTAACGAATATTATTTATATTATCTATCCATGGCGCGCCATATAACCTCGCACAAAGGAATTTCTTTTTTAAATTCATTACAATATTACAAAATTATTACATTATCATTTATATCATATTATCATTACAAAAAAAAAAAAGAAAAAAATTAAACTTACTTGAAACTTACTTAAAAATTTTTATCTCTTGGAAAAAATTATACGATTTTCTTATATATAACTTGTTTTAACGAATATTATTTATATTATCTATCCATGGCGCGCCATATAACTTCGCACAAAGGAATTTCTTTTTTAAATTCATTACAATATCGATGAAAACCGTTCTCGACGTGACTTCGATTCATTAAAATGCATTTCCTCGATATAGCTCCTGCTGGCCCGCAAACGCAAACACACAACGTTGGCTATTTCGGTAATTGTCAATATTTAAAAGGTCAGATCTCTGCGGTCCGTTGCCGAATATCGAAAATAATAAGCCGTTTCGGGATTCAGGTTTCCTGTTCCCCGTGGATGGATAAAGGATGATCTCCGTGTCGAGATCTTCTTGAATGATTTGAAACTCGATTAAACTTGTCGAAATAACATTGCCTGGAACGGGATTTATCGCGAGCACGAAAAACAGATGGGACGACGACGGTCGCTTTGAGCTTTGTCTCCGAACTTTTTAAAAAGCGATCGAGAGCGGCGCGGCAATCCAACACTGCCAATCACGGTTTCAATTTGGACTGCGAATTTTTTTTTCTCGCAACCGTTCCTACTTCTTGCTATCGGTTTCTCCTCTGGGCAAGGGTCGGCCAGCAGATCGGGTTCTACTTTCTAAATCTAACGCGGCTACATCTAACTCGTCCAGCAAGTTTCCGACAAAACGGTTGAAACGTTTGTCGAAACGTTTCATTATTGCGCAGGTGTATAATCTGATTGATATCGATCGTTTGTCAAATGCGATTTTTCTTTTGTCGTGTAAAGCGTATCTTGTTTCATCGTTATATTTTGTCGTAAATGTAATTGGATAAAATGTTATTGACTTGGAAATTGACTTTTTTCGAAGAAATCGCTGAAATGAGGAATTTCATATTTTTTTGTTCTACGATTATCGAGAACGTGAAAATATTTTTGAGAAAATTAAAATTATTTTCGTGATATCATTTTAATTCGTGTGTAAAATAAATATTTAAATATTGTAGATTTAGTAATTTTAGTGTTGCAATGCTAGAAACAATGATTTTCTATGAAATCATACTTTGGTTATTAATAGTGGTCAAGTTCAGTTTTGAATACAATTTATCTTCATGTTCATCTTATATAAATCGCATTAATCTTCGTCAATTATGAAGTATGTCTGACCATAATCGGTATTATTTCACTTTGCTTTCTTTCTATCGACGTAGTCGGCAATTTCATTACATTCACACGTTTTATCGAATCGATGAATCATTCCAAATAATTCTCTAATTATAGTATTTATATATCTATACTTTATATTTATCCATTAAATATCCATTAAAAATTAAATTTATTTTCAAATTTTTTAATACATTTTGTAATTAAAAATCACTTATTTTATCGTAAAAAACGTTTATTTATACTCTCATCGAAATTGGAATAATCGATAGCTCGTTTTCGTGATCGACTAATATCAGTTCGTTCTATTCGAAACAAGCAGCGCCCTCACGTTTCGATGACACGCTTTACCGATCGATTCTCGCTATATAAAGACAAATTAAGATCGAGAAAAGTGGACAAGCTTCGAGTAGCAGTACAATCGAGATTTACAATTGCATTTGAACTTAGAAAGAGAAGTCGTTATACGTAGAAGAATAATCCTCTTTCCTTGACCGTTCTTCTTTCCGATAATTGGATTTGCTCGCTCGTACGTTTCAGCGCGTAAGGAACCGCGTTAAGTCGACTTTGTTGGGAAGCTAGTATCAAAGGTATCCTCACGAGCAACGTGGTCGACGGTTAGCGAAGCTTGAGTGCGATCGATTCTCGAAGTCACCACACAATCACCCAGGAAACGACAAAAGCACAAAGTTCTTTAAAATATTAATGATTCGCGGTGCATTATAGAAAATTCGATCGATATTCGCGATATTATATACACAAACACGATGAAAATTTAAATTGATACAGTTATAAGAAAAAATTAAATAATGTTTAGTATTGATTCCTTTTTACGATAAAAATATAAAAATTATTATTTAAATTGCCTTGTACAACGATCATAATGGAATTCTTTAATTGATTATTATTAGCGATGTAAAATAAAACGGATCGAATATCCTTGAGTGGGTTCTTATTGATCAGGAATCTATTTTACCGTAATTATTTTATTCTTATCAATCTCGAGTCAACGATTGTAATTAAGGAATAAAATTGAAATCAATATCAAATTATCCGTTTTAAAATTTTATTCGATAAATCTTAAAAATATTACAATAATTCATTATTTATTATAATTCATTACAACAATACAACAATATTTTCTATTAAATTTTCTTATAATTACACAAGTTTACGGTACACAAGGTTTTTTACCGTAAACAACAAAATATTATTATTTAACCATTAGGTATCGAGTATATTGTTTCCCTCGGGAAGTGTGAAAAATTCTCCCTACGAGAAAGTATTTTCTCCTGTTGAACAAAGAGGTCACGACAATTTGTTGCGGAACAATGAGGATCTCACAGGCTTCGTTTAACCGATACAAAAAAGAAGGTTAATCGTTTTATACGGCAATTATCGATAAGTACTGGTGTTTTTATTATATATTATAGGTAAATTCTGGCTCTTGACAGGATTTAAACCATCTCATAATTATTATCGAAACGTATCGTATTTATGAAAATATTATTCCAGTGTTATTTCTAATCCGCAAGTTTCCGATCATCTCTATATTATTTCCGTGGACGATTAGACCGACATGCGCTCCTCCTCGCGTCGAAACTACAAATTAGGATTTATAATCCTATGATATTCGATTGCTAATCCGGCAAAGCTGCTCGTAAATCTCGACAATATACAAAATTGGACAACATTGGTTAGTGATTTATTAGTCAGTTGATAACTATTTCCTTACATATTCGAAGAGATCACCGTTAAAAATTCTAATTATCTGTTCATCGCTTTAATTCAATGGATTTAATCAATGGCTTTTTTTTCGTGTGGTTCAGACCGTTTTTACCCATGGAGGAAATGAGGTAAATGCAAAACATTTTAATTAGCTTAATTAAATTAATAATAAAAAGGAATTGAATTGATAGAATTAATTAAATTAATAGAATTAACAAATACGTTAATTGAATATTAAATGGGAATTTAATATTGAATTCTAAAATGATGTAAAATGTCAAATTTCGGTGATCAAGTTTCGTTTGTAAATCTTTTCTTTTTCTTTTTTTTTTTTTGTTTAAAATTCA
The DNA here is from genome assembly GCF_003254395.2 of Apis mellifera. Lineage (NCBI taxonomy): Eukaryota > Metazoa > Arthropoda > Insecta > Hymenoptera > Apidae > Apis > Apis mellifera. The sequence goes on along the minus strand of NC_037644.1, from coordinate 12,707,579 downwards.
CATAGATAGAATGATATAAAATCGATTGGTGCATATTTGCAAATTTATTTCATGCATAAAAAAATATGCTATACCATGCCAACTAGATATTTGGTTATACATTATTATTTAAATTTACTATTTTTCATGGATAAAAAAGTTTCAAAATATTCTAAAATATATGAAAATTTTATAACCCAGAGTGTGCTTGATCCATAGTGCATATCATATTCCAGTGTATGATGGATAGTACAGGATACGTATAAAAATGGATCCGGGATTTTCGCTAGCTTGGAATAGCTCGAAAATATCGTAGCGTAGTATAATGTTGGCCGACCAATTTCTGATGATCGCTATAAATTCAATTTCATGTATTTTCGTTGTAACCACGATCGTGAGGTTAGGAATTTTTTATTCAAACAATTTCTCGATATCGGTAAAAACAATCGCGACAGTGAGGTGCTGTGTACATATACATATACAAGGTATGTTTGTAGCGACGATCGATATATTCAGTTGCAAGCGGTTGCGGTAGGTTAGTTGTTTCCTTACTGTAATAATGTACGAGAGCATGTACGATTAGATATGTGCTTGATGCCCTAAATTTTCTAGCGACTGCTTTAAAATTTTCAAACAGTATTTCTGCTACCTTTTCGTGACACGTAAATTGCATCCGGCTTTTCGAATGAAAACTCTACTCTATAACTTTATAACTCTATTATTCTTTTATAAATAAAGGAATAATAGAAAAAGATAATAGTAAATAGAATGATATGTTATGATATTATGAAATAAATATTTGATTGATCGTGTTATAGATTAGATACTTAGATTTGATTGTAGAACACTATCGACACCTATGTAAAATCTACTGCAATTAAAATCACATTCCACGATTGATATACGTTGCTTCGAGAGATTGTCGATAAAATAATAATTGGAATTGCAAGAAATAGTTATGTAAAAAAAATAAATAAAAAAAAAAAAAAAAGAAAACAAAACATGTTACAAAGTATTGGCGTGCACGCGTCGAGCGTACAGGTAGAAATACGCATTCAGTTTCTTTGAGCGATCGATAAATTCAGTCATACGCGGTTGTATGGTGTGTCAGTTCTGTTTCTCAGCACATAATATCGTATGTATATATATATATATATACCTAACGCATTGAATTTCGTACAGCTTGGGGAATGATTGTATAACGATGAACAATTGGACTTGGGACTCTAGCGGGAGGGCATTATGGTAGAGCGGATGTTGTATAACGGTTAGCCAGCGAAGAGGAACGAGACGGGAGCAGCAAACCGTAAACGCCACGAGCGTTCATCCTCCCTGTCCTTTTTCTTCTTTCGCATTTCTTTTTACTTATCTCTCTTCTTCTCTTTCTGTCTTTTACCTCCTACCTTTGTTTTTTGCGACACTCTCTTTCTGTATCTCTATTTGATCTTTTTACCTTTCGTCTTTCCTTTTACACTATAACCTCTCTTTAATTTTTCTTACATTTTCTTCGATCTCATCGTTTCCTCTGTTTTTTTTTCGTTTCTACTTTATTTTTTTTTGTTTTGTTTTCCTCTGAATTATTTATTTTTTATTTCCATCTTCTTTTCCCTTTTCTAATTACCGAGCATAATTCTCATAATTGTTGGCAAGACATTTTGTAGCTATTAATTTGGACAACGTCTAAGCGCTGGTTTCCCCGTGTCAAGTGTACATATGCGCGCGCAAGTGTGCGAAAGAGAATATTTGTATGGCATAAAAGGAAGAAAGAGATATAGATAAAAGAAACAGGGAGAGAGAGTGAGAGAAGAAACGTTGTATACTACGAGAGTCGAAATAATATTAATATTATGAAGTTGAGAATAGAGATTATTCTCGCACCTGCCAGGTGTTCTGCATAGTTTGACGAAATTTTCAATACACGCCCTAAACTATTCGCCTTCTATTCACATACCAACAGAGCACATTTACAGAGATTTTGTTGATTTTGACATTATTTGATCGATGTTTCACATTGTATTATTAATCGAACCTCATTTCTGTTCCTTTTATTCTACAGCTTTTTTGTAATATCACGTGCAAAGCATTTTATATATATTGAGATGTGAAGCGGAAATGAGTTTTATTAGTAATTAAAAAGGAAAAAAAAAATATTGTCGCTTGTACATACTGACATCGTTGCGTTCCATAATAACGACAGCTATCAGGCGGGAAAAGGTGGCGCTTGCAGCGATTGATCGTCGCCTCAGACTTTTTCTATTAATAAACACCGATATAAAAAGAAGAAGTAATTCGTTGTTAATTCCCCATAGGACGGTAAACGGTGTGCACGATCGTTATTCTTGCAGTTGAGCAATGAAAATTACCCTTAGCATTTTTTTTTCTTATTAAACAGCTTTCATCTTTTTATTTTTTTTCATACTAAAACGGCGTTTACTTCACGCAACGTTGAAAAAAAAAAAAAACTACAAAATAAATTTGCACATAATCTGTGAATTTTTATTAAATATAAAGATTTTTCTTTTAATATACAAATTGCAAAATTGATATTTAAAATTTATTTGCTTTATATCAATTTTTTAAACAACGATAAAAGTAAATTCAAAAAAAATTTTTAGAATCATTATAAAAATATTATTTTATATCCAAGCAAGATAACAAATTTTATTCTAAAAAATTCTAAAAACACTATCTTTAGAAAAGTATTTTTTTTTTTTTAAATCGAATTATCAATTGGAAAATTTTAAAATTTAAGGCATTTATAAAAAAACTTCTAGGAAAAAAAATCTAGATCCCAATTTACATCAATTAGAGATTAAAACTTCAATAGCGTGTCGTACAACGTGTTGCAGATGATCCCAGATATATCGAAATTGCGCATGCGCGAAAACAGTATGGCAGAAGTTACTTTTCACCAGTATACCCGTAGTTCTTAAACCTGTCGAATTCTGTCGAATTCACCAAGGCACAAATAGATAATATTTTTCGCGTGACAAACAATAGTTTGCGCATCGCCCTTTATCCCGATGCTTTCATGCAATTAAACACGCGTGTTACGTGGTTCCATTTTAATTAACTTTTGAAAATAATCGTACGCGCACGCTCTCCTTGTTTAATATTTAATATCGCGGAATAGGACGCTAATTAGCAAGCGTATAGTAAATGTATTATTCATCGGTTTAATTAAACATCGGTTATGCTCATCCAGACTGTGAATGCTTTGCTTGGTAAACTGGTTTGGACAAGGAAAGGAAAAATGAAGGAAACGTTAATAATCGTTTAATAAACTTGGCATCATATCTTTTAAGAACGAAGACTTCATCATGTTCTGATGTTAAGATAAGGTAAGCTTCGTTAAAGGAAGCGTACGTATTATAAGGGAAGTATGAAAAAACCGAGTTTGAGAACACTTTCTTATGAGTTTAAGATGAAAAACTCATTTTATTAATTTCTCTCTCTTTTTTTTTTTTTTTCTTTAGAAAAGATAGATAATTCTTTTTAATAGAATATTTTAGAATATTTTTAACGGATAATTTTTCAATTCTTTTCAGAAATTAATTCACTTATAAATGTTTCTTTTCATTGTTCTAAAATTATTGCATTATATACGGTATTTAAAACGAACTATATGTAGCTAAGTAAGATATTATCTTTGTACGATATAAATCTTAATTAATAGCGAAGAATAGAACGATTGTTATATTAAAGTGTTATATCTATAAGAACTAATTGGTTCTGGCAATCGTTTACTTAGAACTTCGCGTAGTTCATCCTTAGTTTGCTGTTGAACTTTGCAGAGAGAGAGAGAGTAGAAATGTAAAATGATTAACAAACAAGAAATCGAAATTTACTTTTTATTAATCAAATGTTCTGCTTTCAATTACATAGTTTTATGACGATGTAATAAGTTAATTTAACATAAGATGATTAATTAAAATAGGATCAAACAGTCAAGTAAATTCAAAAAATATATATATTTAAAATTAGGTTAAACTAATCCTAACTATTTTATCGACTTTCAACATTTTTCATAATTTTCACGATTATTTACACGATCATGATTTTATAGTTGCTGAATTTAAAAAAGAAAAAAATACATCATTTTACAGAAACTTCCGGTTTTCGTTTCAGCACGTGTTATAACGTGTTTCGTCGACGCACATGTCTCAATGTCAATCGTATATCTTTACAAATGTTTTCAAACATCCCTCGAGGAATAAATCTGGAGAAATTAAATTGTGCAGGCTTGAGCTAACTGAATTGGCACAGAAAATGGGTTCTCCATTCTCTCGAATACAGAAAATTCTCTGTAACTAAATTGAGATTATTTCTAAATTTTTCGAATTCTATCTTTCTTAAAATTTATAATAATTTAAATCATCATAAAATTTCTATCTTCAATTATCGTTCAATTCACTTCCATTTAATAATATCTTTCTTAACCTTTTTATTCCATCTTTGAAATTATTTTTTTTTACATATAAATTAAATTCGTTTCCCTTTCTCTTTTTTCTTCTTCTTCCACAATATGCATTAAAATTTAATCCAGTTCAATTATATAATTTACATGGCACATTAAAAATTAAAAATATCACGCTTTAAAAACAATCATAACGATAAATACGCGTAACGTAATGTATTAAATATTAAAAAATATTCTTCCATAATCAATGGGAAATATTATGAGAATGAGAAATAATCTATCAAGCAACAGAGTGACAGAGGACTCGATGAGAGAAGTGACGACACGTCTGCGGCACTTCTGGCAAAAGTTATGGAGAGCGCGAGATTCTTGGCACTTGTGGCTTTCGTTCGTTTCACACCCGTACAACTCGTAAATATTGTACATACGTATTCTCGATTTTCCTCCCTCCGGGACTTTCATACTTTACATATTCTATTTTAAATTGGACATTTTCGACTGCTAATCGCGCGCAATTATTTCACGTACGATCAAACATCGCGTAATAACTTAAACGGCACATACCTAACAGTAACCGTTGAGATCCAATCCGTATATCATGTCTGTTTCAGTTTGTCTCCGTGGTTAGTAAGTTATATGATAGGCGTAAGATTGTAAGATTTTCAAGAAAAAAAAAAAAAGAAATTTTGGAATTTATCAAGAGGAAATATTTCTATCTGAATATTTGAAAATAAATTATATTATATGAAAGATTAATTTAATTGTGAACTATAATTGTGTAACAGCGTAAAATCACGTTTTAATCGTTTGAATTGCGACAGCGTTAGCAATTGTGTCATCGAAATTTCTTACAACTCGCGTTGCTTATGAATTCCTTGCGTGTAATTGCGTGAAAATAATTATAAGATATTTTGATCGATTTACATATTTGATCGATTCGCTTTGTCGTGAAGCTAACAATAATATTTATTTTTCGTTGTATATCATAACATTCGTCGAAATTCTTTTTTCAAATAATTATAAAATTATTTTTTTATATCGTCACGATAACAAAAATTCGAACAAAATTTTCTTTAAACAAAATCAACGATGAATTCATTATCGAGGGGGATTGTACGAAAAGTTTAAGTAATTTCGAGAGATTAGGTTGAGAACCACTGGTTGCCCATCTTCTTGCAACACGTGTCCGCATACGGGCAACGCGATATTCTATCATTGGCATCGTAGATGTGCTTTGCAACCATAACCATAGATACACGCCATAACAGTCACATTTTCGCGTTGTTCGAGTCGTTTCGAATCGAGGGGGATCTATCATTTTGACATCTGCACTTCCGGTCGTTGTCCGGAGGAGAATGACTTCACTTATAATCACGTATAATTGCGTAGTATATTTCTTTTCAATTTGCGCAACTTTCGATTTCGAACAAATCTCTACAATAAATTTTATGGATCGTTTACTAGATAACTTCTAATTTCGAGTTTATAGATTCTTGGAAAGCATTTATAGTTTTAGGAAAATGACATTTCGTTAACCGAAGCTTATTTCTATTAAAGAGGAAGAAGAAAAGAAATCAAATGAATAACAATCTGTAATGACAATTTTACAACGGAACGTGTTTAACACGTTCATATATAATAATGTCGTAACGTAACGAAATAAAAAAATTGTCATAGAAAAGGGGGAAAAAAAAAAAAAAAAAACAGCAAAAACAATGTTATGTTAATACATGCAAAAGTCGAAGGTCGCAGATCTCTTTCACCTATCACGTTACATTTGATTTCATTGAAAAACAAAAAAAAAAAAAGTAAGAGAAAAATACACGAAAATATACAAAAAAAAAAAAAAAAAAAAAAAAAAAAAAAAAAAAAAGAAAGCGACGATAGCGACGACGTCGCGTCGATATCGTAGGAAGTGGAGGATATCGATTGAGGAGACGGTGCATCCGCACCTGCAACATATGCGCACGCAGCGATATCTTAAAATGCAGGCGGTCCACTTAACTTGAAGGGTCCTGTCGGGTCCTTTTCTCTTTCATATACGGGTATCGGATTACATGGGTCAATGTTTCCCGTGGCTCGATATACTATGCAAATATTGTTTGCATTTTCATGCAGATTTTTTTTTTTTTCTTTTTTTTCCACCCTTACCATATAAAGAAGATGTTACACGTAGAGACGGAAACGTGTTGCCCTATACCGGTGATATTTATTCACCAGGGATTAATCGACTGCTTCTGTTACCTAGATTTTAATACGCGCGTCCATTAAAGGCGAGATGATTGCTCCGATTACCTTCGATTCTCCACGCTTTGAGGAACGAATTAAAGAAACTGAGTCAAGTTTGACGTTCTATTGCTTTTTCATACTTATAGGTATTCGAATATATCTTGGAATTTCTCTATTTTCTTTCTCTTTATTAAATTTGAATAATAATATTTTTTGTATAATAATTTAAATTTCGTATGCAAATTTTTTTTTCGAAATGTGCAGGCTATAATAAATATTCGAGGGAAAAGATCTCGAGTCAGATTTTATTTAAATTAATCATTTAATTTCAAGTTAAATTTAAATAAAACCGATCCGACGCAATACCTTAAATTAGATAGCGAAATTATATCCGGAAAATTTAATCCTAGTTTGTTGTTGAACAGCATTCGTATAACAGTATCTTTGCTTCGAAACATCATTGTCAACTTTCTCACAGTTGGAAAGTCCGAAACTGGACCAATTTAACCGTCAAAGTGTACAAATGCCTATATTAACTTAAAATTATATAGAAAGTTTCCAGACCTATTTCCAAATAAATACAATAGCAAAAATTTATTTATTATTTCTTTTATCTAAGACATGTGAAGAAAAAAATCGCAGAATTGTTAAAATTAAACGTTTAATCCACGGTTACATCACAATTGTATTCTTTCTTTTTCTGTAACTCGGTGTTACAACTCGTATTGCTCGTTCAAGGTTCTTCCACGACACGAAAGGCGTGTTCGTGTTCTACGATTGTTAAAGATAGAAATCATTTTTCAACATTTTTCTTTAAATAAACTTCAAACATTTTCACTCTTTCTCTCTTTCTCTTTCTCTCATCCTCTTTCTACTTTTATCGCAAACAAAGTGGAGGAGAAAAAAAAAAATTTATCCAATCTATGTTTCCATAATCGTACAGATGTGTAAATTATACATCTATGATTTAAAAAAACTAAAGGCCGAATATCTCTTCTCCATCTCATTCGCTCTCGATATTTCTTATCTCAAACGAATTCAAGTCGAGAAATAACCAGTTACCAATTGTATCTATTTTTCTCTATAAATAATAATTCGACCCTCGCGTCGAAGACACTAATATTTTGCACTCTCGAAAACAAATACAAATGTTGTAACGCGTTCGTTGGAAACACCTTTGAAGGATTCTAGAAACGTAAACAAAAATTCGTGTACTAAAATGTGGCTCGTATTAAATTACGAGCAATTTATCGCTCGTTAAAGCGAGCGAGAGGGGAAAGAAAGAAAGAAAGAGGATGCGTCGGTGCGACAAGAACAGAGCTAGCGGTCTCGCTCCATTTCCATCCACGATAAATAAGTCTCGATCGAAATTTTTGTACGTTTCTTTTGTGGAATCTATCCTCTTTTCAAAGGTCCCTTCCCATATCCTGTGTACATTTTTCTCAAAGATCTTAGGAAGATTCTTATTAAGATCAGGCCCGCTCTCTTTTTCCATCTTTATTGAAACGAGTCACGTATCGTGAACGGCAGAAATGTATTTCGTAATTACACCACGGTGTATATAATCGATTAAACGTACGTGCCACGTCGAGGCTTCCATTTTTCTTCTTCTTCCTTTTTTTTCTCTTTCTTTCCTTATCCCACTTGTACCAACGTTTACGATATACGTTTCTTCGATACGTTTACCCGATTTATAGTTCTTAATAACACCGATGTTTCTGATAATCTAATCCTTGATTTACGACGAAAATTTCGTAATTCTTTCGCTTTTTAAAACATTTTTTTTTTTTCTCTTATATCTCAGCAATAATTTCGATCGATTTTTTAATACAGTCTTGATTTTCTCGGGAACAAGAAATTATTACGATCTTTTTTTTTTTTTTTTCAGTCGCAGCGATTAATTTCCTTATCAAGGATATTTTTAATTGGGTGCTTGGGGATTTCAATTTAAAGCGGGAGACGTCGATTCTTTTCTTTTTTAGATTTAATAAAATTTTGTTATGGTGTTAATTAAGTGTGATTACTTTATCATCTTACTTTTTAGATAGGAAAAGTATAGATTAATGGTACGATCAAAACTTTTCCTTTCCTTTCCAATCTCCGTGATCAAAAAATGTAAGTTTCAAGAAAAATTTTTCTTACGAACTTTTCCATTTTATTCCACATCATAAACGGGAAAGAAAATCGTATCACGGTTTAGAAATCGATGAGAAAAAATAAGGCGAATTCCATCGAAGCAACTTTCGATATAATTGGACCTTCATAATCTTCGCCAACGATCTTCGATAATAAACTTACTTTCAATTTTATCGCCTAAATTAACCGTTAACCATTGCAGAATAAATTTCGACGCTAAATTTGAAATCGTATTTCGATTCTTCTTCTTCTGATCGAAAAATTCGAGATTCAATTTTACGAATCCCTCTAAAATTTTGACCAACTATTTTTTCTTTTTCTTTCTTTCGTTTCGAGTAAAACTGTTTTATCAACGAGACGCGATTGCAATTTACTTTTGATCGACGGTGCAAACGTTCCGCCAACGTCACCACGGATAAACATTGCGCGTGATTCGTGAATCACGATCGATCGATTCGAACAACTAACGTCTAATCAGATCGCGTTAATCGGGTCGATAGCTATTTGTACAAATAGGTTGTGAACGTATTCTTGGCTGGATACGATTTTCGTCATTTAAGGGCCGCCAATGATCTTCGTTTCTCGAATGCGTACGCGTTCAGAATAATATTGGCAACTAAGTAATTGCGGATTTTTTTTAGAAAATCAAAGACAATTTTTTCATGGAACTAAATAACTTTATTCTGTAATGTGTTGCCCATTTCGATCAATGACCTTTTGCCATCTTTCAGGCAGCATCATAATCCCACGTTCATAAAACTTGTGGTTTTTATTAGCGAAAAACTGAATCAGGTACGATTCGATATCATCATCATTATTGAAATTTTTACCATTCAAGGGTACATTGGGATGAATAATAAGGAATGAGAAGAATTTCTCTTCATAAAGGGAGTGATTTTAGAGTGTAATTATAATTTTTGTTTATTGTCGAATGCTTTCAACGAAAATGTAATTTGAAAGTATCCAAGTTATGCAAGTGTGAATTTTCGTTATCTTTATCTCGCTTTGTCAAAGGCGATTATTCGATCGTGGCTCGAATGAGCGTGTTCAGGATTTTCTATATAAATGTAACGTTTTATCAAACGAATAAGCTCTAAAAAAGAAACGAATTCGTATCAGAGGTTATTTCGTTCGACGAATAAATGCTGTGAACCCGTTTCACGATAAAACTGTGGAAAGTTGCTCTGGAAAATTATTTCTTCGCTGCTCTAGGACAGTTACTCTGTTCTGTGAAAAATGAACCCTGCGAATATTAAAATAAAAACTCTCGAGATTTTTAGATTCTTCTTCAAAAGTTGGAATCTAGAGTAGAATCTCACCTTACTCTCGACATAATAAGTTTCACAATAAAAGAATTACTCTTGCGAAAGTTTAGATCCATTAATGAAAAGTAATCTTAAGGGTGCGAATATATTTTCGAGAGAATTAGTTGCTCTAGAATTTACAGTTTTATATTATTCTCAATAACGAAAAAAGTAATCTTAAGGAATATATTTCTTTACTCTTCTAGAAAAGTAATCTCCTGCCAATACATTTCGAAGTAAAAATTCTGGAGACTTCTTGCTTTCGAAAGCTAGATTCTTGTTCAAAAGTTAGAATTCGCTCTCTCGAAAAGCAATTTTAAGGGTGAGAATAAAATTTTGGAATAAAACTCTCAAGGATTATTTTAGAAAGATAGATTTAGTGTCCATTAATTAGAGGATTGCTCTCGAAAATTATTTCTTGCGTTTTAAGAATAATTTTCTGACGAAAAATAATTTTTGTTCTAACATTTCAAAAACTTTGGAAACTTCTTTCTTTCGAAAATTAAATTCTTTTTCAAAATTTAGAAAACAAGATATATTTTATAGTAAATAAAAGAATCTTTTGAAAGATAAATTCTAGTGTCCACTAATGAAAAATAATTTTAATTTCTCTTATTTTTTTACTTCTCTACACGACGAATTTCGAAAGAAAAAAACTCCAGAGAATTTTTGCTTTCGAAAAAATTAGATTCTTCTTTAAAATTTAAAAAACAAGATACATTTCATAGTAAATAAAAGAATTACTTTCGAAAGATAAATTCTAATGAAAAATAATTTTAATTTCACTTACTTACTTACTTATTTACTTCTCTACACGACGAAAAAGAACCCTAAAAATTTCAAAAGAAAAAAAACTCCGGAGACTTTCGAAAAAATTAGACTCCTCTTCAAAAGTTCTAAACTAAAACTTACCTACCTACTCTCAACAGGATAAAACTCTCAAATAGTTACTCTCTCACAAATATATATCTTCCACCAATGAAAAGTAATCTTAAAAATTGCCCTCGAAGATTATATAAATTCTTCTCCAATGTTTGCACTATTCTCTATACAACTAGAATCCTAAACTCGCCACTTTGTTCACCGACAAAAAACGTTCCTTTACGCTCAAATACACGTACACATTAAAATACACATTAAAAATTCTCTCTAAAAAGTGCACTCTAAAATATACAATAATACAATATATAAATATATATAAATATATAATATATACAATAACGCAAACAACGACACTAATCGTCTTAAAGAGAAGAGGAGAAAAGAAAAATTAATTCGACGGATAAAAGAATCGACTACTCACAATATCTGGAATCGAAAGGGAGCCAAGTCTCTCGATTAAAAAGGGGGTGGTATGCAGGGGAGGAATCCGTGGGGGTCCGCGGTATGACGTCCAGGGGGGGAGGGGACGCAACGAGGGGTATCTCTGCGGATCACATCAGGAGCCCCGGGATAATTAATTAATCGGGCTCGTGGACGAGGTTTTCGTCTCGGGGCCCCCCCTCGGGCTGTCTCGTTTCGCTTGTCCTCTCGAGCCGTGGGGCTTTAATTGCTCAAAGGGGATCGTTAGGCCAAAATCGCAATGCGCTTTCCACGATGCCTCCACGAAGCAACAGATCTGCGCGCGACGGGGAATCGGAAATGAGATAAAAATGGACGGCGAGAAAAGATAATCGAACGACGTATTCTTTCTTTCTTTCTTTCTTGTTCGAGGCGAACAATGGCGGAGGAATGATATCGCGCCTCTTTTGCGAGTAGCTCGTATATTATATCGCGTTCCATAAGTTTCTTTCCTTTGTTTCATATCGTATATTTGATTTATTGATTCTGTCACTTTGCTTCATCTCTCAGGAAACTTCGGTATGTTTCCAAAATCGTTGGATTGCTCGCGAAATACTTCATCGAGTCGTGTTTCTCTATTTCGTTTGGATTGGAATCGTTTATTTATGAAGGAAATTTTTTAATTCAGGCAGGAACAAGCGAGTAGAGCAAGATTTTTGAAGGTAAATAAGCACGTTTATATAAAAATAGGCAGTTAAAGTGGTGCGAAAGAAATTTATGGAACGTGATAGTATTATTTTATTGGATTGTTCGGAAAGTAAGTTTTTCATGACAATCGAATTCAATCAATTCAGTCGAATAAATTCAATCTCAATTTCTCGATTGTTATTCGTCGGTTTGCTTCGATCGAATGCCTCTATTTTCTCTTCGTCGGGTTCCAGAACGTGGCGCATCTTTAATGTCGAAATAATCGAAATTTTGAAAACCAGTATTGACATTGGCGTACCAAATCGATACACCTTTTCTTGATTGAACAATATTCTTACCTTTTCGGCAATGAAAAAGTAAAATACACTAAAAATTGCTCCTTTCTCGCATCTTTGTTATCACGCACGAAAAACACAACAGAATCGAACGAATTTTCCTCGTGAACAAACCACGAATTGCCAACTCTCGAGATGTACAAGTACCAGCACGGTTCAGAGTGAAGTTGGCTGTGGATAGACTAGCGACACCCGTGTGAGAAAGTGAAACTACTTTCCGAGCAAACTTCGTCTCTTTACGCCTTCTTTCTTGAAAAGTATACGGACAAAGATCGAAACGAAGCGAATTAGAAATTCTTCTCGATTAAAAGGATAATAGAATAATAATTTATTAATGATCGCTTTGTTTTTCAAGTATTTTTAAACCTAAAACAATTATTCTGACTTTTCTATTCTGATATTTCTATATATATATATTTTTCTATTTAACTCTAAATCGAATATAGTCGCCTCGTCACACGATTCGATTCGATTCGATGAGATTGGAAATTCGAAATTCGATTTCGAAAAAGATCAATTTTTTCGATCTTCCAAAGTTTCGACAGGGATGAAAGGAAGAAAGTCTCCCTCTTCCTCGCGTTTTTAGTTAATGAAAATTATTTTGTGAGAATTATCGCGTGCCCCGAATCGAAAAACCGAGATCCGCGTGTTTCTAAACGGGGTCACGAGGCGAGGAAAACACCACCTCTCCTCCGTGCAATTTTTTTCTTCCCTTCCTCCCCCTCCTTTCGTTTCTTTTACGCTCTATTCGAGCGTACACGCGCCACCAACTTGACTCACAATTCCAAAAGATACAAAGTTTGTTGTTGAACAGAATAAAGCAACAAAAAAATTACTTTCTAAAAAATTAAGCAATTAAGTTGATTTAATTTTATTATAGGAGGGACAGACATTATTTCATTGCATACAGAACGGTTTCGTACAGCAATAATTTTCTTCTTTAAATTATTTGTACGCTTTGGATATTTGTATTAATTGGTTTTAAATATTTTTGTAGCGTGTTTTTAAAAAACACGATTAAGGAAATTCCTCGAGGAGAGATTAGCGACCTCGTTTGGATGTTTAAAGAAGAAGTCTGCGTATCGTCCCCAAGGAGACCAAAGCCAGTTTCCATCCATCATTTTCCAAGATTAAAACTTTGGAAAAACAATTTAAATTATCGATAGATCAAAATAAAAATATTCGAAACTAGGAATCGGGCAAGAAGTTAAACAATTTTAAAAATTTTGGAAAATTTCGATAAACTAATCAGCTTCACAAAAGGAATATTAAAAATAATCTTCCATCGAAACAAATTTTCTTCCACTTACCTATCCGTTTAAAATTAGACCACGTCTCTTTGATTAATCTTACGTTTTACGCGTATATAAAAAACTACTAAACGCTCTTCTCATATTTTCCAACAATTTTCCCTCTTTCACTTCCCCCCACCACTCTCCTTTCCTTCCATGCATGGATTTAATTGCGAAAGAACGTTCGTTCCATCCATCCCCTGCCAATTTCACCCTCCGCTTGGAGCGAAAGTTCGAAGATTAATTAAAAACGAAGCTCGTGTCTCGGCAGGAGTGAAAGGAGTTCGTTAATTCCGTTCACCGGGTCACGTTTCACTTTCGTAAACGAAACAAAAGCCCTCTGTTTTTTAGAGACCGGGTGGAATCACGAGGCAAGCAAGCAAGCTTCCACGTGCAATCCTCTCCTAATTTTTCTTCCTTTTCTTCGATACTCTCACGTTTCCAATCGACGATACAATTTTCGATCGGTCGTCCCACGTGGTCGATTCGCGTCTTTGGTTACGAAAGAAAAATTGCGCTCTCCGCCGATCTTACCGATTCCTATCTTACCTCGCGATCATTTGTTTCACGCGCATATGTTTCTCCAACTACTTGTCACGCCATATCGACGAGAATTATATCAAAATTTTTTAAAAAATATTCTCCTTTTTTTCTTTTCTTCAACTTCTTCCTTTCAAGGACATCGAATCAGATGTTTCAAACGCTTTGATTGTCCGGTAAAAAAAGATCAAATATTATCTCGATTCGAGTTGAAAGATTCTGTGAGAGTTTTTTTTTTCTTTCGAATAATTTTAATATAGAAAAAGAAAAATTAAACGTTTCAAATATTTAAGAGATAAAATATTATCTCGATTCGAATTGAAAGATTCTGTGAGAGTTCTTTTCTTTTTTCGAATAATTTTAATTTAGAAAAATTAAACGTTTTTTTTTTCGATAAATTTATATTATCCGGAAAAAAGGAGATGCTTGCTCGTTTACTCTTAATTCAATTAACTAAGCAAATATAAAAACTATTCGCGAAAGAATGATAAATATTCACGAGGCGAGATAAAAATCGCAAGCAACACACTCGAAAACAACTTACCTTCGACCTTTACGTTAAATGAAAATCCATATATCAAGGAAGAGGGAGGCGATTTATTTATATAAAGCGACGTAATTTCGCGTTACATATTATATTCCGTCGTTTATAATTCGAAGAATTATATGAACGAGGAAACGAGAAAGAAACCTATCTTTTCTACTTTCGTATATCGAACGAAAACGCGAAAACGTGTGCCGCCCAGCTGATCGATCCGGCCACCGTTGCGAAAGGAAGAAAAGTGGCGCGGCATTTCTACGAGGAGCGAACCGTGCGCGTCGGGCGAGCGCTTGTGCGCATGCGGAATCCGATCGATGCCCACGTTCATTGACATTGGCCAGACACGCCACGTTTCGCGCGTTTCGGATAAACGACGAAACACAGTTTTCACCTTTCGATCCAATTATTCCTTCCCTCTTTATCCCTTCGATTTCTTTTTTTTTCTTCTCTCTGAAGAGAAGACGAGAAGATAAATTTCAATTTATTTATTGTGTAATTTATTTATCGATATTTCTTCGCTTTTAAAGGAAAATTTTCTGAAATTTCTGAAACCAAAAGTGATATTCAATATTTCATAAATTTCGTTAGTTTTATAAACAAAGGGATATATATATATTCGTTCTTGTTCGATGATAATTTTTACAGAGATAAATTTCAATTTATTTACTGTGTAATTTATTTTTTAATATATTATATTTCGTTCCTTTTTATTCTTCTCTTTTAAAGGAAAATTTTCTGAAATTTCTAAAACCAAAGGTGATATTCAATATTTCATAAATTTCGTTAGTTTTATAAACAAAGGGATATATATATATATATTCGTTCTTGTTCGATGATAATTTTTACAGAGATAAATTTCAATTTATTTACTGTGTAATTTATTTTTTAATATATTATATTTCGTTCCTTTTTATTCTTCTCTTTTAAAGGAAAATTTTCTGAAATTTCTAAAACCAAAGGTGATATTCAATATTTCATAAATTTCGTTAGTTTTATAAACAAAGGGATATATATATATTCGTTCTTGTTCGATGATAATTTTTACAGAGATAAATTTCAATTTATTTATTGTGTAATTTATTTTTTAATATATTATATTTCGTTTCTTTTTATTCTTCTCTTTTAAAGGAAAATTTTCTGAAATTTCTGAAACCAAAAGTGATATTCAATATTTCATAAATTTCGTTAGTTTTATAAACAAAGGGATATATATATATATATATATATATATATATATATATATATATATATATATTCATTCTTGTTCGATGATAATTTTTACAGAAATAAATTTCAATTTATTTATTGTGTAATTTATTTTTTAATATATTATATTTCGTTCCTTTTTATTCTTCTCTTTTAAAGGAAAATTTTCTGAAATTTCTGAAACCAAAAGTGATATTCAATATTTCATAAATTTCGTTAGTTTTATAAAAAAAGGGATATATATATGTATTTGTTCTTATTCGATGATAATTTTTACAGAGATAAATTTCAATTTATTTATTGTGTAATTTATTTTTTAATATATTATATTTCGTTCCTTTTTATTCTTCTCTCTTAAAGGAAAATTTTCTGAAATTTCTGAAACCAAAAGTGATATTCAATATTTCATAAATTTCGTTAGTTTTATAAAAAAAAGGGATATATATATGTATTTGTTCTTGTTCGATGATAATTTTTACAGAGATAAATTTCAATTTATTTATTAATTTATTTTTTAATATATTATATTTGTTTCTTTTTATTCTTCTCTTTTAAAGGAAAATTTTCTGAAATTTCTGAAACCAAAAGTGATATTCAATATTTCATAAATTTCGTTAGTTTTATAAACAAAGGGATATATATATATATATTCGTTCTCGTTCGATGATAATTTTTACATCGAGAGATTGTGTTGATACGATCGAATGGAAATTTTCATTCAACGAACGCGAACGACGGATGGAGGTGGATGGGAGACCTTGAGCCGGTTAAAGGAAACACGAAATTGTTCTGGAAATAAGTAATTTTCAGTGGTATGATAAATGTTGTTCCGTACATTAGGAAAATGATAGCTCTTTGTTTGGAGCGCTTCCTTACTCGTAAGCTCATTACTCACTGGTTTTCTTTAAAAGATCGCTCGGGATGGATTCAGAAGATGAAAATGTTTTTATTCCTTCGTGTCAACCTTTCTCAAAGGATTTTTTCTCTCCGTTCTATCAATTTTGAGAATTTTCAGTCGTGGAACATTTTGCTCCTTTCTTAATGATTGAAATCTTTTAAAAAAAATTTATTCAAATCGAATTATTCTTTCGCATCGACATTTTAATATATAATGACGTCATATAGCTATAGCATATTTGTCGATTAATTTTCAATCTTGTATCGTAATGTACACGTTTCTATCGTTGTTCATTTATTGTATTCTGGAAAAATAAGCAATAATAATATTCTTAATTTCGGTAATTTAACATTGGCAATTTTTTCTTTTTTTTCATTTTATAATTTTAAATTTTTATCGTTATTTTGTTAAATTATCATCCATATTTATCGGATAATTTATAGAATAGGATTGTCGAGGACATCTTGTTGCAATTATCGTAACTTATTTTCTTAATGAGCTAACTTTTTCCTCAACATCTGTTTCTTCAGAAAACCATTTTCAGTTTTCAAGTTTATGCACAGTTTGTCAAATTCGAACTGCTTTCCAAATTGATTGCACGCAATATCTTTTTGTTACATCTACCAGGCGGATATTTTTAAGGATTCGAATCACAATTATATGTGATAAATGTGATACATTTACATATGATATATAACGTATATACACATTTTCAAAGAGATAATAAAATTACAATAATCAAGGAGTATTGTTCTCTAAAAATTAAATCTATACAACACAAGCTGAATAAAAAAAAAATAATTTTGTCCAATTACCTTTTATCCTTCGAATCACGTTCGTTTCCTCTTTTACTTTCCCTTCACGCGGGGATACAAAAATTGTAATCCTTCGTAAGATGGATCGATCCAACTCTATTCTATCAGCAAAAATTCGCTCGTGAGTCGCATATTGATCGAGAATTACAAGATGGTGTATTAAAGGAACGGGGATATTACGAGATTCGAAGGAGCGTTGTTATTCGAAGCAACCACCCGACCCGTAATTACGGACCGAGCAATAATTAATCACTCGGTGATCCGGGCTCGACATCTTTCTCTCTCTCTCTCTCTCTCTATCTCTCTCTCTCTCTCTTCCCTTCCCCCACTCCTCCCTGCCTCCCTCTCTCAGCCATGGTCGATGATCGCCTTATCCTAGTTTCTGATTTCGACGACACCGGAAATAGTTTGGAAGCCTCTTGCACCGATACGAGACCTGCCAATCGGCATGTCCTCCCCTCCCTCCCCTCCCTCCCCGTTTCTAATAGCCGTTAGATCGTTATTTCCAAGTGGTTTTCGGCGAACGTCAGTCTTGACGAATGATATACACACGTATTCGTCGTTCCCAAATTTTCGCTCGTGTTTCACCAATGAATTTTTTAGTCACCTTTGAAATATATGTATATTTATCGTTGAAAATTACAATAAGTAATTTAGAGCTATTTTTAATATCTTTGTCGAAGTGAATTTGAAAGTGAAATTAGTGAGGTTATGATAGATTTACGACAATGGCGATAAATTTATATAGCGATTCTAGGGGTCACTAGATTTTGAATCGTCGAATCGTATATATTCGTATAATGTATAATGATTCGTTTCGAAATGAATCGAGAATAATTGCAGAGAAAGTGAAATTAAAAATATCTCGATTCGATAATAATATAGAAAATTATTACACTTTCTTAAACTTGGAACGATTCTAGGGATCACTAGATTTCGAATCGTCGAATCGTATATATTCGGTACATAATTAAAAATATCTCATTTCGATAACAATATAAAAAATTATTACACTTTCTTAAACTTGAAGCGATTCTAGGGATCAAATATCGAATCGTATATATTCGTATAATTTCGTGTAATGATTCGGTTCGAAATGAATTGAAGATAATTGCAGAGAAAGTAAAATTAAAAATATCTCGTTTCGATAACAATATGGAAAATTATTACACTTTCTTATTTGGAGCAATTCTAGAGGTCACTAGATTTCGAACCATCGAATCTTATATATTCGGTTCGAAATGAATCGAGGATAATTGCAGAGAAAGGAAAATTAAAAATATCTTGTTTCGATAACAATATGAAAAATTATTACACTTTCTTAAACTTGGACCGATTCTAGGGGTCACTAGATATCGAATCGTATATATTGGTATAATTTATAATGATTCGGTTCGAAATGAATCGAGGATAATTACAGAGAAAGGAAAATTAAAAATATATCACTTTCTTAGACTTCGAGTTCATTCGAGCGATTCTAGGGATCACTAGATTTCGAGTTCATCGAGAGTAAAACTTTCGAGAATAGATTTTTTTTATTAATTTGAAAGCGACTCCATTCGCAGTCGGTTAAAGATTAAAGACATCCAGGGAAGAGCCGAATCCAAATCCTGTCCGCACTCGGATGAAATTAATCTAATTTCGCGGGTGGAACGGAGGGGATTTGAATCGCGGTTCGTTTAACGGGGAACGGCGACAATCGCGTATTCGGTATATATTTGCAATATGCGGTCGAATAGAAATGTAGGGCGTGCATATTTTACCCGTAAGGTCCACTCGATATCGTGGTTATTCATAATTTCGACGATCACTGCTTGAACGCATTTTGGGCACGCGACGACTTTAACTACCGTGACGAATAAAATTGCAAAATCGTCGACTCGAGGATTGTCCAATATAGTTACGGGGAGACGTTTTACGATTCGCGAATTCGGGCCGTGAATTATTTGAAAATAGACGCGTTTTATACGCGTTACGAGTTTATTGAGTGTAGGAAAAAAAAAGAAACATTCATCATAATAAAGTATATTTTTTAACAGTTTACGTAATTGATTTAAATACTCCACAGATGATTTATTTATAATTTCGTTGTGACGTACGATAATTGGTAAAAAAATTTGCAAAATGGTGGTAAAAATTTTTCGATTGAGAAAATTTAATCCTTTTTTTTTTTTTTTTACGAGTAAATATTGTAAAACATATAAATGAACGTTTCGTTCTTTCTTCGATCACGTTTTTTCCAAACAATTTGTCATTCCTTTTTTTTTTTTTTCGTCTCTGATAGAAAATCTAAATAGAAATAGACGTAGAAATGGATAAACGAGAATTGTACTTCCATTGTCGAGTGATGTAATCATTCTTGGTATTGTTGCAACTCGCGATTAGTATTATCGTAATATTTATCTCGTTCATCGTTGATCCACACTTGGGAAACTTGAAACTTGTTTAATTAATTTTTAACAAATATTTCTATTCCTTTATACTTTTACGATACTTTTATTTTATACTTCCTTTCAAATCTATTCATCGATTTATCAATCGATTTCTCTGTTTTTGTAATTCTTTACAACTTTGTTCTCTTGTAACGATTTATTTTCGATCATTTTGAAAATTTCAAATTCAAATTCACGATTGTTAAAACTCGTGCGAGGCCTGTAATTATTCTTCCACGATCGTGATTACAATTATTGACATTGAGCATCTATTATTTCTCGATCCGAGGCTCATTAGAATGGTCGGAGTTGTTACCAGGAAAAACTGCGATGATCATTTTTCATGAAATATAAGATAATGGGACGTATTAAATGAAAGAATCGTATGTTGCCACGATAATTACTTCACGGTCACGGTTCCGCGTATCTCGAAGATAAGGAAAAAAATTGTTTTATTAAAAATATTGAAAAATATATAATTGAAAAAAAGAACTTTACTAATCTTCTTTCTTTCCCAATTCTTTCTTTTAATTTTAATAACACGAAATTGCAATCAAGTTAAAAAGAGAAAGAGAGAAAGAAAAACAAAATTTAAAGATAATAAAAAATTTATTCTAAAAAATTTCCAATTTCTGTATAATACATTTTTTCTAAAGAAGATATATACACATTCGATATTATTCTCTACAGAGAAAATGATACACACACTTTAAAAGAAGATGCAGATATTGGAACAATTTCTTCTTCCACGTATTATTATTATTTGTGTTTGAGTCACGGCTAAACTTAAGTCTGGCCCTACTTACACCCACTATCTCTGATAATTCTAATTATAGACTAATCACTGTCAACCTGACATATTACCCTATTCATAAAATCGAATTTCCTCTGTCACTCCTCTCACAAACCGACCTCTCAAAATACGTTTGCGCATGGTTCGAGGAAAAATCATCGAACGAAATCGCTTTTACAAATAAGTCTCCATCGAACTATGTGTCTATACATTTTAAAAAAAAGACAAGAAACTTTCAAAGTTCATTTAGAATTCAATATATGAACGATAACATCGAAAATCCGCTTCTGTGGAACATTTCGTATATTTTCGAAAAATTTGAAAAAATTGAAGGAGAATCTTTCCGATTCTCTTCACAAACGTCTCAAAACACGTATTTTGCCTGATAATTTATCTTTTATATGAAACATATGAAGTGATATAAGTCGTGTTTTTTATTCTACCTTTTTAATATGTGTCACATATACACGTAAAAAAGAAAAAAAGAAATTTTAATCATTGATCACAGTCAATATAATGAATAATTATATTAAAAATATATTCCTGTGTTACAATAATTTTCCAATAGATGCTATATTGAGTGCTATAAATTTTATATACACTAAATACTCTCGATAATTAAACAAAATTTGGAAAAGAGAATTACTTGAACTTTCCATCCTTAGAAATCGATGGATTACTCGCTTTACTATTACCAAAAGAAGAAAAATGTCTGAAAGGGCGGAAAAACTTTGCGGAGAATCCGATGGACCGAAGCAAACCGAAACGAAAAGCGTTGGCTCGTTAAAAAGTAACAACGTGCCCAACGAGTTTGGCGGGGCATATTTTCCAGGCGAAGATCGCGCCCCCATTGGCAGACGGTTTTAATCCAAATGCAATGTACACGGACACCGCACGTGTATACACACACACACACACACACCTCTGGAATCATTTCAGAGCGCATGAATAAGTGATCGAGACTTTCGCCCCTCCGTTCCTTCGTCGCAGAGACAGTCACGGTGTCGCCAACGCGACCTCACTCTTTCTTCGTCCTTCACCCTCTCCCTTTCTTTTTCTTTCTCTCCCTGCCCCTCTCTGTCTTTACTCACCTCTCTCTCTCTTCTTCTTTCATCCTCCTTTTCCGCGACACGCGTCATTTATACCCTCCTTTCTAATCTTTCACCATCTTCCACCCTTATACATCTCTTCAGCCACTTCCTTCTCGCGATAACCGCTCTTTTCTTCCTCCCTTTTCCTTAATCCCGGTTCCTTTTTTTTTCTTAAACTTTCCATCGGGGTGGTGGTCAGCTTTCCCCTCCTACCCTGTCTCTTGACGTGGCTCGAGGCCACTCTTTATGGATTTATTTCTTCCTTTTCTTCGAAGCAACGTGTTTTTTCCCCCTCTTTCTTCCTTTCTTCCTCGCGGTGGAAGTGAGTTCTTCTTTTTCTTGGATCGAGGATCGATAAGGATAGAGGAGGAGTTTTTTTCAAGCGAGAGGAAGAGAAGTTATTTGTTGTTGATGGTTTTATTTGTGCCACGTGGAGATGTTCGAATAGATGTTTGTAGAAGATGTTAATGATGAATTAATCAAGTTAATGAGATGATGGATGAATTGTGAACAAGTATTTATCCCATTGCAATTTGCTTCATGTTATTCGATTTTATTTTTCAAGAGTTTTCATTTTATCGATAAAAAGAAGAGTATACAGCTTTCATTTAAGCTGTTCCCTTTGATTTTACTCAAATATTTCACGCGCATAAATCATGATTCATAGGTAAGGATGTAAAGGCAGAATCGATCCGTCGTTTAAAAATTAATAACGGCGAGGGCAAACGGTGTTGGAAAATTTAGAAGAACGAAACACATTGAAATTTTTCCCTTCCCCAATTATCGAGAAACAAACTTTCGAGTTGGAAAAAAAAAGTTGGAAATAACAGTGGTTATTGGAGGGGGGAATCGAACGAGTTTCTCAAGCGCGATGAAATATTCAAGGGGGATACATACGTTGGCCAATTGAAAAAAGAAAAAAAGAAAAGAAAAGAATCGTTTGTTCCAGTCTTTAATCTTATCAATTTTAAATTTGTCTATACACAATGTGTATGTACATACTTAATGCAAAATAAATTACACCACTCTGGAAATCCATTTCTTTTTCAACTTTATTAAGGAAAAACTCAACTTCTTTCGAATAATTCTTGAAAATTTCGATTCGACCTTTCCCCGCATATGTTTCTCACGGAAACAAGAGTTGGTAAAATTTATAGAAAGGGCGGAATTGTACAACGTACGACATTTCCAGGGCGGGCGGAATAGAAGATCGGACACACGGTGCATTGTTTATGAGGACATGGTTGACCGGGACGACACCGGTGCACTTCGAAATACCGCATAAGCACCTTACACTTTTCCCTCGAGCTTTGGACAGGATTCCATTTCTCGTCCCGCGAAATTCGATATATATATATATATAACACACGACTCCATCTCTTACGATGAATAATGAAAAAAAAAGAAAGGACACTTGGTTCTCCTGTCCAGGATTATATTTTTATCGAATCTTTCAATGAATTTGTCCATCCGTTTGGATTATTTTGTTTCATCTTCTTTCGAGATTATATCGGTTGAGAAGATCGTCGCGCAATTACAACTTTGTACGTGCTTTCGTTGGTATTTAACGTTGGACGCGTATGGTGGTAAGATCTGTAGAGATTCTAGCATTGGCCAAAGAAAATTTCTGCTCGATCGAATTAGGGATCCGAAAGTCGATGGACTTGGAAATATTTTATCTAAAATATAGTAAAGAAAAATTAATAAGAAGTTTTGAATTTTTAAAAAAATGTTAAGAGCAAGAAGAGGGAAGAAAGATTTCCAGAAAGTAGCAGCCAAGTAGATGGATTTGAAAATATTTTATCTATAATATAGTAAAAAGAAATTAATGAAAAGTTTTAAAAAAATGTTAAGGGTAAAAAGAGGGAAGAGAGATTTCCAGAAAGTAGCAGGAGATGGATTTGAAAATATTTTATTTAGAATATAATAGAAAGAAATTTCTTTCTACTAGTTTTAAGTATCTTGGAAATGTTAAGGGCAAGAAGAGGGAAGAGAGATTTTCAAAAAGTACCAGCCAAGTAGATTTGAAAATATTTTATCTAGAATATAATAGAAAGAAATTAATAAGAAGTTTTAAGTATCTTGGAAATGTTAAGAGCAAAAAGAGGGAAGAGAGATTTCTAAAAAGTATCAAGTAGATTTGAAAATATTTTATTTAGAGTATAGTAGAAAGAAATTAATAAGTTTTAAGTATCTTGGAAATGTTAAGAACAAGAAGAGGGAAGAGAGATTTACAAAAAGTATCAAGTAGATTTGAAAATATTTTATTTAGAGTATAGTAGAAAGAAATTAATAAGAAGTTTTAAGTATCTTGGAAACATTAAAGGCAAGAAGAGGGAAGAGAGATTTTCAAAAAGTACCAGTCAAGTAGATTTGAAAATATTTTATTTAGAGTATAGTAGAGAGAAATTAATAAAAAGTTTCAAATTTTTAAGTCTTTTGGAAATATTAAGGGCAAAAAAGAGGAAGAAAGAGAGATTTCGATCCACGTTGGGATAATCCAGTCAAGTAAATGGATAGGTGGATATGAAAATCTTTCGTCTGAGTATATATATATATAAAGAGAATTAATAAGAATCGATAAATTAATAAAAAGTTTCGAAAGTGGATATATAAATATCGGTTCTTTTCGAATTTTTAAGTATGTTGAAAGAGAAATTTCCATCCACTTTGGGACAATTTAAAAATGCCAGTCGAGTAATAAATAGATTTGAAAATTTTTTATCTCAAATATCTCAAGTTTCAAATTTTTAAGTCTTTTGGAAACGGAATAAAGACAAGAAGAGGGAAGAGAGATTTCGATCCATTGGGATAATCCGAAAAATAGCAGGTTCGATCAGAGGTCTCCTTCGAGATAAGAAACGCTTTTCCACGTTTTAACATTTTCTTTTTTTCTTTTTTTTTCATCGTTGCATATTTCATTCGTTCACGCTCACCCATTCTTCCTTCCATCTCGATAAACTTTCGTGCTTTTTAAATATGCAATATTCGGTGCGAGCATTCCGCAGCGGTTACCGCAACGGCGAGGGTCAAAAAGTTAAGTTGCATTCGCCTAAAATAGCGAGAGATACATTGAATTTTTCATTTGATACATTTGAATTAAATGTCCAAAGAAGGCTGTCGTTGGAAAATACACGAATCTCTTCTTAAAAATCTCGTAATTGGATAATGTTACACAATTGTTGAGAAATAAAATCGAGCGAAACCTTTATGAGAATTATAGAAAATGTTTTTCACGATAAAATTGTTGATATTCCATTTTATTTATTTATTTTTCCTCGTAGCTTCAATTATATTCATTCATATGTAAAATAAATATTACAAAATCTTTTAAATCCTTTTTAAACGTGATTTCCTGACAGTTTAATACTTCGAATACGTTTGTCTTCTATTTCGTCCAATACGAGTGATCTACTAATCACTGTCTGACCATAATCGGTATTATTTCACTTTCCTCTCTTTGTACCTAATTTTCAATTTCATCCCGCGTTTCATCGAGTCGATCGATCTAATCTCCAAACCTTTCCTATCCTCCAACCATTATTATCATTATTTATTATTATTCTTCAAATTAGAAAGATCAATGATAATTGATGAAAATATAATTCTTTTTATCCAGAATCCATCTTTACTCCACATTCCTCTTCCAATTTCCTTTTCTTTTTTCTTCTCGTCAAACTTGGCTAAATTAGTCGTTTATTCTTTTACACATCTTTCGTACGAATTCATTGAACATTAATTCTTTTTATTTTTGCGGGATATTGCTCTCTAAAAGTTAAATTTAAATTTACTATTTATTGAGAGATACATGAAGAGATTCGTGTATTTTCCGACGACAGCCTCCTTTGGACATTTAATCCAAATGTATCAAATGAAAAATATACATTCATTATAAATATTATATTATATATTTTTTTAATATATAGATATATATGCTCCAGCTCTTATCATTCGAACCGAACACTGTGGTACATCGTTCGAAAATTCGTTTCATCGAGAAATAAAGACGAAAAAATATACTATAAATATTAAATTATTTTTTTTAAATATATAAATATATATGCTCAGCTCCTAACATTCGAACAAAATCAAAAATACATTACAAATATTAAATTATTTTTTTTTTATAGATATATATGCTCGAATTCCTATCATTCGAACACTATGGTTCGAAAATTCATCGAGTGCTCGAGAAGAGGAGTAGAGACGCGAAAAAATACATTATAAATATCAAATTATTTTTTTTCAGTTTTTAACATATAAATATATATGTTCAGTTCCTATCATTCGAACCGAACACTGTGGTACATTGTTCGAAAATTCGTTTCATCGAGGAATAAAGACACGAAAAAATATATTACAAATATTAAATTATTTTTTTTTAATATATAGATATATATATGCTCAGCTCCTATCATTCGAACCAAACCAAAAATACATTACAAATATTAAATTATTTTTTTTTATAGATATATATGCTCGAGCTCCTATCATTCGAACCAAACATTGTGGTTCAAGAATTCCTTTCATCGAGTGCTCCAAAAGAGTAGAGACGCGAAAAAATATATTATAAATATTAAATTATTTTTTTTTAATATATAGATATATGCTCAGCTCCTATCATTCGAACACTGTGTTGCATCATTCGAAAATTCGTTTCATCAAGGAAAAGAGTAGAGACATGAAAAAATACATTATGAATATTAAATTATTTTTTTTTAATATATATGGATATATATGTTCAGCTCCTATCATTCGAACCGAACACTGTGCTGCATCGTTCGAAAATTCGTATCATCGAGGAGAGGAGTAGAGACGCGAAAAAGCAGGGAGGAAAAAGGCGCGGAAAAGAAGGCGCGAAGGGAGGGTGGGGAGGTTCCTTTGCGACGGCGATGCAAGGGACAGCCTCCACCCGTTCCCCTCGCGCCGTTCACCTGGAAGAATCTTAAGGGTCGCTTTTTCACCCTAGGAGGCCGCGAAATTAATATTAATGAACGTAAAACTACCGTCGTTTTATGTACCGTCGTGTGTCGCAACGAGAGAGAAAGGGGCGAGATGTGTCCGTCGCAAGGAAGAGGAAAAGCTCGAGCCGCCATTATCGCGAGCCGACTCCAACGATTTCCTCCAAGCGGATACGGATACGGGGTTTAATCGACGATTCTCACCGCGACTTTTCCGAGAGAACCATTCTTTTCTTCTTCGTTTCTCCGTCCATTCGTTAATTTCACGACGAGGGAGAAAGAAGCGTAGTCGATGAAAATTGAAGTTGAAAATCGAACGTTGTTGCTTTTCGAATTTTGCTTAGGGTTAAGATAAAGGGGAGAAGATTGAAGATTTGTTGGAATTTTATTCTTTCTTTCAATCTTTATTTTCGATTCGAAAGTTTTCCAGAAATGATCATCGCGGATTATGGATTAAAAATTGTTTCAATCTTTCGCTAAAAATTTCTCAATAAATTAATTTTCAAGTTATCCATGAGTTCTAATCCGAGATTTAAAATTTTCATGATCCAGAAATATATATATTTTACAGATTGCGAAAAATTGCTCCAATCTTTCGCTAAAAATTTCTCAATAAATTAATTTCCAAATCATCAGCGAATTCTAATTTAAAATTTAAAATTTTCATGATCCAGAAATATATATATATATATTTTACGGATTGCTCCAATCTTTCTTTAAAAATTTCTCAAAAAATTAATTTCCAAATTATCCATGAGTTCTAATCCGAGATTTAAAATTTTCACGATCGAGATTTCAGAAATATATATATATATTTTACGGATTGTTCCAATCTTTCGCTAAAAATTTCTCAATAAATTAATTTCCAAATCATCAACGAGTTCTAATTTAAAATTTAAAATTTTCATGATCCAGAAATATATATATATTTTATGGATTGCGAAAAATTCTTCCAATCTTTCGCTAAAAATTTCTCAATAAATTAATTTCCAAATTATCCCTGAGTTCTAATCCGAGATTTAAAATTTTCACGATCGAGATTTCATAAATACACACATATATATATTTCGAAAACGCATTGTTACAAAGAGAACAGTCTCTCCTTCCATTAAAAATTAAAAAAAAAATCTGGCGAATCCACGACCGGTGGAAATTCCATCCATATCGTGTAAAGAAAAAGAAAGAAAGAAAGAAAGAAACAGAGAAAGAGAAGAAAATTTTCCCTCGGACAGAGAGAGTGCGTTATTAGGAAAATGGCTCGACCCGCTGTCCCTCTTCTCGCGGTGCTATAAGAACGCTTTTCATTATTTCTACCGTCTAGAGACGGAGAAGGAGAAGCGAAAGAGCTAGAGAGAGAGAGAGAGAGAGAGAGAGAGAGAGAGGAAGAATATAGGAAAAGAAGGGAAAGGGAAAGGAAACGGCGGTACGAAGAAAAGTTTCTCTGTTCTCTGATACGGGGGAGGGAGAGGAGGAGGAGGAGGAGGGGGGAGCGTGGGGATAGGGCCACGTTTCGCGCAGCTAGGTTGAGGAGAGACAAAGGAGAAACGTACGTGTACGTACGGCGGCCACGATGAATAATAAAAAGTGTGCGAGGTCAAACTAATTGTAATATAGAGTTACGCGACATGTGCCCCGATCCTCGCATACATTTCACTCTTCGCCGACGATTTACATGCATCGATCGATCGCCTCTCCTAGCTTTTACTTTTCTTTGCGGACCTCGCATAATAATCTCGCGTCCCGTTTTCCGCCGCGGCGTCCGATCGATCCATTCCCTTCCACTTCCTTCCACTTCCAACCAAATTTCCGCCCCCCTCCCCTCCTCCTCTTTCCGAATAATTCTACGATAGTACAGTCGCGAATATTATTATTATTATTATTATTAATATATTTTTCTTCAAAACTATCTTTCGATTTTAAATGGAAGCGGTTTTGAATTATAAATGCGTTTCTTTCTTTCGGTTGTTAAAGTGATGAGGGAAAGCTTGGCATAATTATTATTATTATTAATATATTTTTCTCCAAAAACTCTTTCTGGAAAACTCTCTCTTTCGATTTCAAATCGGCGGTTTTATAAATGCATTTCTTTCTTTCGATTGTTAAAGTGATAAGGAAAAACTTGGTATAATTATTATTATTATTATTATTATTATTATTATTATTATTATTAATATATTTTTTCCAAAACTTTGGAAAACTTTGGATTTGGAAAAAATAGAACTTTGAATTATAAATGCATTTCTTTCTTTCGATTGTTCAAATGATGAGGGAAAGCTTGACATAATTATTATTATTATTATTAATATATTTTTCTCCAAAACTCTGGAAAACTCTCTTTCGATTTCAAATGGAGCAAAGCGGTTTTGAATGGATTATAAATGGATTTTTTTCTTTCGATTGTTAAAGTGATGAGGGAAAGCTTGATATAATTATTATTATTATTAATATATTTTTCTCAAAACTTTGGAAAACTCTCTTTCGATTTCAAATAGAAGTAATTTTGAATTATAAATGTTTCTTTCTTTCGATTGTTAAAGTGATGAGGGAAAGCTTGGCATAATTATCGCAATTTTTGATAAACTTGTGTAAAGATAAATTCCTTCTTTGAATCGTTAAAATAATAAATAAGAAATATACGAATGCATCGTTGCTTGATAGAGAAACGAGACTTTGAAATTTTTCCTCAGACACGCCGTTATAATTTCTTTCTTTCTTTCGATCGTTAAAATAATAAAGGAACGTATCGTTGCATGGCTCACGATCATTACACGTAAAAATAAAATTACACCTCGTATTACGGATAAAGGGAAATTTGAAAATTTGTTTGAGTAACGCTATTCGGTCTCCGCGCATAAGAAATTTTACTCGCGCTCTGCCATTTCACGATTATCCTCGCGGAGGACGATCTTCTTTTAAAAATTATTTATATCTTGGAATAATCCTAATAATCCTTCTCCTTTTTCTTTTTTATTACTCTACTTTACCTTCGTGGAAGATTAATCGAAACTAAATCTATCTTTTAATTTCCAGAAATATTACTTTTTTACGACCATTCCTCGAAATTAAATCGTTCGAATATTTCGATCTCGATTTTTATACTTTCGTGTGTATACGTTCTTCGAACGTTTGACTATCATTCTTTGCTAATACATTATTTGCATAATTACATGCTTTTGATAGCAATATACTATAAAATTAGTAAGCAAAGAATTTTAACAGCCGAGTTGGCGTTAAAGTTACGCGAATTATTATTTAACTCGATACGAAAGTATAAATATATATATAAAAAAGTAGCAATTTATGATAAAAACGAAATAAACCAATTAGAATCGAGCGATTATTATTTACAATAACATGGCGTAATTGGCTTTCATCGAAGGTTGCACGGATCAACGTATGATTATTTCATTATCGTGTAACAAAATACATATCCCGATCTCGTTTCGTTTGTTCGAATCAATATCGTTTCACCAATCTTCCATTAATTAATAAACCAACATTCGAGTTTGGATAATCGATTAGCTATTAACCGAACTACTAATTCACTTTATTCAGAGTTAGGCAAGATTTATGATCGCGATTAATTAAACTATACTTTGTAAACACGTTTGGCCACGTTTCAAATTCTACTCTCTATTCGACTCTTCGGCAATAATATCGCTCTCCCATTTCTTCCCATTCCTTTTCGAACGTTCAAATTTATTTTAAACGCATCATTGTTAAAGAAAAATCATTATATTTAAAATTCAAACAATTCGAAAATTAATTTCTTCCCTTTCCTTCTCCATTACAATTCACTCTCGATTCTTTAAAACGACTCAAAGAAATAGAGACACGCGGTTCTCGAGATTAGTATAAATATCTTCTACTCTCGAATCGGATTTACATCGAAAAAAGGAGAGAGAAAAAAAGTAATACATTGCTGTTCAAAATAAAACCAATGACAACCGAATGGATTCTCTCTGGAAATCCAGACTTCGAAATCTAAACTATAAAACGGGACAAATATATATATATATATATATTGGGTTGGCAACTAAGTAATTGCGGATTTCAGTTGAAGTTGATGACGACCTAATCAAAGCAATAATCGATTCGGATCGTCACAGTACAACTCGTGAGATTGCAGAGAAACTTCATGTATCGCATACATGCATTGAAAACCGCTTAAAACAACTTGGCTATGTTCAAAAACTCGATACATGGGTTCCTCGCGAACTGAAAGAAAAGCATTTAACGCAACGCGTTAACAGCTGCGATTTGCTAAAGAAACGTAATGAAAATGATCCATTTTTAAAACGACCGATAACTGGCGATGAAAAATGGGTTGTTTACGACAATATCAAGCGGAAAAGATGGTGGAGCAGGCCACGTGAACCAGCTCGAGCAACATCAAAAGCTGGTATTCGTCGAAAGAAGGTTTTGTTATCAGTTTGGTGGGATTACAAAGGAATTGTCTATTTCGAACTCTTACCACCCAACCGAACGATCAATTCTGTTGTCTACATTGAACAACTAACGAAATTAAACGATGCGGTTGAAGAAAAGCGGCCCGAATTGACAAATCGAAAAGGTGTTGTATTCCATCGTGACGATGCAAGGCCACACGCATCTTTGGTCACTCGGCAAAAATTATTGGAGCTTGGTTGGGATGTTTTGCCTCATCCACCATATAGTCCTGACCTTGCACCATCCGATTACTTTTTGTTTCGATCTTTACAAAACTCCTTGAATGGTAAAAATTTCAATAATGATGATGATATCAAATCGTACCTGATTCAGTTTTTCGCTAATAAAAACCACAAGTTTTATGAACGTGGGATTACGATGCTGCCTGAAAGATGGCAAAAGGTCATTGATCGAAATGGACAACGCATTACGGAATAAAGTTATTTAGTTGCATGAAAAAATTGTCTTTGATTTTCTAAAAAAAATCCGCAATTACTTAGTTGCCAATCCAATATATTTCGAATGCATATTCAGGCGAGTATATTTACCCGACCGTGAACTTCTCTCTCCGATCCCTCTTCATTTACCCTTAATCACCCGAATAACTGTGCACACGGAGCGGTGAAGCCAATCGATCAAGCCGGCCCAACTAGACCCGCCGCTGTTACACGCGAAAACACGTACGAAAACACGGGCGAAACTAGCTCATCCGTTAGGTGATCCCGTTATAAATCGCAGCCGCGAGACGGCGGAGGCGGATGTGTTTGTGTGTGCGTGTGAGTTTCCTTGGAAAACTTGGAGCACGAGGGAAATGACTATCCGGCAGCGGAAATTGCGTCCATGTTCCTGATGATGATGATGATGATGATGATGGTGGTGGTGAGCTTTGTTTCTCTTGTGAAAAAGGATCGATTTTTGGTGTCGAGACGAGGATCGAAAGTTTGATGAGGAAATCGATTTTCATTGATTTAAATTTTATTCGTGGAGGGTTTGAGACGATTGAGGAAAAAAGGTGCGAAGGGTGTTGTATGAAGGAGGATGGAAAATTTGAGGAAGAATCGAGTTTTAATTGCACGATGATTCGAGTATTAATCGTGGAGGGTAGAGAGAATGGAAATATTGGACGAAGAATTCATTTTTGTGTGAATTGTGTGGAGAAGGATCTGGAAAATCGAACATTTTTCGGTGAAAAATCGATTTTTGTGTGAATTGTATGGAGAAGGATCGAAAATTCGACGAAGAATCGATTTTCAATTATACAACGATTCAAGTATTAATCGTGGAGGGTAGAAATAATCGAAATATTGGACGAAGAATCTATTTTTGTGAATTACGTAGATGAGAATCGGGAAGATCGAAAATTCGATGGAGAATTGATTTTCAATTGCACAATTCAGATATTAATTATGGAGAAGTAGAAATAATCGAAATATTGGTCGAAAAATCCATTTTTGTATGGAGAAGGATCGAAAATTCGAGAAGAATCAATTTTCAAATATTAATCGCGAAGAGGATATAAAATTCGATCGGATAACCGATTCTCGATTGTTGATCGCAGAGAAAGATCGGAAGAGAAGAGAAGATTCGCGGGGAATGGAAAATTCGGCGGAGAAGAATCGATTTTCAATCGAAACCGCGCAGAGAATCGAGAGGATGGGAAAAAATCGGGTGAAGATTTAGATTTTCGATGGTGGAAGATGCTTGGGGCGAGCAAAAATACGGCGGAGAGACACGGAGATGATGCACGTGAGGATGAACGAGGAGAGAACGAGGTCCGGTGTCTCGGGCTGCATTTGGAGCGGATCCGAGCAATTTCACGAGTCGCGAGGCCTCCAATATGCGTCCAACATGCTTCGAAGCACCTCCATTTTTGCTCGTTTCTTTTTTTTTCCTTCTCTCTTTCTTTCCCTCTTTTTTTTTTCTATATTATTGGAATTTTATTGGAATTTCGTTTACTCCAGAGATGCAGGAGGATACGATTCGTTTCATCGATAAACCTATTGAAAATCACGATCATTTAGTGTTTCTCGTACATAAATGAGCGAGGAGAAATAAAATATCCGATATCTTTATATTTAGGGAAGATTAAAATATTTATACGTTTCTTTTTCTTCTTCTTTTTCTTTTTCTTTTTTCTTTCGTTTCTATAGTTTCTAGAGTTTCGAACATTTTTCTCACGTTTCGCCGATTTCCATCACGTTCTGACAATTTTTCCCGCTTCCCGCCCTCGTCTTTCGCTTTCTTTCTCTCCGCGCGCCATTGCGTTTTCTCAGGTTCCGTTTTTTTCTCTCTTTCTCCTTCCCTCCCTTTTCCCCACATACACGCTTCTGACGGATCTTTTTAGGATCGCCTATCTTCTATCACGTTTCGCTTGTTATTCTTGGTATTCGAACTTGGTTATTTCTACCGATTATTTACTTCTTCGCGATCTCGTACAATTTTTCCACCAGATTCCACGATTTTTTCTTCTTTTTTCTTTAAAACCAATTCTTTTCGCCGTTTCCCTCCTTTTCGAATAATCTTCAACAAATTTCAACAAGTATGAAATTAGTTAAAGAAAATACGTTATCGAACCAAGAAAAAAAATCTAAATAAGAATAAAAGTCTCGCCATCATTCTAAATAAGAATCTAACCATCTAAATAAGAATCATTCTCGCCACGAATAACACGAATAATCTCTATATTCTCGTACGATTCTTCCCTTGCGAAATCCCTCTACGAAATCCTCACGTTCCCCGCGTAAATTTCGTCAATTCAGAAAAATCACGAAATCCGATCTTTCCGCGTCGATGGAAGAAAAAGTTGGCAGAAATTTCGCGCCCGAGCGGCACAACGAGGCCGCGGAAAAACTCCTTCCTCCTTCCTCCCTTCTCTCCTTCTCTTCCCCCACTCCGACTCCGCTCGACGCGCGATCACTTCGAACGAGTGCATTCGGTTATTATCGGTGGCCGGTTAACGCGTTTCCTCGCCTCTCTCTCTTCGATCTCGTCTCCTCACTCGCCGCGGTTCAGTCTCGAACGAGGGAAAAAGAGAGAGAGAGAGAGAGAGAGAACGCGTTGTAACGTGATGAAAACGAAGACGAGGCGATCTCACTCGGGCCAAAAATAAAGGCGATACACCGCGTAGGGCGAGTGTGAGTTTCTTTCGCGCGACCACGCTTGTTTCGAAGAGTTATTGGAGAGCTTGCTTCTTCGTGGCACGTGTCCGTGCTCTTCGAGCGAGATCGAGGGGAATCTTCGAGTTGTGCAATTACGCGTGTTATATATATATATTTTCATTGTTGCTTTTTAAATCTAATGCTTCTTTTTCGAAACAAAAATACAAACGATTCGAATGTGTTTTAGAATCTTTTCGCTTTGCGATCAGGAAATTTGAGGGAATCGTGCAATTATGTGATGGTAATTATTTCGTATTTTTGGGTGTCATTTTTTTTTTTATATATATAAAGGAATTTCCAATCCAATATTTTTTATCGTCAATAAAGCGGTTCAGTTCAATAAAGTTATTTTTTCGTATTTTATTGCTTATCCTTTTATGGGTAATTTAAAATATTTATTAATAATAATATATATTTTTGTTTAGTGTATGCAATTTTTTGATACGATTCTCGCCATCTTGCTTTTATTTTTTTATTCTAATTTCTTTTTTTTTTTTGCTGCTCTATCGTTCTCCATAATTATCATCTCGATCTAAAATAAATATGTATAGTATTACATATTTCAGAAATCATTTTTCTGAGTAGGAAAAATTTCCGTGAAAATTCTCCGCGTTTCATTCCATTTGGGTCATCTTACGAATTATAAGCACACCTATACAGCTATTTTCGCTTTTCACGAGCCATGAGTCATTCAGATGAGAGAAGTTGGACCGTTCGTAAAACGTGACACAATAAATTTTTCTTCGCCGCTTGTAATCTCTCTCTCTCTCTCTCTCTGTCCAACTATCATCTCCCTCAAATCGAATGATTCCTGAATAACAATCTCTCCGATAAAAATAATTCCAAAAATCTTCCCTTCATTTTGAATTCGCTGAAATAAATTCTTTAAAGAAAACTTTAAAAGTTTAAAAATTCTCTTATATCGTACAAATAATCATGTAAAATTTTTCTAGAGAAGATACTCTTCGTACTTCAAAAAAAATACATCATTTATTTAATTTTTATATATATTTAAATTTATAATGAATTTAAGCGAAAAAATTAATTATCATGTTTTTTTTATATATACGATTATTATATATATATTAGTATAAAAAATTAATTTAAATTTAAAAATTTCTTTACTATTTTAAAATAACGATTATACAAATAAATAATTAATTATTATTATTCGACTCACCATCGACGACATCGAATTCGCGTACCAAGTTTCATCGAGAAACTTAATTCGAGCTATCCTTTTCACCTTGTTTACAAATCGATATCCATCGACATTTTCATTTTTCATTGGAACAAAAACGATCCGTTTATTTATACACATCCCCTGACGTAATATCGCGGTTACGTCAGAGAGAAAGAGAGGGAGAGAGAGGGAGAGAATCTCTAAATTAATCGCGCGGTGGCACGAAGAAGGAAACGTGGAAAAAGGGCCGGTCGAAGCCAAAGAGCAAGAGGCGTGCTTCCTGTTCTCCGCCGAGACAAAATAAAATACCGGAGCTCGGCTTCGATGAGCACAACACGGACTTGTTTCCAACACGTTGGCCCTTGTTACACCTGGATTAAAGGAGACGATAGATTCACGCGTTCGTAAACTGGATACAAACCAGATTCTAAACCAGATTTTCCCCGTGCATCGATTTAAAATTGGATTGCTTGGAACAATGTAAGAAATCAATTCTAATCCTAAATTAATCTCATCCTAAAGTATATATGATAAGGTTTTAAGATTAATAATAGAATAAAAATATTTCTTACTTAAAAAGATAAATTTTATTTAAATTAATTCTAATCCTAAATTAATCTTATCCTAAAATATATATATATATAGAGATGATAAGGTTTTAAGGATTAATAATAGAATAAAAATATTTCTTACTTAAAAAGATAAATGAATTATTCTGAAATTATAAATTATTTTTTTTTATATCGTTAAATTTTAAAATTCTATTTTATTTTCGAAAAATAAATTTTTATTCGATAAATATTTTTCTTTCTTTTCTCTGTCTTTCAAAGCAATTTTGAGAGAGAGAGAGAGAGAGAATGTTTAGAATATTTGATTGATCAAGTAATTAACGCAAACTTGATAATTGTAAAAGAGGAAGATTTGTATAGGATAAATATTTGCATACCATTAAGCCTGAGAGAATTAATTTTCTTAATCGTTGATAATGGACAAACGAAGGAGGATTAACATATTAAAAAATCCAATTTATAATTACTCGGCATTAGAAACATTTAAGAGTTAATTGTTAATTTAATCCAATTTAACAATTTAAATTATTTACAATCAAATAATAATACGATACAAATAATAATTCAACATTCAAAATTAATACAAAAATATGAATTTTCTTTTCCTTCAGAAAACTTGCTTTCAATTCATCCTTCCATATTATTGTTAGATTATTTTTAGAATTATAAGAGTCATAAATATATATATGTATATGAATTTATTCGTGGCCATTTTTATACACCAATTATATGCAACTGCTTACCCGCATAGGAAGCGTGTTTGGATCGGCCCTTCGGCCTAAATTCGATGCTGCGGTTGTCGTGTCACAGCGTCGTTACGTTATATCGCATAATTAGCCTTCCAACGGTGTACGACACAATTTATTTCCCTTTATTCCCCGACTTGGTCATTTTCGTCGCATTATTTTCTTATTTATCCTTAATGCTAATTTCGACGATTAAAAAATTCGAAAGACTTTTCACTCCAATAAGAAATTAGAGACTCGTATTTCTAAAATTCTTTTTACTATTATCATTGAAAACATGAAATTGGCAAGATCGAGAAAAATACGTAGAGATGAACGTAGAAACGGAGGATAAACCGGATAACGGTTGGAAATGTCGCGAGTTCCATAAATGAGATTACGTTTAAATTGTAATTAAACGGAATAGACGTGTTACGTTTACGATGTTTACAAAGTTTTAGTTTTCGTTTGCGCGTGTATCGTGCGGGCAAACAAGAAGGAAAAACGAGTTATTTTATTCTTGAGAAATATAAATATATTTAAGGAATACAGGTTTTGAATTTTATATATTATGCACAGAGGAGAAGGAGGAGGAGGAGGGTGGTGATGGTTCCGTATGGAGAAGTATGCAAATAAGCATCGAGGAGGATATATACACATTTGGTGAGGTTTCTTTGTAATTACGCACGATAAGGACGAGCGTGGAATATTTTATTACGCTCCTCTTTCCTAATTGGTAATACAAGGAATGTTTCGAAAACGATACGAAACGGAAACCAGATGGTACGCTTCCGAGGATGGAAAATTTCCCCTTCTTTTCATAACGAATACGAAGAATTTTCTAATCGATTAAAATCTCTCTCTCTCTTTTTCTCTTTCTCTCTTTCTCTCTTTTTCTCTTTCTCTTTCTCTCTTTTTCTTTCTCTTTCTCTCTTTCTCTCTTTTTTTCTCTTTCTCTTTCTGTCTTTCTCTTTCTCTTTCTCCCTTTTTTTCTCTTTCTCTTTCTCTCTTTTTCTTTCTCTTTCTCTTTCTCCCTTTTTTTCTCTTTCTCTTTCTCTCTTTTTCTTTCTCTTTCTCTTTCTCTCTTTTTTCTCTTTCTCTTTCTGTCTTTTTCTTTCTCTTTCTCTTTCTCTCTTTCTCTCTTTCTTTCTTTTTCTTTCTCTTTCTCTCTTTCTCTTTCTCTCTTTTTCTTTCTCTTTCTCTTTCTCTCTTTCTCTCTTTCTTTTATATATATATATATATATATATATATATATATATATATATATATATATATATCGAAAGGAAAGATTAAAAGATAATTTTGTAGTTTAGAAATTCTTAACCCAAAATCTATCTCGCGCTTCACCCAAATTCCCTTTCGATTATTCACCCGACAAAGACACGCGTGTTTCCCACACGCGCGTTAAGTTAAGAGAAACAAAGATCCATTGTAGCCGATCCTCAACGACCATTCCTCGGATTTGGTGAAGTCGGCTGACCGTGTAACGCGTACAAATTCCACCCACCGTTTAAACGTAATATCGTGACAAGACGCGTCGCGCGCCATTATTCTCGCCCGGGACAGGTTCGAACGTGTTTTCCTTCCCTTTCACTCAAATGTTCAAACGTTTTCAAATGGGTTCTGTGTCCGGACACGCTCGTGCACACTCGTCTCCAAAAGTTTTTCCAACGTTTTTTACTATACCTTTCGTAGCAATATATAATATTTCGTTTTAAAATACATATTCCCTTTAATATCGTTTAAAGAGATCTCCGATGAATTTTCTTTCGAATAAATCTTGTTCAATTCGAAACAATTTACGTCAAATCGAGGAGATCGAAAAAATTCGAATTAATTTTCGCCTTCGAAACTTTTTACCTAATTCTTGAGTAAATATTTTTTTCAAATTCCTATGGAGAAAGGAAGAAGGATAAAGGTTAGGTCCCTCGCGTTAAGAAGGAGGAGGTAAAGGCTTCGTTCTAAATTCACGTTTGAACGGGAGTGTACGCATCCAAGTTGGTGAAATGTTGAAACGCGGCGCGTACATCGAAATCCTGGTACAACATAGTGAAGAAGGGGATATAAATCAGCATTACGAGGGAAACGATTTTAAGGGAATCGGCATGAATTTAACGCCCGCCTCTCCTTTATTACTATTAATAATCCACCCACCTCGTAAACTCGTTTCGCCGTTATTTACATTTATTTACGGGCCTCGGTTATTTATGCGTATCATCGTCGTCGTCGACCTCGTTTAATTCGACAATTATTTGTTTTATTTTCATTTCTCGATTGTTATTTGTATCTTAGATGTGTGATACGTTTATATGTTTGATTATTATTATTTTTTTTTTGGATTTAAGAATGTTTGAGAATGTTTGAGAAAGTTTGTAATCCTTTTCCTTTTCTTTTTTGGAATCGTTTCTTATCAAGGAGGAACTCGATCGTACGTAATTCGCGAGTTACGAGGTATTATTAGAAGGAACATTTTCGACGACTATAGAATATACGAGCCGCTAATGACGAGTCCGCCACGAGTACGAGCATTAAGGGGTTAAGAACTCTTCTTACTTTCGCTGTATAGCCAAGTCTTAATTAGTCGTGTACAACTGTTCGTAGTTTTTTTTTTCCTTTCTTTCTTCTTCTTCTTCTTTTTTTTTTTTTTTTGTATATTTAAAATTATATACAAGATGGAAAAGTTGAAGATATTTTAAAATCTTTAGGAGAAATCTTTAGGTTGAAGTTTATTCGGATGGAAAATGGATGATATAATAATTTGTCGATCGTAATTCATCGATTTATCAATTTTATGCAAAGAAAATAACGAAAATAACGCGTATTTCGATCTGATTAAAATTTTCCTTTCTTTTCTTCTTCTTCTTCTTCTTCTTCTTTTTTTTCCGTTTTTCAATTTAAATAGAATTTCATTGAAATTTGTATTTAAGCTTCAAAAGTTTAAATTGAATTTAACATTTGCATGTCATTTGCATAACGACGTGATTGTTATGAAATAATTTATTCCAAACACCGGTCAACATTTATTATTATTGCAAGAATAACGCAATGATTTATTGTACATTTCGTATCTGTGCATAAATACACTTTTTATATCTCAATAGACGAGGCTGTAAATCTGTATTCCCGTGTCGAAAAACATCTGTCGCTCGAGAACGATCGAACAACTTCAAATTTTTATTACGTTCGTATTTACGTATATATATATATATATATATATATATATATATATGCGCGTAAATAATTCACATTCCTTTTTTTTTTTTTTCAAATCTCAAATCCACGTCACACTCGATGCATCGTAATCCTTTTTTTTTTTTTTTTTACACCTTCGAACCTTCAAATTTTTATTACATTCATCCCTGTATATATTCTTTTCTTTTTTACACCTTCGAGTCTTCAAATTTTTATTTCGTTCATCTATATTTTTTTTTTACATCTTCTTCAAATTTTTATTACATTCATTCCTGTATATATTCTTTTCTTTCTTACACCTTCGAGTCTTCAAATTTTTATTTCATTCATCTATATATTTTTTTTTACATCTTCTTCAAATTTTTATTACATTCATCCCTATATATATTCTTTTCTTTTTTACATCTTCGAGCCTTCAAATTTTTATTTCATTCATCTCTCTCTCTCTCTCTCTCTCTCTCTCTCTATATATATATATATATATATATATATATATATATATATATATATATATATATATATATATATATTTTTTTTACATCTTCTTCAAATTTTTATTACATTCATCCCTATATATACTCTTTTCTTTTTTACACCTTCGAATTTTTAAATTTTTATTTCATTCATCTATATATTTTTTTTTTTATATCTTCTTCAAATTTTTATTACATTCATTCATATATATATTCTTTCTATATATATTCTATATTTATTTTATATATATTCTTTCTATTTCTTTTCTTTTTTACACCTTCGAGTTTTTAAATTTTTATTTCATTCATCTCATATATATATATATATATATATATATATATATATATATATATATATTTTTACATCTTCTTCAAATTTTTATTACATTCATTCCTATATATATTTTTTCTATATATATTCTATATATATTCTTTCTATTTCTTTTCTTTTTTACACCTTCGAGTCTTCGAAATTTTTATTTCGTTCATTTCTCTATATATATATATATTTTTTTTTTACATCTTCTTTAAATTTTTATTACATTCATTCCTATACATATTCTTTCTTTCTATATATATTCTTTCTATTTCTTTTCTTTTTTACACCTTCGAGTTTTTAAATTTTTATTTCGTTCATTTTTCTATATATATATATTTTTTTTTTACATCTTCTTCAAATTTTTATTACATTCATTCCTATACATATTCTTTCTTTCTATATATATTCTTTCTATTTCTTTTCTTTTTTACACCTTCGAGTCTTCAAATTTTTATTTCGTTCATTTCTCTATATATATATATTTTTTTTTACATCTTCTTCAAATTTTTATTACATTCATCGTTATGTATATATATGTACACGTAAATAATTCATATTTTTTTTTATCTCAAATCCACGTCATACTCGATACATCGTAACTCTTTTTTTTATCTTTTTTTATACCTTCAAATTTCATTCGTCGTATAAATAATTCACATTTCCTTTTTTTATATCAAATTCATGTCACACTCGATACATCGTAATTCTTTTTTTTCTTTTTACAACTTGGAATCTTCAAATTTTTACATTATGATTATTATTTTTTATTTTTAATATATATATATATAAATCTTTTTTCTTTTCACACTTTCGAATCTTCAAATTTTTATTTCATCGCTATATATGTATCCTTTTCTTTTTTACTCCTTCAAGCTTTCAAATTTTTATTAGATTCGCTATATATCCTTTTCTTTTTTACATCTTCGAGTCTTCAAATTTTTATTACATTTATCGCTATGTATATATACGTACACGTAAATAATTCATATTTTTTTTTATCTCAAATCCACGTCACGATACATCTTTTTCTTCTTTTTACATCTTCGAATCCTCAAATTTTTATTACATTGTATTTACATTACGATTTTAATTTTTTAATATACATATAATCTTTTTCTTTTTCAAACCTTCGAATATAAATAATTCACGTTTCATTTTTCCTCAAATCTACACTCGATACATCCTCTTCCCTCTCTTCTTCTTTTCACATCGATAACATTTTAAACGTTAATCTCTATCTTAATCACAAATACAAAAAAAAAAACAAATAAATGAACAATCAGCATCGAATTAAACTTTCAAAATATTCCGAATATTTGATTCAATCAGCTTCGATTTATTAATTAACACGTTGCATTACGATTATCAATTACAACCATCTTTTTTTACTCTTCTTCACGATCCTCGCGATAATTATATACACATACAATTTATACATAATTTAAACATATATATAATTATATACACATACATGATCGATATTATTCCGCTGCTCTGAGCGAGGATCGATAACAGGTATTATATACATCAAACACGCGTTTTAACCCTCTCCTTAGACGTCAAATCCCACGCCTCTGTACAACACTTGATCCCCTCGCCCGGCCTCTCAAACACCCGTTCGCTCGCCCACAACTTCAAAATCTCTCATTACCCACCACACGCTCAACCATCCTCTCAAACACCCTCCAATTTGACCATCTCCGCGAACCATGTCACGGACGCCACGGAAGCCCTCGTTCGGCCTAACTCGTCGCCTTTCCTCCCTTCTTTTTTTCCTTTTCCTCTTCTCTTTCGATCGAGGAAACGACACTTTTAACAACCGAAAATCGATTAAATCGAATCGAGGATAAAGGATTTTTCTTCTAAAAATCAAAAAAGGGTTTTTAATTATTTTTACTTATAGGAATTAATTTATTGGTCGATTTAAGTCTGTCAAGAGTGTATCAAGTTGAGTAAATTATCGAATATGAGATTTATATAATTCTTCTTGTTCCTTTTTCCAATTCCTTGCAGGAATAACAAAAGTTTTTTAACGTAAAATTATTCTCCTGCCTATGATTATAAAAAAAAAAGATTCGAATTAATCGAAAAATAATTCGAATAATTCGCACTGATCGCAATTTAAAAAAATCGAATCCTTTGTTATCCATAGATATTGCATAAGGGGACGCGATTAAACGCGTGTGACGTGACGCGTCGCCCATACTTGTTGGCTTCGTCAAATCAGATAAACCTTCGTCAAATCAGATAAACACAACATCGCGTCGCCTATTAGAGCGAGTGAATAGGAAACCGTTTGTAAACCGGTCGTTGTGACACAAACGGATTCGATGCCTCCGCCCAGATTTCCATTATTACAACTTCTCCCTTCCCTTGACTCCATGAGAAATCCAGGAATACGAAATCGTGTTGTTGAACAATTGTTTCGTTAGAATCGTCTAAAATTTGTTCAGAATTTTTGTTTCTTCTTTTTCGCGAATGGCTTGATTTATTCGTCGAGGTTAGAAAGATATTTGGACGTTTAAAAATTTATAGAATTGGAAACAGTGTTGAGAGATTAAATGAGATTAATAATGCTTGGTGAAATGAATAAAGTAACAATTTTCTTTTAAAATTTAAAATTAACCGTATCTCTTTCGATTCTGTAATAATTTTTGAACGGTGGAGGATATCAGATGTTATTATTTTTATTGACGGTATACTCTATATTTTATTTCCGTTTTAAAATTTGTTATTTCTGTTCGATACTGTTTTGTTCTTGTTTTCATCCACTCCAATTGTTGTTTACACGATGTATCGATTCAGCTCGACGATCTCGAATTAATAAAAATTATACAGCCAAGTATATACAAGGATGTTTATCCTTGTGAACGTTACTCGAAATTTTTGTTGTTAAAATTCTTCTTTCATTTCATTTATCCACAGGCAACGATTCGTAGATATTACGTTTCAATGTGAAGTAAAACTGAAATTAAAAATTAATCGAAATTATATACGTCAGATTTATTATTAATCAGAGTGAAGTTGAATGAATTTGAATTGAATTCAGGGATCGATATTCAATTTTTCTTCTCCTATTTCGTTTTTCAAGAAGAAATTTGATATCCTTGATTTATCTTGCTACAATAATTCACGTTGCGAGTCCCAATGTGAAGTAAAACTGAAACTGAAATTAATCGAAATTATATACGTCAGATTTATTATTAATCAGAATGAAGTGAAATAAATAATTCTCAGTTTGAACTTGAATCGAATTCAGGGATCGATATTCAATTTTTTTTCTCCTATTTCGTTTTTCAAGGAAAAACTTGATATTCTTGATTTATCTTACTGAAACTAAAAATTAATCGAAATTATATACGTCAAATTTATTATTAATCAGAGTGAAATAAATAATTCTCAGTTTGAACTTGAATTGAATTCAGGGATCGATATTCAATTTTTCTTCTTCTATTTCGTTTTTCAAGGAGAAACTTGATATCCTTGATTTATCTTGCTGAAACTAAAAATTAATCGAAATTATATACGTCAGATTTATTATAATCAGAGTGAAGTTGAATGAACTTGAATTGAATTCAGGGATCGATATTCAATTTTTCTTCTCCTATTTCGTTTTTCAAGGAGAAACTTAATATCCTTGATTTATCTTGCTACAATAATTTATCTTGTGAGTGAAACTGAAATTAATCGAAATTATATACGTCAGACTTTTATTAATTTTCGTGATTAGAGTGAGGTGAGATAAACTTCTCAGTCATCGAACAATTGAATTCAAGGATCTAGATTCAATTTGGTGAGAAACGAATTAAGAAAATAA
Organism: Apis mellifera; assembly: GCF_003254395.2. NCBI lineage: Eukaryota > Metazoa > Arthropoda > Insecta > Hymenoptera > Apidae > Apis > Apis mellifera. Next base: position 12,662,732 of record NC_037644.1, on the reverse strand, counting down.
TAATAAAATAATTGCAACGGGATGAAAATATCGAGAGTTGCAATTAAAATTAAAAGATTCGCATTAAAATTAAAAAATAATACGTTACGAAATTTCTTCACTTATTATAAATATTCGAAATGTTCGGAAGATCGCGTTGCAACGTTCATTCGAATATGAGAATCGTTCATATTTGTTTGGAAAATTTTGTTAGAGCCGTCTGTCTCGTCCTCGATCGACGACAAAAAGAAGAAGAAGAAGAAAAAAGAATTGTATTCTCAACGAATGGAAAGCCAATATTTCAATGGAAAGAAATACGTTTTCAAAGCTTGCCTGCTCGACTTTTTATTAATTTCTTTCATCGAGTCGTCTCCACGAGTGTTCGAAAACTTTCGAGGAAATCGTGGTTTCTCGAGGCAGCGGAATATAGATTTTACAACTGTTTCGAAAACTTTTCCAACATCTTTTCTTTCCTTCATCGATCTTGCCTTCTTTCTTCTTCTTCACGATGGGTAAAATCTTCTCCTCATCGAATACCTCGTAAAAGAATTAATATCTCGAAAACGTGTCTGCACCAATTCGTAGAAAAATTGTAGAATCCGATCTCATTCGTTGGATCGAGCCATCAACAATTAATCGCATCTTGCGATGAATCGTCGAAAATTTTCTCCTCTCTTTCATATAAAGAATTCCTTTAATAATGTCTGCACCAATTCTGTAGAAGAGCATGGATCGTTTCGAAATTGTCAGAATTTTTAGACGAATAATTGAACGGATCGATTTTGTAGAAATAAATCGAGTCGAATCGAGAACATTAATCGGATTTCAATTCGAAATTTCGCGAAATTTCACCTTAAATTCGGTTCGTTCAATTTAATTCCCCCTATTCCTAGGAGGAATGAAGTATCGAGTCGGAAGAAATCGGGAGGGGGATGCTAAAACTCTGTGTGAGATCTCCGTGTCGAGTTTGTCGGATAAGTCGGTGGGTCTCTAGGCGCACGATAGGCTGACCCAAATTCCCAACTTCTATTCTATTCCACCATTCTCCAAGGGACCAAGGGGTCAAGGTTCTCCAAACGTCCAAAGTGAATCGACTCGAGATGCTCACCCTCGAGATTTCGATACCCGATATTCCACTGCTATTTTTAAAAACTTTCTGTATTTCTCTGTATTCCCAAACCTCTTACTCTCTCTCTCTCCACTTTCTCAGTTCCAATCAAAACTTCCAGCTTGTATATATATATCTATCTATTATAGATTTGGAGCAATGAGGTGTTGACACGAAAATTGAGGAATCGAATGGAGGAGATATTCGAGAAGAATTCGTATATAAAGATATTATGTTATGCTTACTTTAATTCTTGATATTGAACTTTATCGATTTCCATATCGAGAGAGAGAGAGATTGGACAGAAATTTAGAAGATCGATTTTAATAAAAAGTAAATGAAGAAAAATTTTAATTTTCCAATTTTCGTCCCTCGCACAAAACCATCCAGGCGTATTTACATTTCTCCATCGTCGATTCTCTCGATGGAGAAGATATACCAGATAGCCAGGTGCGAATATGGAGAGAGATCGAACAGAAATTTAAAAGGAAGAATTTAGGATCAAATATATTGGTGAAAAGTGAGCGAGGAAAATTTTAATCTTCAATTATTTCTTTATGCGCAAAAAAAAAAAAAGGAATCTAAGGTTTCTTCTCTATGGATATTTCGACACCAGAGAGGAGACGAGATTCGAGACGTTTTAACTGGAGAATATAATCGTTATCGGGTCGAATTATCTTGCATCGATATTTATCGGATCTCGGAGACTCGAGATCCCTGTTATCCTACACCCGTGGCGTATTGTTGCGTGCCATTGGTCCAACCGGAAACACGCCCCTCCCCCCCGAACGCTCGCAGTAACGAGCGTTGTGTCTGTTGGACGAGCGCCAACGTTTCCCTAGGATAACTGCTAATGATCCTTCCTGTTATCGCGTCGAGCATCTCTCTACGATCTTAAACCTACTCCATAAACCGATATTTTTCGACCTATCTATTTTTAACCGTCTATGAAATTGTTTCGCGGACGGAGTTGGCCATTGACCCGACGTTGAAAAAGTAACTAGATAAAGTTACTACGATCGATCGAATTAACACGCTTCGAATTACATTTATTCGTGGAATTATCGTAGCTTTTTAATCGTTTACAATTATTTTCCAATTATTGTTATGTTTCGAATTTAGAGTTAAATAGGAACTGTTACTTTTCGAATTAAATACTGCGAATTTAATTTAAATTATTTCACATCAAGAATTGGAATTAGGGTATTAACTCGTTGAGAAAGTAACTAGATAAAGATAAAGTTACTATAATCGATCGCTCGAATTACATTTATTCGTGGAATTATCGTAGCTTTTTAATCGTTTACAATTATTTTCCAATTATTGTTATGTTTCGAATTTAGAATTAAATAGGAGCTGTTACTTTTCGAATTGAATACTGCGAATTTAATTTAAATTATTTCACATCAAGAATCGGAATTAGGATATTAACTCGTTGAAAAAGTAATTAGATAAAGGTAAAGTTACTACGATCGATCGAATTAATACACTTCGAATTACATTTATTCGTGAAATTATCGTTTTTAATCGTTTACAATTATTTTCCAATTATTGTTATGTTTCGAATGATAAGTAATTTCTAACTATTAAATTTTCCCCACGATCCATTTGCTTTTTCAAATTAGAGTCAAACATGAGCTATTACTCGAATTAAATATTGCGAATTTAATTTAAATTATTTCACCAAGGATCGGTATTAATTCGTTGAAAAAGTAACTAGATAAAGATAAAGTTACTACGATCGATCGAATTAACACGCTTCGAATTATATTTATTTGGAATTATCGTAGCTTTTTAATCGTTTACAATTATTTTCCAATTATTGTTATGTTTCGAATTTAGAGTTAAATAGAAGCTGTTACTTTTCGAATTAAATATTGTGAACTTAATTTAAGTTATTTCATATCAAGAATCGGAATTGGATATTAACTCGTTGAAAAAGTAACTAGATAAAGATAAAGTTACTACGATCGATCGAATTAACACGCTTCGAATTACATTTATTCGTGGAATTATCGTAGTTTTTTAATCGTATAATTATTTTCCAATTATTGTTACGTTTCGAACGATAAATTATCGAGACAACTTATGCAACTAAGTTTATTCCAAGTAATTTCTAACTATTAAATTTTCCCCACGATCCATTTGTGAAAGTCATTTGCTTTTTCAAATTAGAGTAAATGTCAAACATGAACTGTTAATTTTCCTCGAATTAAATACTGCAAACCTAACCTAATTTAAATTATTTCACATCAAGAATCGGAATTAGGATATTAACTCGTTGAAAAAGTAATTAAATAAAGATAAAGTTAAATAATTACTTGTACTAAAATAGTAACGTTTATTCTAATAGTCATTATACTTGATTTCGTATTAGTCTCGACAATTACAATTATTTTATTTTATTTTATAATTAACTTCAATTATTAAATTTTGTCCCATCACCGTTCGTCGCTATCTCTCACTTCTTTCTTTTTAAATTAGAGTCGAACACAAGCTGCTACTTTTCCTCGAATTAAATATTGCAAATCCAAACCTAACCTAACTTTTTCACCCGCGATCAGAGTTGGACGTTTAACCCGTTGAAAAAGTTTAAACTTTTTGGTTAAAAATAAAGTTACTTCAAGTTAATTAACTTTAACTTTAAATATTTAAATAATATTTATTCGTATTATTGATCTGCTTTTCAACAATCAACAATTATCCAGATAACTTTAACTATTAAATTTTCTTCACTGTCCATAATTAACATTTCTTTTTATCCATAAGATTTTAAGTACCAATTTCTTCATCCAACTCGCTCTTTTAATCATCGGATTGATTTTATTTATTTTTTTCGAAATCGCTTCTTGTTTATCGATTAAAGTTGAGCGAGGATAATCGTCGTGGTTGAACAAGTTGATTAACATTTGGCGGTAAATATAAACGTGTTGGAAACGAAACTGCGTAATAATAATTAGTTAAAAACTCGTTTAACGCTGTTTAATTATACACACAATTATATCGTGTTCGGTTTCGTTTTAATTGGAGGAATTTCAGAATTTCCTTAAAAATAGAATAAAATAATATAAAATAAAACATTCGATATTCGTTTTCGCTCGTACATTCGATCCCGGATCGGGTTACATCGCTCAATTTATCAATTTTTGCGAAACTGTTATTCGTCTAATAAACGGGGATGAACCCGTTTATTCACGGGTTAATTTTAAACTCGTGAAATAATCCTCGCGATCGAATTGAATAAAATCTGATCTGTATCATTATTTTATCAAGTTTTCGGGAAAACAAGCAAGTGGAATTATACGATGGATTATATTCTTAACCAACATTTGCAATCTTTCGCAGCTGAGCAAACTTTAAAATCGTTGTGCTTGAAAATTAGGAAAAATATACTCGTGGAGGGTGTCCCGAAAATATCAATCCAAGATATTCCCAAGCAGCAACTTCAATGGGGAAAAAAAAAGAATTCGACTCGATTCGATTCTTCAAAAGTGAAAAGTCATCGATCGGAGCTGGGTCAAGTATCTTTTCTTAATTTTTCTTCTTCCAAAACCATCCATCGTTTCCACGTTTCGCTCGTCGAAAAATACGCGTGGATTTTTTTTTTCCATATCTGTTTCAAACTCCCGTTTGTTTCAACAACGAGATTTCACGATATTCAACGAGGAGGAAGAAGAGAAAAGAGAAAGAGAGGGGAGATATAAAAAAATTCCTGCGGTTCAACAGAATTAAACTGCAAAAAAAGCTTAACTTTTTGATTCTTGCTATCATCCCCTCTTTTTTTAAAACTCTACACTCCTCTGTTAAACAGAGAAAGGAGGAAAATATGCTTGGACACCGAAAGAAAGAAAGGAGGAGACGAGCGAAGAAAAGAGAACTGAGAAGAAGAAATAATAAATGAGAGAAAGGTGTTCGAAAGTGGCGCGTTTCGAGGAAAGAAAAAAATAAGTAAATAATTTGGAAAATTATTCGTTGGTTGGATAACGAGTGGCACGAATATACTCGTCGTCGAGCGAGATAATGCGCGTGAAAGGAAGCGCATTTGGAGGTTTGCAAGTGTGTGGCGTGGAAGAAACGCTAACGACTTCTGTAACTTCCGGCGGAAAAGCGGGAGTTTGGAGAAAGGAGGAAGAAAGAAAAGGGATGCGAGAGGAAAAAAGTTCAAATGTCGTTATTGCGCGTTCTTCTTTTCCATTCTTATTTTTTTCTCGTTGGACGAAACACTTTGCAAGACAAGCAATTCCTCGATCCAAGGATCCTAATAATCCTAATTTATTCCTCGATTATTCCTCGATTCCTAGCTTGTTGATAGAAAGGAAACATACTATTTTTTTATCAATTATTGAGATTGGAAATTGTTCGTTTCTCCTCTACGAGTCTTTTACATGATTCGAAAAATATACGCGGGGAAATTGTTCGAGCAATTTGCTCGATCGTGAATCGAGAAATCTCTGGAATTATAAATAATCACGATTCTGGAAAAATATAATTATTTTCAACAAACAAAATTTTCCAATCGTTCAAAGTATACTGGAGAAGAGAGAAATTGGAAAGATACTTTTCCAAGCGGATATTAATTTATTCTCTTCTGTATCGTTTTTAGAAAAAAAAAAAAGAAGAAATACGCTCGCCTTCGTGTATACACAATTTTCCAACTTCGTTCAACGGAGCGCGATTTCATCTAATTCCTTCCTGGCAACCGTGGCGAACTTTTGGATTTCATCGTGGAATGAGCGGGAGTTCGTCTCTGGGAAACTAATACACAAAGAGATCGTGGTAAACTTTGTTAGAGATAGCATTGAATTTCGCCACAGGAATCCTCTCTCTAAGATTCTTCCTTTTTTATTCTACACATATATATATATATAAAGTTAGAGGAAAAAGTGTTTGCAAAGCCTTTATACATTAATTCGACTCGGTGTATTTGCTCGACGAATACAAAAATTATGGATTAATTCTTAATACTTTGTTGTTAAACGTTTTTCACTCACGTTCTACTCTTAATTCTCTTCTCAAATGCATTTCAAAGATTGTGAATGAATTCGTTCGAATTTGTATTATACTTTCTAGGATTCTTCTTTCCTGTATTATACTAGGAGGAAGAATATCGAATATCTAGAATTATCTCATGGAATTTATAATTAATAATTGTTTGATAACACTCGTTTTTTTATTCGTGGATAAAAAAGAAATTACAGTCTGTATTTAGAATTATTTTTAAAGAAATTAATTTTTTTAATAATACCTTAGAGTGCATAAGATTCTTCTTTCCTGTATTATACTAAGAGGAAGAATATCGAATATCTAGAATTATCTCATGGAATTTAATTATTTGATAACACTCGTTTTTTTATTCATGGATAAAAGAGAAATTACAGTCTGTATTTAGAATTATTTTTAAAGAAATTAATTTTTTTAACAATACCTTGGACTGCATAAGATTCTTCTTTCCTGTATTATAGTAGGAGGAAGAATATCGAATATCTGGAATCATCTCGTGGAATTTAATTGTTCGATAATACTCGTTTTTTTATTCGTGGATAAAAGAGAAATTACAGTCTGTTTAGAATTATTTTTAAAGAAATTAATTTTTTTAACAATACCTTGGACTGCATAAGATTCTTCTTTCCTGTATTATACTAGGAGGAAGAATATCGAATATCTGGAATTATTTTGTGGAATTTAATTGTTTGATAATACTATTCGTGGATAAAAGAGAAATTACAGTCTGTTTAAAATTATTTTTAAAGAAATTAATGTTTTTAACAATATCTTAAACTGCATAAGATTCTTCTTTCCTGTATTATACTAGGAAGAATATCGAATATCTGGAATTATCTCATGGAATTTAATTGTTCGATAATACTCATTTTTTTATTCGTGGATAAAAGAGAAATTACACTCTGTATTTAGAATTATTTTTAAAGAAATTAATTTTTTTAACAATACCTTGGACTGCATAAGATTCTTCTTTCCTGTATTATACTAGAAGGAAAAATATCGAATATCTGGAATTTAATTGTTTGATAACACTCGTTTTTTTATTCGTGGATAAAAGAGAAATTACAATCTGTATTTAGAATTATTTTTAAAGAAATTAATTTTTTCAACAATACCTTGGAGTGCATACTAGAATTCTCGTTAATAGTTTCCTTTTTTTTCTACTTCTTCTTCCCGAAATATCACGAAAGAAGAGGAATACTCGAAGAGGTTAACAAGTTTGATCTGGGTGGCGCTGGAGCCGGAAATGGCGGCACAATGGAGGATATAGGGCAGGAACTGGGAGCGGAGTCGATCGTACGTGATCATCCATTATTATTCCCCGAAAATTATCCCCTCCCCTTTTCTTTCTCGCTCGTTTCCATATTACTTCGCTTCGATTCACATCTCTCTTCGAGATCCTCCTTTTCGACTCAATCCCTCGTAATTGAAATTGCGTCCTATAAACTTTGATCACTCGTTTTACAATTTCTTCTTTTCGACAAAAATTTTCAACGATTCTCGAAAGAGGAAACGAAAAAAAAATTCCATTCCTCCTCGTATTTTTATATACGAGAGTATTCTTCTTTTTATTTTATGAATTTTATGAATTTTCAAACCTGATCTCCGTGAATTTCGGTCGTTTCTTTTTCTTTTTTTCTGTCTCTCGAGAAAAAAGGCGAAATAAAATAAAATGAAATCACGATCGGGATTGCATAAAGGCATTCAAGTGTGGAATACGCGTCTCGATTCGAAGAGGAGGAAATAATGCTATCGACGAAATAGCCATTCTCGAGGTGGATCCAATCGGGCGTGATCGATTGTTCGGCGCAAATTGCATTTCCTTCCCCCGGACAAGCTGAGGGACATTCCACCAACTGTAATACCGTTCCAAAGAATGTCATTATCTCCTCCTTGCGCTCGTTACTCGATATTGCTTATATACTCGCCAAACGTAAATTCTCCAATTAAAAACGTTGGAGGGCAAAGCCCTTTCATTTTCGACGTTTCTTCTTTTTTTAAATTAAACTTTCTTTCCATTCCTTAATAATAATAGATTCTCATACATCGATACTATTCTAAATATTGGGTTGGTAACTAGGTAACTAAGTAATTGCGGATTTTTTTTAGAAAATCAAAGACAATTTTTTCATGGAACTAAATAACTTTATTCCGTAATGCGTTGCCCGTTTTGATCAATGACCTTTTGCCATCTTTCAGCCAGCATCGTAATCTCACGTTCATAAAACTTGTGGTTTTTATTAGCGAAAAACTGAATCAGGTACGATTCGATATCATCATCATTATTGAAATTTTTACCATTCAAGGAGTTTTGTAAAGATCGAAACAAAAAGTAATCGGATGGTGCAAGGTGAGGACTATATGGTGGATGTGGCAAAACATCCCAACCAAGCTCCAATAATTTTTGCCGAGTGACCAAACATGTGTGTGGCCTTGCATCGTCACGATGGAATACAACACCTTTTCGATTTGTCAATTCGGGTCGCTTTTCTTCAACCGCATCGTTTAATTTCGTTAGTTGTTCAATGTAGACAACAGAATTGATCGTTCGGTTGGGTGGTAAGAGTTCGAAATAGACAATTCCTTTGTAATCCCACCAAACTGATAACAAAACCTTCTTTCGACGAATACCAGCTTTTGATGTTGTTCGAGCTGGTTCACGTGGCCTGCTCCACCATCTTTTCCGCTTGATATTGTTGCAAACAACCCATTTTTCATCGCCAGTTATCGGTCGTTTCAAAAATGGATCATTTTCATTACGTTTCTTTAGCAAATCGCAGCTGTTAATGCGTTGCGTTAAATGCTTTTCTTTCAGTTCGCGAGGAACCCATATATCGAGTTTTTGAACATAGCCAAATTGTTTTAAGCGGTTTTCAATGCATGTATGCGATACATGAAGCTTCTCTGCAATCTCACGAGTTGTACTGTGACGATCCGAATCGATTATTGCTTTGATTAGGTCGTCATCAACTTCAACTGAAATCCGCAATTACTTAGTTGCCAACCCAATATTTTAATTTTTGTTCACACGAATTATCACTTACGATTATTTAAATTAATCATCCTCTTTTAAATAAAAATTCATAAATTTTCCGAACGATTTTCATTCAAACGAAAGAAAAAGGAAAAAAAGAACGAAACGCCACGCACGTAACGAGCTTTTCCGTGTAAATTAATTACCAAGATGCGAGAGAAGAGGAGAGAAGGAGGGACGAAATAACCAGATAATTATCTCCCTCTCCCCGTGTCGCGATCCGTGTACACGCACGCCGTTGGCGTTTCTTAACTTTATTAATTGGCGTTGCCCCGTTGCGGCAATTCGATGCAGCCAGATCGTTACAAGTTGAGGCAACCCGCCGCTCCATTACGTGTGCCATAGCACACACCACGTGTTCTCCCCTCCACTGTCGTTATTCGAGCCAGGCGCAAGGCGATCGAGTATCATCCGCCAAATTTCTTCCTTCCATCCGCGTTTAAGTTCCGGGCTGCTATATTCGATGGGGGGAAAAGTTGCTGTTTTAATTTTTCTTTCTTCCTCTTCCTTCTTTTCCAATCGATTCTTTGAGATTCGAGTTTGGATTGATTGTTGGTTGTTTATCTTGGGAAGATTGGGAAGGTTGAGAATAATGTGTTAAAATGTATTAAAGTAAAACGTTTACCATATGTTATGAGATAATATGAGTTTCATTAGTTGAAAGAATGAGTCCAATTTATTTCTCAGTATTCTGCAGAATATTGTGATGTTAAACTTTTTAAAAAGATTATTTTTTCCTTTCTCTCCCAATCTATGGTAAATAAAAAAAAAAGAATCGTCTCTCTATAAAACATAAAATTCGATTTCGAAAACTTCTTACCTTTTAGCTCGAAAATTCTGTCGCAAGAAAGAATTCAATCGATGAATTCACGAACCATAATTGATTGATAATTAAGGATGCGATTGCGATCTTGCGGTGATGTGACAAAAGGCTTTGTTATTTTCAACGGGGTCGGTTTTTGTCGTTTCCGACGAGGGACGAGAAGAGAGTTTCTCTTCCCTTTTTCTTTTTAACGTTTCGCAAAAAAGGAGAAAAAAACGAGGGCGGAAGTAATGGTCGACGAATCGTCGTTTCCCGTCGACGAGCCGGCCGACGGTAATTAATACCGAGAAAGGATTAACCAAGGAATAACGCGATGCGAACAAAAATAGGGGAAATCCCTCCTCTTTTTTTTTCCTTTTTTTCTTTTTTTTCTTTTTTTTTGGCGTTGCTCGCTTCGCCAAATATAATCCTGGATTATCCTCGAATACTTAACTGTTTGTGCGATTTTCAAGCATTTTTATATTCTCTCTCCCTCTCTCTTTCTCTCTCTCTTTCTTTCTCTCTCTTTCTTTCTCTCTCTCAAAGGAGAACGAATTACAATGGGTAGTTTCATTTCAGTTGGGGATAACGTCTCGGTGAAATTATATATTATTAAGGTAAAGATCGAGTGAATAAGACGCGTCTCTCTTCCGATTCAACTTTCTCTAAGGTTGACGTTCGTTTGGGGATCGTTGAATCCGAGTCGAAGGTTTGCAGATAGTTATTTTAGTAGTTAAGGAGGATAATTTGTTTTTTTTTTGGCGAAAGGAAAAAAAGAAAGAAAGAAAGGGAGCAAAAAGTTTATTCTTCGTTTGGATTTTTGAACGAATGGATGAACAAAGTAAGTATATGAGTTTGTACAGGAATTATATATGCAAGGTTTGTATAGGTTTTATAATGTTTTATAAATGGTGACAGGTATTTTTTTTTTTTTTTTTTGCGCAGCATCATCCATTTATCGGTGGACTGGTTTTTTTTTTTTTAAATGGATGCCGCGAAACGCGGCCAATTTTCAATTGAAAACTTTCACTCCGTTTCACTTCTGTCACGGTAAATTCAGATCCATGCCTAATGCAAATTAATCTCGATCGAAAGAAAAATGGATGGAAAGTCGATCGATATATAACCTCCGAATAATTATTTTTCTTTATCGTAGAAATATTTCGAAATGCGAGTAAATTTTCAATTTTCGAATCTCTATTTCCCGATTTTTATTTATTCTTTGATGTTTCCAATTTGTAATTGTTCTTCCAACTTTTAGTTTCAACAAAGTGTTTTAATCAATTTTCAATTCTTCAAAAAGAAAACGCGATTTCAAATATTTCTTGTTCTTCTTCAATCTCTTTCTACCCTTCTTTTTAATCCATAATTAATCTTTTAGGTAATATTTTTTTGATTTCAATTCCACAATTATTCAATTTGATTTTGATCATTACAAAACTCAATTCATAATTACTCCTTCAATCTGATCTCAAAAATTTCATAAACTACTTCATTTTCTTCAATTTGATCTCAAAGTCCAATTCTTTCAATTCAATAATTATTTCTTCACATTATATTCTTCTCACTTGATACATTTTACATTAATTCAATTCCTCAACAAAACAAATTATATAATCATCTCCCTTCAATTTGATCTCAAAGTCCAATTCTTTCAATTCAATAATTATTTCTTTACATTATATTCTTCACTTGATACATTTTACATTAATTCAATTCCTCAAACAGCAAATTAATCATCTCCCTTTTAATTCCAAAATCGATATACCTTCGATTCATAACTGCTTCACCTTACACCTTACTTTTAATTTCAATTCCACAAACAAATCTTCTCTCTTCCTCCACACCAACCTTAGAATCCTACGTATCCCTCTTTATCCTCCTCCATTCCTTTCTCTTTTCTTTTCTGACGAGCAACGCGTCTCGAAATGGACGAAATCCAGGAGAGAACCGTCGATCTCGGCTATCCGGAAACTCTGGAAGCATCAGGTGCTCGCAGGTGCAAGGTTAAATTGAACGAAGGGGGGCCTCGCGTGAATATCAACGTCATCGCGTTACAGGGAGGGAGTTTTAAGCCTCCTTCTTCCGGCACATGCCGAAGTGAGCACGGCTAAGAACCTTTCCCCCGTTTCAAATCCGTCCATCTCCTCTTTCCTTCTCTCCTTCTTCCTCGTTCTCCTCTTTCCTCGTTTGCGAGACGATGAAGAGGAATTTTAGAGGAGATTAGGGATCGTCCTCTCGAATTAAAATTATTAATAAAAAGCGTGGAGTGTCATCGTGACGTAGGATTCTTATAAATTTTTCGATTGAAATTATGGGAGGGAAATAGGTTTGTTGAAAATTTCTTCGATTCCATCGAGTTTCTTCCGAAAGATGGAGAGATAGTTTTAATGAATTATTCAATACTCGATTTCAATTCGAATACTAGGGAATATCGGTAAATTTTTAACCTCGACAGAGAAACATCGCGATTTTGTTTATACGCATATTTCCAGGATTATCACGAATTCTCGACGAGTGGATTTAAATAAAGATTCATCGGATATAAAGTAACATCTACCATAATTTTCTTTCCCCTTGCTAGCAAATTGAATCTCTTTACGTTACGAAATATAAATTATAGGTTATATATGGATACTGTGATTCGATGAAAATTACTTCAAAATCTGTGTTGAACCTAGAAGAGATAATAAAGAAAGATTAAATAATAGAGAATAAATGACAAAATTTATAAAGAAATTTTCCACCATATCTTCTCCTAAATCTCGAGTAATCTTCGAAATACGAAATATTAACTAAACATATATATATATATGCAATATAATTTAACATTACTTTCTCAAATTAATTAATAACAGTTGCATGGACAAATGTCGGCAACACGTAGAAAAATTAATTAATCACAATCTCAATACGTAATACAATTTATTCTACCGCAATTAACCTCTCCTCCTGCGATCGTTACACACGATTACAAACATAAATCAACTTTATCCCGAACTATAACACGTTGTAACGAGAGAAACACGCTTGAGAAAAGTTTACGACATCACACACTGGAAGAATAAAAGAATTTTCACTTTCATAAATTAAGAAACGACGAGATCTATATATATATACATATATACACACGTTAGTTACTTAGAGCATTAATCGAATCCGTGGCCGCAACAATCGTTTCGTTTCGTGCGCGTGTTGGGTAGCGACGTACGCATTAAGAGCAGTGAAAGCGGCTGGTCGCATTGTTTCCCTTATCCACCTGTTCGCACCATTGTTTTCGCGCCGCGCTCCACCCCACCCCACCCCCGTTCCTGTGGGAAATCTCTTCTCCCCCACAGCGAGGAGAAGACAATACGTGAGAAGATGTAGATCGATGCGGCCGAGATCGATCCGGCTGTCGTTCTCACGGGACAGCGGTTCGTTGTGTTACCCCGTTGCGTCTCCACTCGAGGCGGCGACTTCCGTCCGAAGTCTCCTTCCACTCCTATCCGCGTTAACGAGACCGAGGTTACCTCTTCTCCGCGTTTACATCGTGAATGGTACACGGTGATGGGGGGAATTTAGCGATGGGGTTGCTGCTACGATGATTTATCGTTGGAATAATAATGATAATAATAGTTGGAAGTAATGTGTAGCGCGGAATGTTCGAGGTTATATGAAAAGCGAGTAAATATTATTGAAGTATATTATTTAATTAATTAAGTATATTATTTAAAGTATATTATTTAATAATCAAATTTTGATGGTAGATGATGTGAAATAAATTAGGTTAATTCGAGGAAAGATATTAAGTTATGTTTGATTCTTTATTGTTCGAATAATAATTGGAAATAATTGTAGTGTGGAAAGTTCGAGGTTATATGAAAAGCGAGTAAATATTATTGAAGTATATTATTTAATTAATTAAGTATATTATTTAAAGTAAGTTTTATTTGTAACTGAGTTTTTCGACGGGTTAATCAAATTCTGATAGTAGATGATGTGAAATAGATTAGGTTAATTTGAGGAAAGATATTAGGTTATGTTTGATTCTTTATCGTTCGAATAATAATTGGAAATAATTGTAGCGCGGAATGTTTATATGAAAAGCGGATCAATTATAATAGGAATAAATATTATTGAATATTATTTAATTAATTAAGTATATTATTTAAAGTAAATTTTTTAACTGAGTTAAAAATAATCAAATTCTGATCGTAGATGATGTGAAAGTAGACTAAGTTAATTCGAGGAAAGATATTAGGTTATGTTTGATTCTTTACCGTTCGAATAATAATAATAATTGGAAATAATTGTAGTGCGGAATGAATGAGGTTATATGAAAAGCGGATCAATTATAATAGGAATAAATATTATTGAATATTATTTAATTAATTAAGTATATTATTTAAAATAAGTTTTATTTTTAACTGAGTTAATTCGAGGAAAAATATTAGGTTATGTTTGATTCTTTATCGTTCGAATAATAATAATAATAATTGGAAATAATTGTAGTGCGGAAGGTTCGAGGATCAATTATAATAGGAATAAACATTATTGAATATTATTTAATTAAGTATATTATTTAAAGTAAATTTTTTAATTGAGTTAAAAATAATCAAATTCTGATCGTAGATGATGTGAAAGAAGACTAAGTTAATTCGAGGAAAGATATTAGGTTATGTTTGATTCTTTATCGTTCGAATAATAATTGGAAATAATTGTAGTGTGGAAGGTTCGAGGTTATATGAAAAGTGGATCAATTATAATACGAGTAAATATTATTGAGGTATGATTATTTAAAATAAGTTTTAATTAAGTTAAATTTTTTCGATGGATTAATCAAATTTTAATCGTAAATGATATGAAATAGACTAAGTTAGGTTAGGTTTGGAATATTTAATTCGAGGAAAAATAGTAGGTTATGTTTAACACTGAATTTGAAAAAGAGATAATACGGAAAGGATAAGATTACACGAAAAGTCTATTAATTATAATACGAGTAAATATTATTGAAGTATTTTAATAAATATTTATTTACAGTAAGTATATTTTTAACTAAGTTAAAAACGGGTTAATCAAATTTTGATCGTAGATGAAATAGACTAAATTAATTCGAGGAAAAATATTAGGTTATGTTTGATTCTAATTGAAAAAGAAATACGTGGATCGTAAACAGCGATTAGGGAAATTTAATAATCAAAGTTGCTTCGATAATTTATCGTTCGATGAATAATAATAATAATTGGAAATAATTGTAGTGCGGAATGTTCGAGGTTACGCGAAAAGCGGATCAATTATAATAAATGTTATTTAATAAATAATTATTTAAAGTAACTTTATCATCGAGATTTTCAACTAATTTGTTTTTAATTTTTTCAGCAGATTAATGGCCAACTTTGATCGTGGCTGATGTAAAATAGATTAGGTTAGGTTTGATTTTAATTCGGAGAAAAGTACGCTCGGTAAGGTAGTTTAATGTTTAATTAATTTGAAAAAAGGCTGATACGTTTATGTGGATCGTGAACAGTGATTTAACAATTGAGATAGAATAGATGAATAATAATTGGAAATAATTGTAAACAAACACTACGTGAAATCAGCTGTAATAGATAAATGTTATTTACGAGCATTTTAACAAATAATTACTTAAAGTAACTTTATTCGAGAATTCTAACTTTTTCAACTGGTTAACGTCCAACTCTGATCGTGAGTGATGTGAAATAAATTACGTTAGGTTAGGGTAGATTAAGTTTGCAGCATTTGATTTTAATTCGAGGAAAAGTAGCACGCTCGGTAAGGTAGTTTCTGTGCTTGATTAATTCGAAAAAGAGGTGGCTGATACGTGGACAGCGATGGGGGAAATTTAATCAAAGTTGCTTCGATAATTTATCGTTCGATGAATAATAATAATAATAATTGGAAACAATTGCAATGCCAAACATGTTCGAGGTTACGGGAAAAGCGGATCAATTGTAATTAAACGAGCAAATATTGCTTAAATATTTCAATAATTTGAATATTTCTTAATACGTGAAGCGAACAAAGTTAGGTTAGGTTTACAGTATTCGATTTTAATTCGACGAAAAGTGTGCTTCACGAGATAACTTACGCTTGAAAAAAACAAATGGCCACGTAATGATATTTTTTCGTGTCGAAAAATCGAAAAATATTGCAGCAAGAAAACGATACGATTTCTAAAAAGTATATCGGAGAATCGTAAAAAGAGAAAATATTGATTCTGAAAGAAAGAAATATTCGTGATAATATTTATGAATCCAAGGATAAATATATCTTCCTTGCTATTCGATTTTAATTCGGAGAAAAAGAACATAATACGATACGTTCGATGTGAGAGAAACGATATCTCGCCATACTTTCTCCGATCCAGAGACAATCGTTTAAATCGTTTAATCATCGTTTCTTTTTTTTTTATTCATCCAGCTGAATAATTTACACGAATAATCGAAACGGTACGTGAAAAACGATGGCGAAACAAACGAACGGAATCCCCTTTTGTGACGGCGAAAGAAAGGCTGTCGGAAGTATGAGCGCGGGACAGGTTTTCCCGACTGGCGTGCCGCCAAATCAGTATGTAATTTACTGTCTCCATTTTGCTTACTTCCGTACGGCGGTCGTACAATGCGTTTCTCTCGGGGTTGAAACTGGGTCAAGAATAGAATTTGAAGGGAAAATACGAGCAACGTTTCCACGTTTGTATTATTCCATGAATATTCACACCGATCCCCGACTTTGCATAAAGAAAATTGAACGATAAAATCGAATTAATCGTTTCCCTTTTTCTTTTTTCTTTCCTTTTCCGCTTCCGTTCTTTCTTTCTAATAAATCGAATATCGATGTATCACGATTAATGTATTAATATTAACGTATATAAACAGCGTATATGAAAAGAATATTTCTCAGCTGTTAATCGGTGTCTCGATGTGTAAAAGTCACATTTATCGATAATCCCGTTCGAACGCTTACGAAAAATTATATATAGATCGAAGGAATACAATTGTTACAATTTTCGCGAATTTTCAAGTATGAATAATTGACCGTAACAGTTTCCTCCGGACGCATAAATAGGTTGTCTGCTCCCCGGATATCGTAAATCTCGTTTTTCACCCTTCCCCGTAGTTTACACGGTTATTACTAGATGTTAGTCGCGTGTTATTAGAATCAATATTTTCCTCCGTCAGACTGGGATTGCTATGCGATTACGAAACGCACATTGTAGATTCTTGTTGTATCAATTACTATATATATATATATATTATTCGACAAGTGGAAATTTGATGGAAAAAGTATTGGATCGAATTTTTTCGAGAAATTCTTTTTAAAAAAATACCAAATTCCATCTTTCAACTCGATGGACGAGATTCGTGTCCAAAAGAATCATCGATTTCACGTTTAAAGAAAATTCGTAAATTATTTGGAAGGAAGGAAAATTTGAAAAGTTTGGAAAATTGCAAGCGGGTTGGATTAATAATTTTAATCGTTTGGAAATAATCGGAGGGGGTGGAGAAAGGATCGATCTCGGGTCGAAGGCAGTCTCGAAGCGTCCGTTACCGAAATACGTAAGGGAGAGGGAGGAAAAACACGCGGCAGTACGAAAATGTCCGTCACTCCGGGCGAAAATAACTGCGGCTCGGTGGCGGCCGTCCCATCTATCACCTCGCTTAAAGCTTGGTCGCGCGCGCGTCTACTAATCACACGAGCTTAATTTAACCGGCATTAATCCGCGACCGATTACGGCCCATACGGCGATAAAACCTGCATAATTAATATACGCGGGGATTGGAATTATCCGCCGTTGGACGCCGATCGTCGATTCGATCCTGATACTTTTTCTTTAAATTATTTGTATTAATTATGAATTACGTGTTTTGTTCGAAAGTAATTGTGATAAATATTTCGATACTGAATTTTTTATAAATTTTTAATTTGTATTAATTACGTGTTTTGTTCAAAAGTATAATTCGAAAAATATTCGAAATTATAATTTTTTCTTTATTTGAAAATTAGCAATGATTCGATGCTGAATTTTTTCTTTAAATTATTTGTATTAATTACGAATTACGTGTTTTGTTCGAAAGTAATTGCGAAAAATAATTCGATGCTGAATTTTTTCTTTAAATTATTTGTATTAGTTACGAATTATTTTATTCGAAAGTAATTGTGAAAAATATTCGAAATAATAATTTTTTTTTTATTTAAAAATTAGCAATGATTCGATGCTGAATTTTTTCTTTAAATTATTTGTATTAATTATGAATTACGTGTTTTGTTCGAAAGTAATTGCGAAAAATTTTCGAAATTATAATTTTTCTTTGAAAATTAGCGATAATTCAATGCTGAATTTTTTGTAAATTATTTGTATTAATTATGAATTATTTTGTTCGAAAGTAATTGCGATAAATATTTCGATGCTGAACTTTTTGTAAATTATTTGTATTAATTATGAATTAAGAAGTAATTGTGAAAAATATTCGAAATAATAATTTTTTTTTTATTTGAAAATTAGTGACGATTCGATGCTGAATTTTTTCTGAATTATTTGTATTAATTACGAATTATTTTGTTCGAAAGTAATTGCAAAAAATATTTCGATGCTGAACTTTTTGTAAATTATTTGTATTAATTACGAATTACGTGTTTTATTCGAAAGTAATTGCGAAAAATACTCGAAATTATAATTTTTATTTGAAAATTAGCGACGATGATAATTGGTTTAATATCTAAATATAATTTGTTAATTTTAGAGACAAGCACGAGTACAAAAGTAAAATGATATTCGTTTAAATTGTTCGATCAATCTGCCAATGATCGATTCGATGTTGATTTTCTTTTTCTAAATTATTTATATTAATTATGAATCCGTATTTTATTCGAGCAATCGTAAAAAATTTTCCCTTTATCGAAAAAAATTAATAACGATTAATATTTATATTAATTATGAATCCGTATTTTATTCGACCATAAAAAAATATTCGAAATTTAATAATTTTTCCTTCATTTTAATTATTGATATAACCATTCGATGCTCAACTTTTTCTAAATTATTTATATTAATTATGAATCCGTATTTTATTCGACCATAAAAAAATATTCGAAATTTAATAATTTTTCCTTCATTTTAATTATTGATATAACCATTCGATGCTCAACTTTTTCTAAATTATTTATATTGTATTTATATTCCAATATCTGGCATCTGTCGTTTATTCAATTGTAAAAAAAAAATATTCAATGTTATAATTCTTCCTTTATTTTTATTTGAAAATTAATAACGATTAATTTGATTGGCTCAACATCTAAATTCTTTTTAAAATAAAAAACGATACTCGTTTAAATCAATCTGCAATCCCGAAAATTGAAAATTCCATCGATTCCTTAATCGAATCAACCATCATCGAAGATTAGAATTTAGTAACGTAATCCGTGAAACGTAAGAGAGGAGAATTCGAAGAGGAAATGTATTACCGTCTCCCATTAAATTCGGCAATTAATCAAACGAGAGAGAGTGGACCGTTTCTTCTTCTTCTTCTTCGTCTTCTTGCCTCGAAACCTCGAAACCCTCTCTCCTCTCCGGATGATCGGCTTGATTAACTCGATTATCGTCCCCCTTCTTTCTCTTGTTCCAGGTGCGCACCTTGTTCGTGAGCGGCTTGCCGATGGACGCCAAGCCGAGGGAGCTCTATCTGCTCTTCAGAGCATACGAGGTGAGTCCATCTCTTTCTCCTCTTCTCGTTATCTCCTTCCTTAAAGGGATAAAACGAGATTTTTAATTTTTCCTACAGATTTTTAACATCGTTTTGTCCACTAAAAAATGTTTCTTCAAGTAGAAATTAATTTTGATAGATTTTTATTTTATTTTAGGTCTGGAGAAAAAAAAGAAATATAGGGACAGGAAATTTTTCTTTAATTTTGTAAATTTTTTATTAGGAACAGAAAGTCATCGTTTTGTAACAGTATGATGTTTGCGTTTGTTTAAATTAAATTTTATAGGTTTTGTCTGAAATATAAAAAAAAATATATACAGAAAATTTTTTTCTAATTTTAATTTTTCTACGAAAATTTTAATAATTCGTTCAACTTTTAACACTGAAAGTTTGAATGAAAATTCAATTCGATGGATAAATTTGTTAAGAATTATCGGAAATTGAATGGAATTTCCGAATATCGTATTATCCGTTTCTCGAAAACAATCTCTAGCTCCTTTCTGATCCTTAAGCTAATAGATAATTTTGAACGATTTAAAAGTAAAAGTAACTTTGGATGATGGAGAAAAAAGAATTTGTAAATTATTAAATTTTACGACCTTGCGATCAGAATTAAATTTCCTCGTTACTTTTCCTTTTTTTCGAATCTGATTTTTTATTCGAAAGAGATCGAAATGATGAAATCCACTAAAAATCGTTGAAAGAGACTGAATAAAAATTTGAACAAGAAGATACGTAATTTTCGAATCATGAGTTTTCAGAGAAATAGATTATTTTGAATAAAAGATAATAATTTCAGAAATGGAATATAAAACAGTTCTTTGTTCGATTTTTCTTTTTTTTTTATTGATCACTAAATTTTTATTTCTTTCTCCGACAAGAATACAAATTTTCGAAAATTTACTATTTTTTTTTCCTTATCCAATTTCTTCGATTTTTCTTAAACCGTACAGTCATCGAGTTATACCACTTATCCTTTTTTCACTTGAGCGGTTGGTTTATACTACTAGCAGGATAAGTGGTATAAATCATTCATAAGGTGAAAAAAGAGTAAGTAGTACAGGTTAAGTACTGCGTGGACGGTGAATAAGTAGATTTAGACGGGCGAGGCGCGATGATCAGACACGTTATACGTACCCTTGTTCATTTATTTATTTATTATTATCATCGTAAATGGTTCGTTCAAAATTTTACGTTCATTCAACTATTTGTATCTCTTATCAAATATAAATATTTTTCCTTCAAGTTCGAACGAGCCATTAAACCAATATTATTCTGACGAATAATAATCGTCGAAGTGACTTTATTCTACTTGAAGATTTCATATTCGACGTTTCACACTCGATTATTTTTATCCATTATCGATGATAATTTCTCCGTTTAAAATTTCAATCGTGCCTCGAATCAACTATCCCACCTGTTTCGTCCCTCCTAGGAGAGAATCGGTATAATACACTCGGCGAAACTGTATTCCTCGTCGATATAAATCAGCCTTAATCCGTTCGGTATCGTACAACGCACGATTGGACGGGAAATTAAAGACCGGCATGACAAATGGAAACAACATTTTAATCGAACCGTTCCTCCCTCTCTTTCCGATAAATATTGGCTAAACATTTCGAACTATCGATGCGATTTAGTTTTTATTTATTTATTTATTTATCCGTGTGTGATTAATTTCGTTTTGAAAATATCATGTTGTTACATGTAATATTGTTTAAAATTTAATTGAAAGATTAATTATCCGAACGATGTAGAAACGATTTGTGAATTTATTAAATTTCGTTCGAGGAGATTAATTGTCGAGAGAGAGAGAGGGGGGAGGGGAGGGGAAAAAAATGGTTGCATTATCTTTATCGATGGGATAAAATTAATTATGCGATACAAAT
Source organism: Apis mellifera (assembly GCF_003254395.2). Classification (NCBI taxonomy): domain Eukaryota; kingdom Metazoa; phylum Arthropoda; class Insecta; order Hymenoptera; family Apidae; genus Apis; species Apis mellifera. Next base: position 12,641,215 of record NC_037644.1, on the reverse strand, counting down.
TGATTTTTAATCGAGGGCAATTTATCTCTCGACCAATAAAATTACACGTATCGTGAAATAATACGATTAACGAGTTAATCGTAGGCATAAGAGTAGATCAATTCGATGAGGGTTAAAAATTTAAATTGGAATTTTAATTAATTGGATTGACGGGTAATCGAGACGGACTTTTAAGAAAGTTTATTCTTAATGTTTCTGTAATGAAATGAATAATATATTAAATTTAAAGCAATCGTTTCATAATTTATGATACTTTTGCATCATAACAGGATACTAATCTTCTTGAAATCAAGGCATGAATAAAGAATACTTTAAAGAATTACGATACTTTTTTTTAATGAAATACGATATCTCGATCTTCTCAAAATCTTTCTTACCTTCTAATAATAATAATGACGACGAAATGAAAATATTTTAAATTGAGAAGAAATCCAAAAATTCAGAATCCTTCAAAACAAGTGAACAAAGTATAATTTCAAAAATTATCCCTAAAAGTATGATACTTTTATTAATAAAAATTGGATCGAAATAATGTAATATCAATCTTTTCCAAATCTACAATAAAATCTTTTTTTGAATCCAAAATTCAAACGGAGAATAATTTGCAAAAAGAATCAAAAGGGAAGCCATCCATCATCTTCGCCCAATTCTCAATTTTCGCTTTTTCCATCATGAATGTTCCTTTGTTATTTAAAAAGAAAGGAAAGGTGTCGATATCTGATGAAAAAAAAAAAGCCTGCGTTTACCTTCTTATACTCCCCTCTCCCCTTCCACCTCCTCACCTTTCAAAACTCGACACAACGATCGAAGAACGACGAGAGAATGTTCCTCCCCATCCTGCATTTTGAAATCTCGAAGTTGCAGGCGATCCCTCTCTCCGTTTTATCGTTAAAATTGTCACGTCCACCAGGATATTCTCGTCTGGCGGTGACAACACCGTTATCATCCCCCTCCCACCCCCTTCTAGACAGATAGACAGACGGACAGACGGACGGACAGAGAGAATTCATCCCTCATCCCGACACAATTGGGGGTCGTCCACTTCGATCTTCACCTTTGCTTCCGATCATCGAGAGTCGATCGAGCAGAAATTTTATACTTTCGACAAATATATTTTCATTCCCAATGAACGAGGGAAACAAGAGGATTATTTATTCGTCGTACTTCCCTTATTCTGGCCAATGGTTTGACTCGAGAAATATATTTCCATTCACCGTTGGTCGAAAGAGATAGAAGGATGAAGTTCTATCTCTATTCTTTATTTTCATTATTCTGGCAAGTTAAGATTAAAAGAAAAATACAATAATTCGCGGATTAATATTGGCTCGTATCGATGATGTGATTGGTGGAGGAATTATTTGAAGAGTTTTAGAATATTCATTTTAATGAACAAAAGAAACAAGAGGATGGAGTTATTTATTCGTCAATTCCCCTATTTAATTCTAGCCAATAATTTGATTTGAAAAATATATTTTCATTTACCGTTGTTCGAAAGAGATAGGAGGATGGAGTTATTTCTTATTTCCCTTATTCTGGTATTCTGGCAAATAGGATATTAAAAGAAATACAATAATTCATGGATTAATATTGGTTCGTATTAATGATGTGAATTAAGTGGAGGAATTATTTGAAGGGTTTTAGGATCCCGAATATTCATTTCAATGAACGAAAGAAACAAAAGGATGGAGTTATTTATTCGTCAACTCCCTTTATTCTGGCCAACGATTTGACTCGAGAAATATATTTCCATTAACTATTGAAAGAAATAAAAGAATGGAGTGATTTCTTATTTCCCTTATTCTGATCAATGATTTAGATAACAAGAGCAAGTAAGAGATTAAAAAAAAAGAAATACAATAATTTGAAAATATTGGCTTAATATCAATGATGTGATTGGTGGAGGAATTATTTGAACATTTTATCCCGAATATTCATTTTGGTGAACGAAAGAAACAAGAGAATGGAGTTATTTTATTCGTCAATTCTTCTTATTCTGGGGACAGTTTGATTCGAGAAATATATTTTCATTCACCATTAAAAGAAATAAGAGGATGGAATAATTCTTTATTTTCTTTATTCTGGTATTCTGGCAAATAAGAGATTAAAAAAAAGAAATACAATAAAATTCGAGGATTAATATTGGCACCAATATCAATGATTGGTGGAGGAATTATTTGAACGTTTTAGGATCCTCAATATTCATTCCTTATATTTTCTTTGTATTCCAGTATTTTGGCAAATAAAAGATTAAAAGAAATATAATAATTCACGAATTAATATTAGCTTGTATCGATGAATGGTGGACGAATTATTTGAACATTTTATCTCGAATATTCATTTCGATGAATGAAAGAAACAAGATGGAATCATTCCTTATTCCTCTTATTCTGGTCAATGATTTAAATAATAAGGGCAAGTAAGAGATTAAAAAAAAGAAATACAATAATTCACGGATTAATTATTATTAGCACCAATATCAATGATTGGTGGAAGAATTATTTGAACGTATCCCCAATATTCATTCCTTATATTCCGGAATTTTGTCAAGTAAGAGATTAAAAAAAATATAAATAATTCACGAATTAATATTAGCTCGTATCGATGATTGGTGAATAAATTATTTGAACATTTTTTGGTGGACGAATTATTTGAACGTTTTACGAATATTTATTTCTTATTTCCTTTATTCTTATAAATAAGAGATTAAAAAAAATACAATAATTCACGAATTAATATTGGCTCATATCGATGATTGATGAGAGAATTATTTGACCATTTGAATTATTTTACAATCCCCAATATTCATTTCTTACATTTCCCTTACACTCTGACAAGTAAAACATTAAAAGGAATACAAATAATTTGTTCGTTCTAATTAACATTAAATCGTTTCGATGATGTGAATTGGATTTTGAATTACCTGAACGTTTCACGATGTTTCAACAAGATCGATAACGATAAGCAATAGAGAATGAAAATAGGAACACGACGATCCTCAGTTTCGGTTTTATTCAATCCACTGCCGAGAGGAGGGATTTGAAACGAAAAGCGGTCGATCGACGCGGTTTAATCCGTTGGAGGGATGTTTCATCGTTTGGAAAATTGGGAAATAACGACACGAGTATGAAAATGAAAAAAGAAAAAAAATTCGAAATTAATATCTGGATCGATTTATTTCGTTGTAATAGATCGTGCGTTGAAATTCAATTCGTTGGAAAACGAACGACGCGTGGGAAGCAATTATCGAGCGGATAATTAATAAACTATGCTTTTTGAAACTTATACATCCATCTGAATTAAAATTATTAGGATAGGAATTCGTACAATTTTTATTTTATTCCAGTACGATCGCACCGACAGATAAGAGAAATGAACGATAAAAGAAAGGAAAAAGTAGGATATTTGATTCCATCGCGCGATATATTTGATTAAATTAACTAATTAAATCAGCAGCGTTGTTAACTCGAATTAATTAATTCACGCGGGTCGAGAATGGAGATTGAAAAAAATGAGCGACATTTATTTGGCACGGTGATAAAGAAAATAAATTTAGTTAAAAATTAAAGTGAAAAATAGAAACGTGATGATTCTAAAATTATAAAATTAATTTCTCCGTTTTAGAATCGGAAAAATTGTTCGAAATATTCTCTTTTTCTATCACGTAACAATCATTGATGAAACATTTATCGTTTTTATAACTTAAGATTGTATTATCAAAATTACGTGATATACGAGAGAATAAGGATAAAGTGGTAGCTTGATAAAGGTACGTATGTTTTTTACACGAACGAAAGGCCAAAGGTCGAACCCGAGGACAGTTTTAGAAGCTTTAAACTGGAGTTTAAACGCGATAATAAAATTATTATCTTTTGAAAAATCAGGGGAAAGAAAAACACGTTCCTTCCTCTGAAAGAAATCAAAATATCCAGATTTGTTGCTCCACGGATGAGATTGAAAATTGATGACTAAAAAAAAAAAAATTAAAAAATAGAGAAATTTAAATTTCTCGCAATCGATTTGTTTGTTCGCGATTAAACGTTTTCGTTTAATTTCTCTCTTCTTAAAAGTTAATTTTACTTTTCACCATCTAATCCGTTGATAACAAACTTGTGGTATATAATGTACGAAACTCATTACTAACTCGATCCTCCTCTCTCCGCGTTCTAACTTTCCTCCCCGGATAACATTTCCATCAGATGTATAACCAGATCAAATATTTACACAATTTATCTCGAACAATATATCCGAGACTCGGCCAAATGTTCGACGTTTCCGATAAAAAAAATTTCGCGAGGGAAGGATAAAATCTAAGAAACGAAGAGGGAGCAGCAAAACTATCAATTTGCAGTTCCCTATTTCCTTGCAGAAAAATTTGCACAATGTGGCAAAAATATGTAGCCACATTGAAACGAAACGAACGACACGAAGGTAATTCAAACGGGATTGGATGAAACAAAGTCGATTCTTCCCGATTTATTATCGTATCGTGGACTTTCGCATAATTTTTTTTTAGATTGTGATAAATACGAGATGTTCACTCGCAGGTTTCTAAAAATTATTGAATATGATTAATTGATTAGACGAATTAAAACTTGCTTCGATCGAAGGGGTTTTTAAATTAATTCAGAATCATCAATATACGACTATTAAGATCGTTTCCAATAATATTTTTCTAGAAATAAATAATAATCTATCGTAATTTACCCAGAAACTTGATTAAAAACGTATTAAAATTAAGAAAACTTTGAACCGCTATATCTCCGAGGTTAACGATTTCCGGTAAATTAGCGAAAGACCATTGGAAGCGTCGAATCTTTCCCTTTAAAACGCTTTTTCGTTTATCTCGATACGACTTCCGGTTCCTTAGATATCCTCGTGTAAAGAAAAAGATATTTCTTAATCGTTTGCCTTACACCCGATCGAATCGTATTAAAATTAAGAAAACTTTGAACCGCTATATCTCCGAAGTTAGCGATTTCCGGTAAATTAGCGAAACACTATTGGAAGCGTCGAATCTTGTCCTTTAAAACGCTTTTTCGTTTACCTCGATACGACTTCCGGTTCCTTAGATATCCTCGTGCAAAGAAAAAGATATTTCTTAATCGTTTGCCTTACACCCGATCGAATCGTATTAAAATTAAGAAAACTTTGAACCGCTATATCTCTGAGGTTAGCGATTTCCATTAAATTAGCGAAACACCATTGGAAGCGTCGAATCTTTCCCTTTAAAACGCTTTTTCGTTTACCTCGATACGACTTCCGGTTCCTTAGATATCCTCGTGTAAAGGAAAAGATATTTCTTAATCGTTTGTCTTATTGAATATACCCGATCGAATCGTATTAAAATTAAGAAAACTTTGAACCGCTATATCTCCGAACTTAGCGATTTCTGATAAACGAATGAAAGACCATTGGAAGCGTCGAATCTTTCCCTTTAAAACGCTTTTTCGTTTACCTCGATACGACTTCCGGTTCCTTAGATATCCTCGTGTAAAGGAAAAGATATTTCTTAATCGTTTGTCTTATTGAATATACCCGATCGAATCGTATTAAAATTAAGAAAACTTTGAACCGCTATATCTCCGAACTTAGCGATTTTTGATAAACGAGCGAAAGACCATTGGAAGCGTCGAATCTTGGCCTTTAAAACGTTTTTTCGTTTACCTCGATACGACTTCCGGTTCCTTAGATATCCTCGTGCAAAGGAAAAGATATTTTTTAGCATTAATTCTTGTCACTTACTCGGCCCTCTCGTCTCGCTGACCTATCCCAAATTCCAGTCCAAGCGACAGACACGATTCCTGGAAGAAACATGTACGAGATACTTGGAAGAACGTAGTACGCGTTTCCAAGAAGGATAGATAACGGCCCATTCATAATCTTTTGTACCGTTTCGAGAGCGCGCGAGCGCTTCGAGTCCTCGTATCTCGGCGACCGATCGAGATATCGGAATAAAACAAAAACTGACTTCAATCGCGTGCTTCCCTCTGTTTCCCTTTCGTGATATAATTTTCACTTTTCTCTCGCGTTTCTTTTATTTTTTTTTACACGAAATAATTCCATTTCTCGATCGTATAATTCACCATATTAATCGAGCATCCTTTGAATCTTTTAAGACGATGGAAATTTTTCGAACAACTTTGAACAAATTTTTAAATTTAAGAGTCAAAGCGGTACGAATTTATCTTTTTCTCATTGAACAGATTCCTAAAAGCTTGATTCGAGGCCCTCGCCTCCTTCTATCGATCTCTGCTTTCTCCTTGACTGATAGGTTAGATCGATCGGAAGAAAAGTTCAGTGTAAGTGGTATTACCGAAAAAGAATTTTTACGATATCGAGGTCGCGCAAGTTTACGAGCGTGCACTTCGAATACATCCCCCCCCTTTCTCTCTCTCTCTCTTCCATGCTTTTATATAAATTAAATGCTGTTACGAAACGATGAATTGGCGTTTCTTCGAAGATGGCGTCGTGAGATCTTTCGATGGAAAAGAACGTGGCTGCTCGGGTTAAAACGTTAACACGTTTCAAGATTGATGGTTTTATCGTACGTACCTTCCTCCCTCGAAATTCGCGCGTCTCTTTATCCATTCATCGGACGACGTTAATAAATGGATGATATTTACAACTCGAGTGCCGATTTGCAACTCGACAAGATACTTTTTTCAAGATGAACAGTTTAAAAATTCGGAAACGATTCTTCTTCTTTTTTCCTTTTCTTTCCATCTTAAAAATAATCTCGTTAAAAAATTTTTAAAACGTCCAACGATGAAATATTTCCTCGATGAAATATTCCTTCGACGAGGGAAAATTTACTCTGCAAATATTGTCGCGAAAACGGTGTGTGATGTGTGTATCGGTGTTAAAAGGTTAAAGGTGATTCCGTTTCAAGGAATCGTGTCACGCGCGCGCGCGACAATCCACGAACGAAATGTCCAATGGAAAATTTAACGTCGCCAATTAAAACAGGATCGATCGAGGGAGGGGAGGCGTTAAAATTCCACGCTTCAATCCCATTATCCAGATTTCTTATCATGACACCGTTTCCCTTTCATTCTTTCATTTCGTTCCAAAAGAAATTGCACGCAACGACACGATCGAAATTAAAGGGATAATTCGGTTTTCTTAACGATTGATAAATATTCCTCTTCCTCTTCTTCTTTTTTAATCGCGTCTGCTTTTCAATCGTCCCTTCTTTCGTTCTTTTTATGATAAAAATGGAGGAGAAATTTTTATTCCAATTGATATTTAATTAAAAAACAATTAAAAAGTAATAAGAATAATTGATAAGAAATAAGAGAATAACTCGATCGTCTTACCTTTCACGTTTTCGCAAACTCGAGTTCACTCGTGAAATCTGCGACACCGTTTTTTAATAAATAAACCAACCTGTCCGCAAACAAACATCACATTAGCACTCGTTGATTACACGTTCAAACAATCGTGCGATGTACGCGCGCCTCGTGAAAATGGAAACACAAAGTGCTTTTAGCACTTTCGACGATAAATTTTACAAATATCTCCTCGATTTACGAAATTTCAAATCATCGTCGTCGTCGTTCGCATTCCATAAGAGTTTTTATATAAACTCGATCAGATGAAATATCTCGCTTCGAAATATATGGAGAAAGTATCGTGGATTAAAGTCGAACGGTTTCGCGTTATTAATTTTTGTATAGGTTCTGTAAAGATCGAGAGGTTTCTCTTTTTAATAGAAACATTATCTTTCACGAGAAATAATTAAAAATTATTTGTGGGATATTTAATCATCTCCTGGGTTTAATGAATTTTTTTTTTATAGAAAATAACTGCTGCATTGGTCGAAATTGTTTATCTACGAAGAAATTAATAGCCCTCTTTTTGAAACCATTCCAATATTTTTTTGATATTATCGAAACAAGATTCGAACAATCAAATCATCTTTTGCTCGTTTGAAAAAAAGAAGAAAAGAAGAAGAAGAAGAATTCTTCCTTTTATTTCATGAGAAATAATTAAAAATTATAATTCGAGATATTTAATCATCTCCTAAAATGATGATTTTTCTCTACCAATGGTGAGTTAGTGAGTTTATTATAGAAAATAACTGCTGCATCGAAATTGTTTATCTATGAAGAAATTAATAGCCCCCCTTCTTGAAATCATTCCAATATTTTTTTGATATTATCGAACGATCGAATCGTTTTTTGCTGGTTTGAAAGAAAGAAGAAAAGAAGAAGAAGAAGAATTCTTCCTTCTATTTCACGAAAAATAATTAAAAATTATTTGTGAGATATTTAATCATCTACTAAAATGATGGGTTTAGTGAGTTTTTTTTTTATAGAAAATAACTGCTGCATTAATCGAAATTGTTTATCTACAAAGAAATTAATAGGTCTCTTCTTGAAACCATTCCATATTTTTTTGATATTATCGAAACAAGATTCGATCGAATCATTTTTTGCTCGTTTGAAAGAAACAAGAAAAGAAAAAAAAGAAGAATTCTTCCTTCTATTTCACGAGAAATAATTAAAAATTATTCGTGGGATATTTAATCATCTTCTAAAATGATGGGTTTAATGAATTTTTTTTATAGAAAATAACTGCTGCATTGGTCGAAATTGTTTATCTATGAAGAAATTAATAGTTTCCTTTCTTGAAATCATTCCAAAATTTTTTTGATATTATCTAAACAAGATTCGAATCATCAAATCGTTTGAAAAAAAGAAGAAAAGAAGAAGAAGAAGAATTCTTCCTTCTATTTGAACAATTTCATCAATTAGATCCATAAAAATGATATTCTCGAAAGTGATGGGTACAAGAAGGTAAGAGATCTCTGGAGGAGATGTTTTATTTCCATAATAAAATCGAATAAAGGAGAATTACTGTCGATATCGGCATAAGGTTGATACAAGATATGGATGAGTTTTGTGAGGAATAAGATTTATCGTTTTAAGATTTAAAACAGTTTATATTATATTTTTTTAATATCGAAATGAATTTTAAATGGAAGCGAGAAAATGAATGGTTATTCGATCGATTAATTTTTAAAATGAAAATCTAACAAACGAGTATCATTCAGAAGAGAAGATTTAAATTTATGAAAAATGATTTCATTCGCAGTGTGGATAGATTTAAAATTCTTGCATTCATGATATTGAAAAATTTAGAATTGTAAACTTGTATATGTAAAGAAAGCTAATCTTGAATCTTATTTATTTTTAAAAATTCTTTATTACACAAAAATCATGGACAATTTTTCCAGTATTTCAATTTACCTAATTTTAATTCCATAAACTTCAAGTCTAACATCTCATAAAAATAATATCTAATAAAAATTATCAATTGCAATTTTATTTCTAATCAATATTTATGCATCCATTTCACAATTCCATCCACATAAACTAAGAAACATACTTTTTAAACAATCCTAATACTCATTCTCCTCTCTCAATTTATTAAAAACAAAATATCCATGGAAAAGTCATCTATCAAGTCACTTCAATATATACAAGCAGATTCTATTTCTTTAAACATCCACTTCTCATAACTTCAATTCTATTCATATATGTAAAATAAACGTATTTCTAAACATATTTCTTTAAACAAATCTATTACCTATTTTCCTCTCTCAATAAAAGCCATCCATTAATTTCAATATACACAAGCAAATTCTACTTCTTTAAACATCCATTTCTAATAATTTCAATTCCATTCACATATGTAAATAAGTAAATACATTTCTACTTCTTCAAACAAATTTAATACTCATTCTCCTCTCTCAATTTATTAAAAACAAAATATGCATGGAAAATCTATCTACCAATTTCAATATATACAAGCAAACTCTACTTCTTTAAACATCCACTTCTCATAACTTTAATTCTATTTTATCTATGTAAACAAATAAACCTATTACCTATTCTCTTTTAACAAAAACCATTCACCAATATCAGTATATACAAGCAAACTCTACTTCTTTAAACGAATCTAATACCCATTCTTCTCTCTCAACTTATTAAAAACAAAATATCTATGGAAAAATCATCTACCAACTTCAATATATACAAGCAGACTCTATTTCTTTAAACATTCATTTTTTATAACTTTAATTCCATTTATATATGTAATCAAATAAACATATTTCTACTTCTTTAAAAATCTAATACCTATTCTCTTCTCTCAACTTATTAAAATATGCATGGAAAAGCTATCCACCAATTTCAATGTATACAAACTCTACTTTTTTAAACATAATTTCAATTTCATTCACATTTGTAAAATAAATATATTTCTTTAAACAAACCTAATACCTATTCTCTTCTTTCAATAAAAATTATTCACCAATTTCAGTATATACAAGCAAACTCTACTTTTTTAAACATCTATTTCTCATAATTTAAATTCCATTCACACATGTAAACTAATAAACATATTTCTACTTCTTTAAAAATCTAATACCTTTTTTTTCTCTTCTCTCAATAAAAGTCATTCACCAATTTCAGTATATGCAAGCAAACTCTACTTCTTTAAACATCCACTTCTAATAACTTAAATTCCATTCACATATGTAACAAATAAACATATTTCTACTTCTTTAAAAATCTAATATCTATTCTCTTCTCTCAATTTATTAAAATATGCATGGAAAAGCTATCCACCAATTTCAATATATACAAACAAACTCTACTTTTTTAAACGTCTATTCTCATCAATTTCAATTCCATTCATACATGTAAAATAAACATATTTCTATTTCTTTAAACAAACCTAATATCTGTTCTCTTCTCTCGACAAAAGCCATTCACCAATTTCAGTATATACAAGCAAACTCTACTTTTTTAAACATCTATTCTCATCAATTTCAATTCCATTCACATATGTAAACACAAATAAACATATTTCTACTTCTTTAAAAATCCAATACCTATTCCCCTCTCTCAACTTATTAAAAATAAAATACCAATTTCAATATATAAACCAAACCCACTCTGTCTCTTTAAACTCCTAACATTCATTCTTCTCTCTCAACTTGTTAAAAAAACAAAAACTATCCACCAATTTCAACGTTCATTCTTCTCTCGACGTATATATAACACAAATATCCCCAAAACACACCAACTTTGTCAACAACATAATTTCTTCACCTGTTTAAACAAGACCCCCCCCCCTCTCAGCCATTGTTCCGCAAAAATCCGTGTAACGTGTCCACAAATTTACGACCATCGGCCAACCCAGAGAATCGAGAATTGCCGAGTCCAAGATTCAAGGGATACGCAATAAAGAAATGGCGGGTATTCTCTCCGAGGTGATGAAAACAGATATTTCTCGTCGATGATCCCCTCGAAGAGGAAGACACCACTGCCAGAATGTTTCGTTGCAAACGCGTGGCATTGTGCCCGATCCCCGAAACAATCGAGATCTCGCATTCTCTGGAATCTCTCCACCGTTTCGCAATCTCGACGCGAAAGACAAACTTTTCCAAACTTCTTCAATTTGAAACCTAACCTAATCTAAACCTAACCTCGACCGATCCTAAGCTTGCTTTTTTTCCATCTCTTTAAATTTCACTACTTCTGGCGGTGGAAAATCGAAACGATCTCTCGCTCTTCTCTCGAGGATGGACACGATGTTACAGTTTCACGAGAGGGAACGGACTCTTTGGACAGAGAGTTGAAAACTCGTTAGGGAGGAAACGCTGTATCGCGGGTAATTAGAGGTGATTGAACTTTTTCTACGAGATTTAAAGATAAGGAGGATGGGAAAGAGAGAAATATCGTGATGGCGTAGATTTTTTTCCTAGATTTCTTTCACGCTGTTTCCCCCTTTCTCTAAAATTAAAATAGAGATTTTCAAATGTAAATTGGAAGATAGAGAATGGAAAAATTTTGATCAATTTATTCGATCTTTATCTTCTACGAATAAAAAATTTTTAAAAATGAAAGGAACGACGACCAAGAATTAAAATTTGCGAAGAGTGTTGAAAGAAAAGGATGGAAAAATATTACGAGTATGTAGAAAATATAATATAAAGTAGATGATTTGGAAATTTTTAGAAATGAAAGAAACGATGATAAACAGAGAAGAATTAGAATTTATGAAATTGAATTAGAATTGTGAAAAGTGTTGAAAGAAAAGGATGGAAGAGCATAAAATAATAACAGGCCTATTGAAATTGAGATAAAAATTTTCGGATAAAAAATAAAAAAGTATACGAAAAAATTTTTTTCCTAGATTTCTTTCACGCTGTTTTCCCCTTTCTCTAAAATTAAAATAGAGAAATGTAAATTGGGATGAAGATAGAGAATAGAAAAGTTTCGATCTTTATCTTCTACGAATAAAAAATTTTTAAAAATGAAAGAAACGATGATTAAAAATTAAAATTTGCGAAAAATGTTGAAAAAAAGGATAGAAGAGAACAAAATAATAATGCACAGGCCTATTGAAATTGAGATGAAAATTTTCGGATAAAAAAAAATATGGAAATTTTCGGATGAAAAAGTATACGAAAAAATTTTTTTCCTAGATTTCTTTCACGCTGTTTTTCCCTTTCTCTAAAATTAAAATAGAGATTTTCAAATATAAATTGGGATGAAGATAGAGAATAGAATAGAAAAGTTTTGAACTTATTCGATCTTTATCTTCTACGAATAAAAAATTTTTAAAAATGAAAGGAACGACGACCAAGAATTAAAATTTGCGAAGAGTGCTGAAAAAAAAAAAGGATGGAAGAATATTACAAGTATGTAAAGAAAATATAATATAAAGTAGATGATTTGGAAATTTTTAGAAATGAAAGAAACGACGATAAACAGAGGAGAATTAGAATTTATGAAATTGAATTAGAATTGTGAAAAGTATTGAAAGAAAAGGATGGAAGAGCATAAAATAATAACAAGCCTATTGAAATTGAGACGAAAATTTTCGGATAAAAAATAAAAAAGTATGCGAAAGAATTTTTTTCTAGATTTCTTTTACGCTATTTTTTCCAAAATTAGAATAAAGATTTTCAAATATAAATTGAGATGAAAATAGAAAATAGAAAAGTTTTGATCAATTTATTCGATTTTTATTTTCTACGTATTACGAATAAAATTTGTTTTAGAAATGAAAGAAACGATGACAAACGCCAAGAATTAAAATTTGCGAAAATTGTTGAAAGAAGAGGATAAAATAATAAGGCGTATTGAAATTGAGATGAAAATTTTCGGATAAAAAATGAAAAAGTTTCGATCAACTTGTTCGATCTTTATCTTCTACGAATAAAATTACGAATAAAATTTGTTTTTAAAACTGAAAGAAACGCCAAAGAATTAGAATTTGGGGAAAGAATATTGAAAGAAAAGGATGGAAGAGGATAAAATAAATAAACGCACAGGATTGAAAAAGGGGATGGATATTTTCACAGACTCGTAAATTGTACAACGTTTGTTGAAATCTCGAGATTGTTGCGTTAGGATGCAAGCTTTGTTACGTTGGGATGGTTTTATATATGGGAATAGAAAGCGAGGAAGGATGCGGTTGATGAGGAATAATGAGTTTCTTGGGAAGAAACGAGATACGATTTAATCGGCTAATATCGTCCAGCCTTTTACGCTTGAAAATTTCTATCTTAATCCTGTTGTTCCGTTTCTTTCTCTGCAACATCGTAACTTTCCTAAAGTTAATTACGTTTTATGAGAAAAATAGGCGAAGAATGATCGACTTGCTTTTTTTTTGTTGAGAAGCATATCTTGCTTAAAAGTCTTGGAATAACTTATCCCTTTTTTTAACATACTCTGTGCATTCTTAAATAGCGAATTAATTTATCGATACTTTCTTCATAAAAGGTTTTAAAATAGTAAAATTATTAGAGATAAGTATTTCTATATATAGAGAACGTAATTTATACATTTTCTTTTTCTTTTTAACGAAACTGTTAATAGTCCTTCATCAATATTTTCCACATCATAGAACATAAAGTCGATTTAAAATCGTTTCAAAGATAGCAATAGCAAATTTACGTTTAATTTTTCTTCCATTAAAACATGATTAAAACGTGATATTAAAAATTATAATAAATATATATATATATAATTCATACTCGAGGAGAGATTATTTTTCAATTAAATAAAAATTCTAATTCTAATCTAATTTCGGAGACAAATATAATTTTAATCGAAAGAAACATTTCTTATCCGATCAAATTTTTCCAAATGTTCCAAAAAATAAATTTTGACACGCAAGATTTTCGATCCACGATTTATTCCTCTTTTCCTCTCCCTCACATTTATATTTATTCGCCGAACAAACGAGATGGCATTCCAATTCAGATATTTTCCATCCCATCGCCGTCTCATCGCCGATACATCGAAGCTTTTAATTTAGCCAAATGGCTCTTCGATATGGCAGTTCAATCGACTCGAATAGATTTCGCAATTTAAGACAATTTATCCGCCGATCTTTTTTTTTTCTTTCAACCGCGACGCGGTTCCAATTTTCACTCCATTCTCGACCCGCGAGAGAACAAGATTTCTTCGTTGTGTTCTCGGTCGTTTATTTATTATTATTTTGGCACCGGGATGGAGTTGCGTACGATCGAATTATATAAAAAGGAAGGACGGGCGGGCGGACAAAGCGAAATATAAAATAGCGGACACGTGTTAAAATCCTGCGTGGAAATCGAATCTTTTACGATTGCCGAAACAAACACGTGGAGCACGTGCGTTAAAAATAAAGATATCATTTCGCGTCAACCGCGTGAGAATTTTAGGATACGCGACACACCGTGCTCGTGTGTAAAAATTATTGGCAGGAAGTTTCGCAGAGATAGAATCATGGAAGCCAAAAAAAAAATAATAAAACGATCGAAATTTAAAAATACGATATTATAAACTTTGGAGAAATTCTTTTGTTCTTTTTTTCTTTTTCAGAAATTTAGTAATTCGATTTTAAGATATTATATGTATATATTTTATATATGTGTGTGGGTAGCTGAAACTTATAAACCTAATAATCGTTTGGTTTTTGAAAAAATTATACAAATATCGAATCTATCGAATTATTCTATTGGAGTTGAAATTAAGAATTTTTTAAAATCGAGAAAATAGAATTTTGATAGAATTTGATTTTTAAAAAAATTATACCGAACCTATATTTTATTGAAGTTGAAATTAAGAATTTTTAAGAGAAAATAAAAGATAGAATTTGGTTTTTTGAAAAAATTATATCGAATCTATATTTTATTGGCGCTAAAATTAAGAATTTTTAAAATCGAAAAAATAAAATTTTGATAGAATTTGGTTTTTAAAAAAATTATACCGAATCTATATTTTATTAGCGCTAAAATTAAGAATTTTTAAAATCGAGAAAATACAATTTTGATAGAATTTGGTTTTTGAAAAAATTATGCCGAACCTATATATTTTATTGACTGAAATTAAAAATTTTTAAAATTGAGAAAATAGAATTTTGATAGAATTTGGTTCTTGAAAAAATTATACCAAACCTATATATTTTATTTACGCTAAAATTAAAAATTTTTTTAAGCCATTTTATTAGAATTTATCGATTTGATTTGTTTTTTGATCTCTGAGCTGGAAAAGAATAAAACGAGGAGGATTTTTGTTATTAATGTACAAAAACACAAAGAAGAAAATTTAGAACACGTATAAATTGTACCTACAGTCCAGTCTAGATGGTTAAAAATATTAAAAAAGAGATCTAGATTTTTAAAAATCTAGACTGGACGAGGAGGTACGCGTAGTTCTTAGCTTGCCATTACTTTCCAAAGAATAAATATTCTAATGTAATCATTCTTTTAATAGAATTCTTCTTATTTCGTGTAAAATTTTGTCTAATTAAAACTTTGGAAAATAATGGCAATTACCAGGTCTCACCGCGAGGAGGTGACTACGCACGAGACCCATCTGAAAAAAAAGGAAATATCACGAACACAAAATATTATTAAACAAAATTTAAAAACACACAAATAAATTCGAAAATGCAAATACAAATATAAATTAATAAAATCAACAAAGCATGCAAAATAGAAAAGAAAAAAATAAATTAACACAAAATTCAAGTATACTTGAATTTGAAAAAAACCTGAAAAAAAGAATTAATTATTTTCACACATCAATCACACATCATTCTTACAATACTTTTACATTAATCTTACATCATTCTTACATTACTTTTACATTAATCGCTAAAGTATCGCGCGATAAATTATTATAATTAAAAAATATTATAAACTAAATCCCACGTCGTCCATCGTCGTCCATCGTCGTCCATCGTCGTCCATCGTCGTCCAACGTCGACTTAAACTAACTTAAAACTAACTTAAACTAACTTAAACTAACTTAAAACTAAATCTTATATCTAAACTTAATAGCCAGCATCTGTATCAAAGATACACTCGTAACTCAAAGCGAAATAAAACTCGAATTCAATTAAAATTAAAATCAGTAAAATTAATCGAAAACAACTATTCCTCCAAGTTGCAAGGAAAAACTCTAACTCTCGTCGATCGACGAGAAAGAAAGAAGAAACTATCCAACTATCCTCTGAATCTCTGTCGCCCTCGTATCGCGGCTTACATCGATGGGCTTACGAGAGAGTCGGCGAGACAGGCGGTGCTGGCCAGTCGTGGCCGGCCGAGGGTTACGACAGAGGCCCTGCGGACGAACGCCTTATGTCCTGACGACACACGGAAGGAGCAAGGGACATCGTCCCCGACCACCTGAGCCGATTTACGAGGACGACGTCCGAGCGCAGGGCCAAACCCCGATCGAGCGCTTCCGCGCCAATCGAGCGGGGCGCGGACCCTCGACCGACCACCGGCAGCAGAGCGCCCGTCCCGACGACCCCCCGGCCACCGTCCGCGCGATACTCGGTCGCCAGTGACTCGATGAAATGAACTGAAAAGAAACAAAACAAGGAGAGAAGTTGGAAGAGGAGAGATCGAATGATAAACGAGGATAAAATGATGTGTGTTCGAGAGATTGGGAATTTTTGTTATAAGTTAACGAGTGTATCTCGATACGAGATGCGATTACATTAATATTACATAAATCTTAATATTATATCTTAATTATATCTTAATATTAATATTACATAAATCTTAATTCTAATTAACTTATTTCACTATACCTACAGTCCAGTCTGTTTGTCAATTTAATATTATATATCGAGGTATATGATTGTAAAAAGGATTGGTTTGTTTGTTTTTTTAGACTGGAGTATAGGGGCGCGTAGCTCTTGGCTTGCCATCGCTTTTCCATGTATTATTCTAGATTTGGTATTATTATTATTATTAAGTTGATAGGAAAAGCGATGCCAATTACCGGGTCTCACCCACGAGGAGGTGGCTACGCATCGAGACCCATTTAAAAAGATATTACATCGATCTTTACAAAAAAGTCGCTTAAATCTAACTTAATCTAAATCTTAATATTAATTTTTAATACATTTTTCCTACTGGCAGCATCCGTAAAAACACACGCCCCTTCTCCTCCCTTTTTTAATAAAATAATAAAATATTCGAATCGGTTGACGATAAAATAATTTTTTATCTTTATTATTGGGAGGAGGGGAGGCGTGTGTTTGCGTACGGGAATGCGCTCACAATAATTTTAATATTTGTTACATTAAAAAATGAGGGTGAAATTAAAATTAAGTCGCAGGAGGGGGTTGATAAAGCGTGCCAAAATACGGGCGAAGAATAATCCTTTGGAAGAAGATTAATTTGTTTAACCAGGTCTCATCATGCGTCGAGGCCCGCCTGTAACATAAAAAAAAAAAAAATTGAGAAAGAATGAACTAATAGTCGAGATGTAGATTAGAATAATAAATATTATAAATGAAAAAAAGTGTGTGATAAAAGTAAAAAAAAAAAAAAAATGATAAATGAAAGTGGAGAAATAAATTAATGTTCGAATAAATATTAATCGAATTAAAAATATAAATGTTAAAAAGCGAAGAATAAATAATTTATTCGTTCCGACCCGGTCTAAAATTCGTAGCGAAATGACCTCCGCGCGAGGCTCCTGTCGTACTTATACCTGTCGCCGGGTCGGGTTTACCGAAATTTGCCGAAGATGTACGCTCTCTGCCGAACGAGTCGAAGATAATTTTTCGACCGTGATTTCGATTACCTTTCTCGAGAATGATGTCGATAATTGATCATTTTTTATATTTTTTACGTGTTATATATTTTTAAAACTTTTTAAAACTTGAATTTATTGTTTTACGATATTTATACTTAAGATGTTACGATTTCACGTAATATTATTCCGAATATAAACTAAAATGAAGAGATATCGAATTTTTATTTCAATTCGCTTGTACGATAATATTTTACGACAATAGTATGGGATATGAGATAAAAATTTGGAAAAAAGAGAAAAAGAAGAGGCATTGAACGTTTATTTCAATCCATTTATAATTACATTTTACGATAATTACAATTTGTGTGTTTTCCTAAATAAAAATTATCTTATAAAAAAATCTTATAAATAAGGCAATTGAATTTATATTGCAATTCGATAATCGTATTTCGCCTATTCACGAAAGAAGGTAAAATATACGTTTCATCATTAGAGTGATTGAAGAGTGAGATTTAAGGAGGATGTTCCGATTATCTCCTTAACCAAGTATACATCGTTATCCATTAATCCATTAATAGTTATAATAAATGAATAAACTAAAAAATTCGCTTCTGAAAAAGTATAAATTCTTTTATATTAAAAAATTGTATAATAAACAAAATAATTTAATTGCTGTAACAACAATCAATGCAAATAAAAAATTAAAAGCTACTATCTCTATTAACAAGTGTAATAAATAAATAAATAAATAAATAAATAAATAACAGATTCAAAAATAATTAATAAATAAAAAAAGAAACAATAAACGAAGAATAATAAAATGTAAATGAATAAAAATAAATAAAAAAATAAATAAATGATACGTAATATATCTACGAACGTTGTGTTAAACTAGAATAAATGTTTTAAGGATAAAATAATTCGTCAAATTATTCTTCGTATATCGAATTTAGTCAAAACGTTACGGACCGACCTTCTTATCGCGAAGACTCGTTGCGAAATGGCTTTCTGCGCGACCTAGCGCGCGCTCGGTAGAAGGGCGGCGCAGCTGTTACGAGGTTTGCCGAAAACGTACGTATTCGCCCGATCAGATCGAAAGTGATATTTCGATCGTAATTTCGGAATATTTTTTTAACAATATTACGCGTACATCGACGATTTAACAATTTTTTTAATTTCTATGCTTGATTTAACTATTTATCGCGATAACAAATAAATAATTGATATATTTTTCCAAATTTAAAATACAAATTTAAACTCCTTTCGAGGTTAATACCAGTTTCTTTGCACTTTCTCGTATTGGAATATTTTAAATACTATTTCGCGAGAAATCTTTTCAATCATATTTGATTCGTTCACACTTAATTATGCAGCGATAATTAATACAATTTCTCGATACGAAATTTAAACTAGATTAGAAATTGCGGAATAGTTTGTGGAATATTTTTTAACGCTACAAGTTGAGCACGTTTGATGGTTAAATTATCATTCGATATTTAACGAGTACGAAATCTTTTTTTAGGAGAAGCACGCCGGAGAATCGCTGTAAGATAAATATTTGCTACATCCGTATGATACGGCGTGCATAAAGCTCATTAAGCTATCAAACTGTTAATTGTACGTACACGATGGTAGTACTAATTAGTGGAGTCGTAATTAGAGAGCCCATAGCTACTGGCACATTTATCTCTCGGTATGTAACGTTGTTCTTTAATCATCTCGGCAGAGTTCACCGTGCAAAAGAAGAAGGAAAAAAAAAAAAAAAAAAAAAGAACCACGATCCACGCTCCATTTAGAATACTATTACGAATTCTTTTCTTTAAGCGAACGCTGTTAATACGCGTTCTTAAAAATTTCATAAACCAAAAAGAAAGAATAAAATAAAATGATCCGTTCCTCTTATTAACCGCTGTGAAATTGAGTTTGAAAATTCGCAAGGATTAAAATTTTAAAATTCTTTATGCATATCCCTCGAGGAGAGGAAAAGGGAAGAAATAAATAGTTTCTTTAAAAAAATTCGATCGACATTTCCCCGGAATATTAAAATTTGCATTTTGCATGCCGCATTAAACTCGAAGACCTTTCTGACTCTCGACCCTCTGTTCTCGTTTCCATCCAGTGAAATGAATATACTTCCGTCAACCTCGCGCTATCGGTTTAAAAATATTCGCGCCGTTTGCTCCAGTTTTCCTATAACCATCTCTCGGTATTTTAATATCCGTCAGCAAGTCCAGCTGGAATATTTATAACGGCCGGCCGCATCCTTTGATCGCCAACTCTAAGAAACGATATTCCTCCACAATGCTCCCTTTAAATGTCTTAATCTTCCCCCTCGACTCTTGACTCGCAAAATATCTTCGATTTTTTTCCATCTGTTATAAATTTTCGAATTTTATCACCAATTTTTTAGAAATTGTTCCAACGAAATTTCTTTCTCATCCTGTTTTTACGAATCGTCCATAAGGCTCGACAGAATTTTTAAGAGATTAAAAAGTTAGAAAGTTTAAGGATTCAAGGATTCCATTTTCCAAAGTTGGATCGAAATGAAACCGTGTTGTTTCACTGAACAGAGCAAGAGAGGTATTATTATATATACATATGAATAACCTTATACACGCTACGCCCGTTTTAAATTGGTGAATTGCACACAAGGTAGCCAGGGACGGGCAGCCAATGCGAGATCGTTAACAGATTTCGGCGAGTCCGTATTGATTTTCCCTTTGCCCTACGCCTACCGTAGGCGTGCAGAACTGGGATGATTAACGATCTCTCCTCCTCGTCCAATCTCGATCCTACAATCTTTTTCTAGATTATATACGGATTTCGTAGATTTAACAGAAAATTATCATACTTTATTTTTCAAGTAATCGTCGATATCGATGAGATGAGAAAATAAGAGGTTATTTAGATTTTAAAAATATTGAAAATTTAATTTTAAGAAAAAAGGAAACTCTTTTTGGAAGAGGAACACGTGTGAGTGAAATTTTAATTTTCCAAAACGATTTTTAATTTATTTCTCGGATAATTTGCAGATACATTTCTTCGATTTTTTTCTCCCTCCACTTTATCTTTCCCTCGATGCTTCTTTTTCGTATCTTTTCAAGGGATCCCCTTCGGCATTGATAATATTTTCTTACATCCGTTGTCCAATTCCCTTCCTTATAGGGAATTCGATTGGATTCGGGTCAAGTAAGCGTGGTGATCGATCTGTGCATAGATCGTGAAATTTCTTCTTGGAAATATTCGAAATATTCGAGTTACAAGATTTTTTTATCGATTCTGTATCTTTATCTTCTTCTTGCGAAAAAATGCTTGTTGTAATTTTATTTTATTTTATTTTATTTTTCGGAATAAAACGATTTCATCCCCCGTGTTTCGTTTCTAAAAATTTCCCTTTGAATAAATAAAATTGAGCAAATATTTTTTCCTTTTTTTTTTTTTTTAATATTGTTTCAGCAAACGGGGAAGATATTTTTTTTGTTCCGCTTTTTTCCCCAGGTATTTTGCACGAACAACGAAGCTTAGTCGGAGAATATTACGAACAAGTTTTTCAAATGATATACGATTCGATCAGAGATTTCGATGCCCCGAGTAATTTTTTTTCTTTCTCCGTTGTAATTCCATTTTTTAGATTTGATAATTAAACGAATATTAAGAGAATTTAATCAATTTGAATCTAATTTGACTCTATTATATTTATAGATATGCTTAATTAAATCTGATTAAATGTAACGCGATATTATATATATATATCGTATCCAGATCAATTACAAAAATTAGAAAAACATTTTAAAAATATATTTCAATTTTACGAAACACGAAAGATTGTGAATTCTTTTTATCAAAATAAACAACATCGAATAAAAAATTGAATTTCATTATTTCGCGTTTAAAGGAAACTGTGATGCTCAATAAGTGAGGCAATGATAATTTATTCCTCTTGGTTAATAAACTCTATATAGTTTAAACGATTACTAATGTCCGTAAACAGGAAGAAGAAGAAAAAAAAACTCTTCGAAATTATTCCATGCTCGCGAGTAACCATAAACATAACTTACCATAAATCTAATTCTCTTAACAAAACTAATACACAACGGTTTGTAAATGCTAACTTAAATTGCACTTAATCTCCTCGTATTAAAAAGTTAACCTGAAACAAAAATAAATATTCACGAATCGAATAAAACACGAGATGTGAAAAAAAAAATTCTGGAAAAAGAAATGAAAATTCTCTTTTATTTCGTGGTGGACATAAATGTAAACCTAACCTATATCTCGTCTCCTTATAACGATATTAGAACATAACCTAAATCATCGCCAGTTATCAGTCGTTTTAAAAATGGATCATTTTCATTACGTTTCTTTAGAAAATCGCAGCTGTTAATGCGTTAAATGCTTTTCTTTCAGTTCGCGAGGAACCCATGTATCGAGTTTTTGAACATAGCCAAATTGTTTTAAGTGGTTTTCAATGGATGTATGCGATACATGAAGCTTCTCTGCAATCTCACGAGTTGTACTGTGACGATCCGAATCGATTATTGCTTCGATTAGGTCGTCGTCAACTTCAACTGGACGACCAGAGCGTTTTTCGTCTTCGAGTGAAAAATCACCAGAACGAAATTTGTCAAACCAATTTTGACACTGCCGTTCTTTCAAGGCTTCGTCGCCATAAACAGCGCGTAACTTTTTGCGAGCTTGCGATGCCTTTTGCGAAAATAAAAAAGCAAAATACGACGATAATCCTTTTGATTTTCCATTTTTCAACGAACGCCAAACGAAAACTACGCAATTAAATAAAAAAACTTTTTTTATTGATTGACAACTGAATTGCCAACTATCAAATAACAAAATGTGTTTTACATTTGGAATAGCGAACCTAAAAATTCAACTGAAGCCATCTATGAGTGAAATCCGCAATTACTTAGTTGCCGACCCAATATATGCAATAACGTAAGCGTAATCTAACCTAAAACTTATGTATTTCTGAATTATCTTAATCGAAACGAAAATTTGAAATAGATAAATCTTTTAATTCCACTTCGTGTAGAATTGTTCTTACTCTGATGAAATAATTCCCTTTTGGGAAAACAGCGTCAAAATTTTTGGGGAAAAAATCGAAAGAGATACGGGTTCGTTATCATCGGAGCTTCGATGGAATTTATTTCGTTTCGGCTTTCCTAACGATCGCTTGTTGTTCGCTTATCTGAACGGCCGTGCGCAACAGGAACAACAACAACAACAACAATTGGCCGTTTTTAATAGCCCTCGTGGCTCGAAGCAATCGAATTTTCACCAGAAATTCATGGAACATTTTGGAACGGAAAATAATTGACCGAAGCCCATGCACTCCTCTCTTTTTTTTAAAGTAAAACTCAAAAATGTTAAAGTGAAATTATTTCCTCGCTTTCGAATTTGAAATCCCGCCATTTTCCTAGTATCTTGAAATCGATAGAATCGAAAGTATTAAAAAAAAACGAAATTTTGAAATTTTCACCTTACTTATTTATTTCTATATATATATTCTATATTCTATATATATTATATATATTATATTATATTCTATATATATATATATATATCATAAAGGTGAATTATTATTCAATCCAAGTTAATTGAAAAATTGGCGGATCGTGCTAATCGATAAATGGAATAGTAATCCATAAAGCGCAGAAATTAACGAATCAAATAAATCGATTTCATTTGAATTTTAAATCTCTGAATCGAATTAATTTCCTCGTGATTGGAGATTAAAATATTTTCTCGTTTTATTAGATCAAAAAAAAGAAAGAAAAAGAAAAATACAGATATGCAATTTCTTATCTCGAGTGGTGATCGTTAATTTTTACGATCGATGGAGGGGAGGGGAGAAACACGGGAAGAATAATTTTTCAAGTATATTTTATTTCTAAAAAAAAAAAAAACAAGGCAAGACTCGCGTAGAATATGTTTTATTTATCAGAAACGAATCTTCAATCTTGTTCGTTTTCAAAGATGAAGTTACTTACTTAGGAGTCTCGGAGGAGATAGCGATTTCTACGATGCTTCTCCACGTGAAAGAAGTCCTTTTACTGAAAATATCTTTCACGACCATCGTTTCAGCGCCAATGGCAAAGTGAATAAGATACTTAGCTCGACTCCAGCGTTGCCAATATTTTCAAACGCGTTTCAAAAGTCATCTCGTCGAGGCAACAACTCGGTTATAATAATCCCTTCAACGAGATTAAATATCTCTCTCTCTGGAAATTAACTATTTTTATAAACATTTTCACGAGTCAATATATATTTTAATCCGTTAAATTTTTCGTCGAACCCTCTCCCTTTTTCGAATCTCTCTCTCTTCCATAGAAAAAAACTGATCTAAATTAGTCCAAATTTTCTACTTCTCTACATATAATAATTTATCAAGAAACGTCGAATATTCGCACGAAACGAATCTCTTTAATTATCTCTTTAATATCGTGTAACATTTTTCATCTTATCTCTTTTTTCCTTTCTTTCATATCCTATTCACTGACGCATCTCCTTCGACGAAATTGGAAAATGGTTACCTTTCTCATTGGTCAGAAACTTGGATGACGAACACGATGCTCTCGTTGTCCCTCGTAAGCATTTCAAGGCATCTTCGTTATCGCGCTTTTGAAACGAAATCTACCAAGATCTGAATAAACCTTGCCGTATTCCACGGTTAAATTAGCATTAATGGTCGAGATTAATTCAAGCCCCCCGATCAAAGTATTTATCGATAGAAATCGTAAGCTATTCTTCGAGGAGGAGGAGGAGGAGGAGGGCGAGGGGAACTCTAACGCGACGACTTGAACGTGATTAAGAGGCAAGGAATCGTTGGAATAGTTTTGAAATAGCTTTGAAATAATTCCAACTCGACTCGGGGAGAATATTTTTAATTTTTTTCTAACCGCTTGTTCCAATAATTAAACGAGTATGATTTTTAAAATCCTTATTTTCTTTTTTCTTTTTATTACAATTTGCAATGATATAAAATGATGAAGATGTGTCGTTATTTAAAAATTAGATTCGAGAGAGAGAGAGAGGAAAGTAAAGGAGAATTTTAATAGATTGGAAAGAGAGAGGAGGAGAGATGAGATAAGTGAATATCTCGTATGATGCAATTTCGAATGTATAAGGCAAGAATGTTTTGATACATATCTTACCTTTGAGTGGATGAAAATAGCCCGTGGGCAAATGTTAGCAATGTAAACGGGATATAGCAAAGATCCAAGACGTAAGGCATTTTTGTTTTCATAGCCTAAGGTTCTTCTGCTGCTTCTCTAATGTTACGCGTTACTTAATAAAAACAAAGTGAAAATGGGTAATTAAAGAAAATTAAATAGGAGATACGTCGAAAAATAATAATAATAATAATAATCGTACAGGTATAATTATAATTTAAGCTTGAATTACAAAAATTTTAATTAAATTACGATTCAAATTACAACGTTTTTGAATATGCTCAATTGTTTTATTTTCGTTTCAATATAAGTAAGTTGAAGATCGTTAAAATTCCTAAGAGATAGTCAAAGAAAATTCATCTTCGTTTGCCTCTCACTTAATAAAAGAAAATGAAAATTGGCTGAAAAAAATTATGTAGATATTACAAATTTAATCTGAAAAATTTCATTCAAATTATAACTCTAATATTACAATTTTTAAATGCTACTCAATTGTTCCTTTTTCATTTCAATATAAATTGAAGATTGTTAAAATTTCTAAGAGATAATCAAAGAAAATTCATTTTCGTTTGCCTCTAACATATCACTTAATAAAAGAACAAAATTGGCTGAAATTAAAAAAAAAATCACATGGATATTGCAAGTTTAATCTGAAAAATTTCATTCTAGTTATAACTCTAATATTACAATTTTTAAATACTACATATTCAATTGTTCCATTTTCATTTCAATATAAGTTGAAGATCCTTAAAATTTCTAAGAGATAATCAAAGAAAATTCATCTTTGTTTGTCTATAACGCATTACTTAATAAAAAAACAAAATGAAAATTAGCTGAAAAAAATTACACGTAGATATTTCAAGTTTAATCTGAAAAATTTCATTCTATTTATAACTCTAATGTTACAATTTTTAAATGCTACATACTCAATTGTTCCATTTTCATTTCAAATAAGTTGAAGATCGTTAAAATTCCTAAGAAATAATCAAAGAAAATTCATCTTTGTTTGTCTCTAACATATCACTTAATAAAAGAACAAAATGAAAATTGGCTGAAAAAAATTACACGTATTTCAAGTTTAATCTGAAAAATTTCATTCTACTTATAACTCTAATGTTACAATTGATTTCAGGTAAATAAGATTCATTGAAATTTCTATCCTAAGCCTTAAAGAAAAAGAAGATTGAGAACCGAATTCGATCCATTTACTCGAAAATGTTCGTTTCAACTCGCGTTTGCCTAAAATCAGTGTTATCGGGGAGTTATCCTCGAGTTGCCGGATATGTATTATCCACGAGAATGGATAATTACACGGTAGATATGCAAATTTCCAAGATTCACCTCCACGCACAACCACATTCGCTTTTGCTTTGCGGATTAATTTCGGGTTTAACCCTTTGACGAGGATCACGAGTCTTCTCGCAAGATTCGTGAATTCATTCACGATTTCTGCATCTCTCTCTCTCTTTCTCTCTCAAATTCAGATCGATCCATTTTCTGGAAATTTTCGTTTGCCTCTAACGCATTACTTAATAGAATAAACCCGCGTGCGTAATTTTTGAAAGATCGAGAAGAAAATTTTCCAACGAGAAACGAAAAAATTTCGAGCACAAGATTTTCGATCGAATGGAAGGATCATTCGTTTAACTTATCCAATTCGTTTCGAAATAAGTTGAAGATCCTTAAAATTTCTAAGAGATAATCAAAGAAAATTCATCTTCGTTTGCTTCTCACTTAACAAAAGAAAATGAAAATTGGTTGAAAAAAATTACATGTAGATATCACAAGTTTAAACTGAAAAATTTCGTTCAAATTATAACTCTAATGTTACGATTTTTAAAGTTGCATGCTCAATTGTTTCGTATTCATTTCAAATAAGTTGAAGATCCTTAAGATTCCTAAGAGATAATCAAAGAAAATTCATCTTCGTTTGCCTCTAACGCATCATTTAATAAAAGAATTTAATAAATGAAACTTAGCTGAAATTAAAAAAAAATTACACGTGGATATTACAAGTTTAAACTGAAAAATTTCATTCAAATTATAACTCTAATGTTACTCTAATTTTTAAAGTTACATGCTCAATTGTTTCATTTCAAAATAAATTGAAGATCATTAAAATTTCTAAGAAATAATCAAAGAAAATTCATTTGTCTCTAACGCATTACTTAATAAAAAAACAAAATGAAAATTGGCTGAAAAAAATTATATTGGATATTATAAGTTTAATCTGAAAAATTTCATTCAAATTATAACTCTAATATTACTCTAATTTTTAAACGCTACATGCTCAATTGTTTCGTATTCATTTCAAATAAGTTGAAAATCCTTAAAATTCCTAAGAGATAATCGAAGAAAATTCGTCTTCCAATGTCGATATCCAAAAAATTTGATTGGAGAATTAAAAAAGCGTATCCCTTCCTCCTCCCCTCTCCTTCTCTGATTAATTGTACGATTCTCACAAGTTTCGTCAAAATATTCAACTCTTTTGTCTCATTTGTAATTGCGCATTGGGAATTTGTTCTGTTTCAGGGGTACGAGGGATCCCTGTTGAAAGTCACAAGCAAAAATGGGAAAACAGCGTCGGTGAGTCGTTATTTTTTCAAATTATCCCTATTGTATCTTTCTCCTCGTGGCGATAATATAAAAATACACGTATAAAAAAAAAAAAGGAGGAGTGAGAATAAGAGAAATTTTGTACCGTACGTGGAAAGTACAAAGCGCGTAAGGAAAAATAAGAAGAGTGGAAGGATAAAACGTTGCAGAAATAAAGAAAAATAAGATAGGATCTGGGATATCTCTTGCGCGTGTAAAATAGCGAAGCGAAAAGAAAAGGAATAAAATATATATATACACGAAAAGATTAAAGGAAAAAAAAAATTCTTTTACGAACGATCTGGCTAGAGAAATAATCTCTTCGCGTGTAAAATGAAAAAGAAAAGGAAGGGTGAGAAAAAATTCTTAAGAACGCACAGTTTATCCAGTTAAAAGTTAAAAGATAATCGTTTACTAAATGTATTTCTATCTCTCGTCCTCCATGATCGAATTAGGAAATAAAAATAAATGGATAACAAATGCGAATCTGTCGATCGATCAAATTTTGTTGAATATTGTGCTTGAATAAAGAGTTAGGGAAGGAAAAAGAATAGAAAGAAATTTGCCAACGATTAGTCCGTCACTCTTTTCTCTCAGCATTTTTCGAAGGAAAGGAAAAGGAAACGAATGGGAAGGGAGAGGGGATTGTATATTCCTGAGCGAATACATCGATTCCCTCTTACGAGAGATTTTTCCACGAGTCGACAAAGTGTCGAGATTTCCTTGCGATTATTCGTCGCGGTGAGAAAGAAACGGTGAACCGGAAATTTCAATCGAATTCCGCGATCCATAGAGAGTGGAGTCGTTCGAGAACAATCCTTTGTCCGCGTTTCGTCGATTCCAAATCATTGTAGACGATATTTCTTTTTTTTTTCTTCACCTCTTGGAAACTAAAATTATTGCCTTTACATAAATTTATTCAAATTTTTTTTTTTTAATCGTCGTCCATTTTACAAATCGAACGCAAGATTCGAACACCTTTTTCGGTGGAAAAAGGATCGATCTTTCGAGTAATAATTTATTCCGCTTGATACAAATTTTTAATCTATATATATATATTCTTCCTTCTCTTGGAATCGAAAGCAAGATTCGAACACGTTCGGTGGAAAAAGGATCGATCTTTCGAGTAATAATTTATTCTGCTTGATACAAATTTTTTATCTATATATATATATATATATATATATATATATATATATATATATATATTCTTTCTCCTCTTGGAATTCACAACGTGTCAATTCTTCGATAAAAACGCGTGACGAAATGGATAACGATCACGATTAATTTTTAATTTTAAACTGGAATAATAAAGATAATATCTTTGGAGAAGATGGGAGTTTTCGTTTTTAAACTTGGCAAAAACTGGTCGGCTCGAAAAATTATTGTCCACCTGGCCTTCTAAACGCGCTTCTTTTATGCGCTCATTTATGCGATAACGGGGGGGAGGGGGACAGGAGACGACAAAGAACCGTGTTAAACGCAGTTTCACGACTCTCTGCGTGTAATATCAACCAGTCACATCGCGCGCGTATTATTAACACACCGACAATTTTACCACCTATAATTATTTATTGTTACATTACGCTTTGTTGCCGATCCTTCTTCTTCGCCACTTAAGAAAACTTACTCACCGTTTTACGAATCGAGAGAAAGAGAGAGAGAGAAAGAGAGGTTAGGTTATCGAAAGTAATATCGAAAGTGAGAAGAGATTATGATTTAGAAGAAAAAAAAAACTCCCGATTAACTCGATCGACGAAAAGATGAAAATAATAAAATTCGATCTTCGCTTTTAAGGATAATATTTTCGAATATTATATTCGGTGAATTTTACCACCTATAATTATTTATTGTTACATTACGCTTTGTTGCCGATCCTTCTTCTTCGCCACTTAAGAAAACTTACTCACCGTTTTACGAATCGAGAGAGAGAGAGAGAAAGAGAGGTTAGATTATCGAAAGTAATATCGAAAGTGAGAAGAGATTATGATTTAGAAGAAAAAAAAAACTCCCGATTAACTCGATCGACGAAAAGATGAAAATAATAAAATTCGATCTTCGCTTTTAAGGATAATATTTTCGAATATTATATTCGGTGAATTTTACCACCTATAATTATTTATTGTTACATTACGCTTTGTTGCCGATCCTTCTTCTTCGCCACTTAAGAAAACTTACTCACCGTTTTACGAATCGAGAGAGAGAGAGAGAGAAAGAGAGGTTAGGTTATCGAAAGTAATATCGAAAGTGAGAAGAGATTATGATTTAGAAGAAAAAAAAAACTCCCGATTAACTCGATCGACGAAAAGATGAAAATAATAAAATTCGATCTTCGCTTTTAAGGATAATATTTAATATTATATTCGGTGAATTGAAAGAAATAGAAAAAGAAAATAATAAAATTCGATCTTCACTTTTAAGGATAATATTTTCGAATATTATATTCGGTGAATTGAAAGAAATAGAAAAAGAAAATAATAAAATTCGATCTTTAGGATATTTTCGAATATTATTGGAAGAAATTTGTGATAATTTATAATCTTCGATGATGATATGATAAATAACAATTATTATTTTTCAAATGAATCTCTTTTTATGTAACTTTCTATCCGAATGGAAAGAATTTGTTCAAGTTTATTTAAAATTTTGCTGGAACGCGGTTTTCTTAGAACGCGAGCAAAGGAAGGAAAGGCGAGGAAAATTAAGGGGGGAAGGGGGGGAGGGAGGCCGCCCACCCCCTTCGGCTAACGACGAAAAGGAAGAAAATGCAGAGAACGTTACGTGAGTCACGTAACGAGGGAAAACGCGTAATCGATTCGTGTGCAAAAAAATACATCAATTTTATAGCGGGTATGGAAGGCATCGTGGCCAGGTATACGCCGAGATATACAACAACGTTCAAACCGTGATAACATTAATTTATGCGCTGCCGGTGGCCAACACACGCGTAACACGCGACACAACGTTGCCGCTTGTTCACGATGGCAAATCAAACTTTCAAACCCTGATTCGTGTAAATGTTCGTTTAATTTTTAATCGAGAAATATTCTTCGGAAATGATAACGGAATTAATTATTTTTCCTCCCAAGAAGATTTTTGAAAGAAAAATTTTTCTTCTCTCCCTTTAGACGATGTAAAAGTTGGATGGACTTTAATCAAAGTTGGATGAGGATTGAATTATTAAAATGATTTTTCTATTCGTTGTTTCTTTACGTATCGATGCAACTTTTGTGAAATAAGAGAGGGGAGAATTGGGATTCTTCGAAGCGAGAAAAGGATAAAGTCTCGCGTCGAAGAATTTGACTCGGATTCGACCTCGTTTCGAAGGGGCTGTATATGTGAAAATACGCGTGATTGGAAATTCGAGACACGCGAAAAGAGATCGCGTGAGAACGGATGAAATGTCCGAGTCGAACGGAATTTATCAACGTTGAAAATATTGAATAAAAAAAAACGGAAAATCTCATTGATTTTCTTATAAAATCAAAAAATTATTCGATATTACGTTTCGATAGAAAAATCACCATTTAACTCTCTTTATTTTTATCTTAAACTTGGAAAAGCGAGAATAGAAATTTTTCCTTTAAATTGCCAACATCTATCCAACTCCATCTCCCTCTATAATTTCATACCTTCGTGTACAAGAGTTCTAGAGAGAAAATAGAAAATTTTCTAAAATTAACTAAACTTTCTATAATTTCATGTTCCCGTCCAAAGAGTTCGAAGAATATTTTTAAAAAAGGAAAAGTTAAATTCAGAAGAATTATCCAATATTATCTCGTATAATTCGTCAACCTATTGTCAAGCAATATCTTTAGAAATTCGCGTTTCTCGCGTTTGTCCCTTGTTCAAACAAACGTCGAAACATATTACGCGAATGCACGAATCGATTCGAGTAATGGGTTTAAGCCAATAACTTGCACAATTATGATATAACGTATATACAGTATCGCCGTAAATGTGATTTAAACCCGTTACTAGGCATAAAGCGACCTACGGTCTCTGAAACATGCGATGCTTGCATCGATTTAAGCGATAAGTTTTATAAATCAATAACGATAATTCCAGAGCTCGAACAAAAGGTTTATAAAATCAATATCTAGTTTCGCAGAATTTTTTTCAAATTCTAAGCGATGGATTTAAGTCGATAATTAATTTCCAAAAATTGTGCCACGACTGGTTAGAGATAGCTCTAGTTATT
The DNA here is from genome assembly GCF_003254395.2 of Apis mellifera. Lineage (NCBI taxonomy): Eukaryota > Metazoa > Arthropoda > Insecta > Hymenoptera > Apidae > Apis > Apis mellifera. The sequence goes on along the minus strand of NC_037644.1, from coordinate 12,609,170 downwards.
GGTATTAACTTAAATCCATCGCTACTGACTTTGCGATGCGTCGCAAGATGATCGACTCGAGCGATGGGTTTGAGTCACAGTTCCAGAATCGCGTGAGCCACGGATTTAAGTAAATGATCGATAATCCTGGAAATCGTGCGATAGTTAATGAACAGTTCCAAGGTTATACGAGCTATTATCTTAAACCTATCGCTAAACTCTAAAGCAGTCTACAAATTCCGAAACATGCGACGATATCGACTCGAGCGATGGGTTTAAGTCAATAGTTCCAGTCATAGTTGTAGAATCGTGCGAGCGAAAGATTTAAGTAAATGTATAAATAATCGATAGTTTTAGCAATCGTGAGATAGCTCCAGAAGTGAGTTATCTAGATTTTAAAGTAAATTCTGAAACATGCGACGTACATCGTGTGACGATCGACTTGAGTGATGGGTTTAAGTTAATAGTTGCAGAATCGTGCGAGCGATGGATTTAAGTAAATGTATAAATAATCGATAATTCTAGAAATCGTGAAGTGAATTATCGACTTAAATCCATCTAGATTTTAAAGTAAATTCTGAAACATGCGATTCTGTGTAAGTAAATGTATAAATAATCGATAATTCTAGAAATCGTGAGATAAGAAGTGAGTTATCGACTTAAACCCATCGCTAGATTTCTGAAACATGCGATTCTGTACATCGTGCGATGATCGATTCGAGCGATGGGTTTAAATTAATAATTGCAGAATCGTGCGAGCGATGGATTTAAGTAAATGTATAAATAATCGATAGTTCTAGAAATCGTGAAGTGAATTATCGACTTAAATCCATCGCTAGATTTTAAAGTAAATTCTGAAACATGCGATTCTGTGTAAGTAAATGTATAAATAATCGATAATTCTAGAAATCGTGAGATAAGAAGTGAGTTATCGATTTAAACCCATCGCTAGATTTTAAAATAAATTCTGAAACATGCGATTCTATATAAGTAAATGTATAAATAATCGATAATTCTAGAAATCGTGAGATAAGAAGTGAGTTATCGACTTAAACCCATCGCTAGATTTCTGAAACATGCGATTCTATACATCGTACGATGATCGATTCGAGTAATGGGTTTAAGTTAATAGTTACAGAATCGTGCGAGCGATGGATTTAAGTAAATGTATAAATAATCGATAGTTCTAGAAATCGTGAGATAGTTCAGAAATGAGTTATCGACTTAAACCCATCGCTAGATTTTAAAGTAGACCCTGAAACATGCGATTCTATACATCGTGCGACAATCGACTCGAATGATGAATTTAAGTAAATGTATAAATAATCGATAGTTCTAGAAATCGTGAGATAGTTCAGAAATGAGTTATCGACTTAAACCCATCGCTAGATTTTAAAGTAAATTCTGAAACATGCGATTCTGTACATCGTGCGACGATCAATTCGAGCGATGGGTTTAAATTAATAATTGCAGAATCGTGCGAGCGATGGATTTAAGTAAATGTATAAATAATAGTTCTAGAAATCGTGAGATAGCTGCAGATGTGAGTTAAACCCATCGCTAGATTTTAAAGTAGACTCTGAAACGTGCTACGTACATCGTGCGATGGGTTTAAGCGAATAGTTCCAAAGTTGTGCGAACCGTTGATTTAAACCCATCGCTCGGATGGATCGAAACAGCGTTTCAGCGTCCGTGGCTCGAGTTTTTAGATGCGAATACGATACGATTTCGCGTTCCATTCGCTCGCGTTAATCGGCCCATTCGTCCAACAAAAAATTCGAATCCTTTTATCTATCGTTTCACGTTGAATTTCACGTTGAATTTCACCAAGTTCGCGGATCGATATCCCGTCGTTTTCCGACAAGTTCTCAACCTCTCCTTTCCGAGTTTCGACTTCGTATCCGATCGCTGTCTTTTCCTCTCCTTTTTTTTTTTCTTTTTATCACGATAATTGGACGATTTTGACAAAGACGTGTAACAACGTGCAAATAATTGTGGTTGTTGCTCGCGCAGGTGAAATTTTCTTCGATTTTACGCTTTCTTTTCACTCGCCTCTGAGCGATATTAGTAGATCCGCTTCGTGTACTCCACTTTCTTCCATTATTTCTTTTTATAGATCCAGAGATAAATTCTACACTTCAATTTTCACTCGTAAATTTCTCTTTCCGCGAGATTTGCTTTTGTTTCTCTCTCAATGTTCAATTTTGCACGGTTTGGCCGGAATTTTTAATGCCGTATAATAATTCGTATTCCTTTTTTATCGAGTTATACAAATTTTCGCGACGAGTTTTCTCTTCTTCCCCTTTCTGAAAAAAAGTTTATCCCGAATTTTCGCCAGAGAGGTTTATTTTATTGAATTTTTTTTAATTAATCGCCACGTCTTTTTCTTCTATCCCGCCAAATAGAAAGTTTATTAGCAATCTTTGTCGCAAGATCGATCAACGAGTCGATTTTTCGAGTTGAAAATTTATTATTTAATCGTTTCTCAAGAAAATTTCGATAGAATTTTCTTCTTTTGTAGAATAAAGAATGGAATACAATTTTCAGAATTAACTCATAATCAGTTTTTCTCTATCTCGTTTCTTAAGATTTATCTCCACTCATTTTCACAGTCACTCGACGATAAATGGAAATAAAATGGAGTGATTTATACCGATTTGCACAGCATTTTCAACGATTCGTAGTAAGAAAGAGAGGAGAAAGAGAGAATAGAAAAATAATTCAAGCCATTTGCAACTTTAGTTTCCACGACTTTGCCCTTTTTTTTAAGAAGAAGAGAGAAGGAATTCTTAAAAGAGAGAAGGAAAACTTTTGACTCGATTCCCCTCCTTTTTTCTTCTTCCAAGAAAATATCGCGCCATCAGACCGCATCGCAATTTTCCAACCCTTCGATTATGCGGAATCGCGATAACAATTGCTATCGTTTTGCTTCGCGCCGGTCACGTGCATCATAACACGCCTCTTTGTCGCTTCCTATTCCAATAATTGCAAAAAAAAGGAAAGAAAAGGAAAAAAAAAGTAGCGTAGCGTAGAAAAGATTCGATAATCGAAATATGAATTATTCTGATTTTCATTCGATCAAAGTTATATTTAATTCAATTTAAATATAATTTATCACAAAACAGAAACAGGAAACTGGATTAAAAACTATATAATACAGTTCTAGTTAATCGAGAATTAAGATATAAACATTTTCAGAATTATTTTCTGTCGCCATTTTTCTTTCTCCTTCTTCCATAGGAGGATTATAAAAATATATTCCTTTTAATCGAAGAAGAAAGAGAGAGAGAGATTAAAATTAGCCGTTGATAATGAACGAAGAAAGAAGACGGATTATAAAAATATATTTCTTCTAATCGCATTGGAAGAAGTAGAAGAAAAAAGAAGAAATTAAAATTGAAGCGATAATGGACGAAGAAAGAAGACGGATTATAAAAATATATTCCTTCTAATCGCGTTCGAAGAAGTATAAAAAAAAGAAGAAAGAGAAAGAAATTAAAATTGAAGAAATTGATAATGGACGAAGAAAGAAGACGAATTATAAAAATATATTTCTTCTAATTACGTTCGAAGAAGTAGAAAAAAAAAAGAAGAAAGAGAGAGAAATTAAAATTGAAGCGATAATAGACGAAGAAAGAAGACGAATTATAAAAATATATTTCTTCTAATCGCATTCGAAGAAAAAAAGAAGAAAGAGAGAGAAATTAAAATTGAAGCGATAATTGACAAAGAAAGAAGACGGATTATAAAAATATATTTCTTCTAATCGTGTTCGAAGAAGTAGAAAAAAAAAAGAAGTATAAAAATATATTTCTTCTAATCGCGTTCGAAGAAGTAGAAAAAAAGAAGAAAGAGAGAGAAATTAAAATTGAAGCGATAATGGTCGAAGAAAGAAGACGGATTATATAAAAATATATTTCTTCTAATCGCATTCGAAGAAGTAGAAAAAAAGAAGAAAGAGAGAGAAATTAAAATTGAAGCGATAATGGACGAAGAAAGAAGACGGATTATAAAAATATATTTCTTCTAATCGCGTTCGAAGAAATATAAAAAAAGAAGAAAGAGAGAGAGAGATTAAAATTGAAGCGATAATGGACGGAGAAAGAAGACGGAGGAGAGGGACGTGAAAATTGATTGTACTCCGTTGCACGCGCGACTGTTAACTATTAACCCAGATGGCGAGCAGCGGCGATTCCGGCTGCGGCAACGATATTGCATCGATAAAAATGAGCGTTCGTCGCGAAACGAAACGTTTGCGTTACGTTCGGAAATTCCGTGTTTCGTTTCGATAACACGGAAGTTTCCCGCGATGATAATGCGTCCCGTTAATGGCACGAAACGAAAGGCACTCGCGTAATAGGCGTAATTTCGAACGAAACGTTGCGGCGATCCTTCGTTACAAACGTTATCCGAGAAAATATAATAATTTCGTCGATTTACGTTCTCTTCTCTCTCTCCTCTTCTGTCTCTATAATAGTAATTTTATCATCCGTTATTACTCGCGATTATACTTTTCATATTTTAAAAGTAAAATATCACATGAAATTTAGGTGCAATCTAAGGTAACGTTCGAAATTTTAAAAAAAAGTATAAAATCATAGACATAATTCGAGAATCCAAGGAGATCAATGATTAATAAACGATGATTTTTAACATGGAAAAGCACGTCACGAGAGATGAAGTGGCGGAATTGAAAAGAGGAGAAGAAAAATAAGAAAAAGAATTGTTGGATCGACATCGAATGTACGAATATCGGAATATAAAAACTCGACGCATTCCGACGTCTTCGTCAAATATTTAATATTCATCAGCGTATCGAAAGGAAAGAATGGAAGGAAGCGAAAGAAGAGAAGAATCGAATTTATCCCCCTCCTCCTCGATAGAAAGAGATTCGACGAAATTGGGTCGGATGAATCGGGCAAGAAATTATCGGCTCGTCCTTCCCCCTCCCTCCCCTCTCTTCGAAACAAAGTTTTCGACGAGCTACGCGATACGATGTTCCTTTTCAACGTATTTCCGTATCGTCCGCTCTCGCATTCGCTCGCGACAAATTTATTTTATCCAACTTTGCTATCCCAACTCACCCCCCTCTCCTCTCCTCAACAACTGTAATTTCGCGCCGTAATATCACTTTGTCGCGTGCCCGTATTCCGGTTTATCAGATTTTCTGCACGCTGTTGTTCCAACGTGGCGGGATAAGAACGTTGTGGATAAATAATCGGCCGGGCCGAGGATCGTTGCGCAAAGTGATATTGTCACGTATGATAAACTGTGCAGGACGGAATTCAGTATTTTTCTCTTTTTTTTTTTTTTTTTTTTTTTTTTTTAGATATGTAAATTTTCGTGCAAATTATTATATGAAAAAAGGTGGGAGGAAAAGATTTCTGAAAATTTATCCGTTAATCCGTTCAGCGATATTGCCACGTGTAATAAATATAATAAATAAATATCCTTTATACATATATTTATTATATATCCACATGTATATTTATTTTATTATTTAAAAAAAAAAGAGAGAAATACTCAAATCTCTTATTCTTCTTTCACACATATATTTATTATATATCTATATATATATTTGTTTTATTATTTAAAGAAAAAAAAAAGAGAAAAATACTCAAATCTCTTATTCTTCCTTCACACATGTATTTATTATATATCCACATGTATATTTATTTTATTATTTAAAGAAAAAAAAAGAGAAAAATACTGAAATCTCTTATCCTTTCTTCACACATATTTATTATATATCCACATATATATTTATTTTATTATTTAAAGAAAAAAAAAGAGAAAAATACTGAAATCTCTTATCCTTTCTTCACACATATTTATTATATATCCACATATATATTTATTTTATTATTTAAAGAAAAAAAAAAAGAGAGAAAAATAATCAAATCTCTTACCCTTCCTTAACACATATTTATTATATATCCACATATATATATTTGTTTTATTATTTAAAAAAAAAAAAGAAAGAAATACTCAAATCTCTTATTCTTCCTTCACACATATATTTATTATATATCCACATATATAAGAGATTTGAGTATTTTTCTTTTTTTTTTTTTAGCTTAGATATGATTATAAATCTTTGTCCAAATTATCATGAAAATTCCCTTGATTGAGGGACATTAAAATCGTCAAGTGAAAATAACAATATGATATATTATTGATTATGATGTTCCATAGAGAAGATATCTCTCTTCGACAAATTTTAATTTAAAAACGTTGCATTCTCTATCGAAGAAGTTAAAAAAAGGTTTCTTTTTCTTCGCAAAAAGAGGAATGGAGAAGAATTTAGTTAGAACTAACTTCTTTTTAAAAAAAGACAATAACTTTCTCTCGCTTGAACCATTTCCAATTCCTCGGGACAAGAAAAAAAAAAGAGAGAGAGAAATACAGGAAAGGTTAGAATCTTAAGTCTCGAATCTGAATTTCGACGATCTTGGAAATCGAAATGAAAAATATGGAGAAGGGGTTTAAACACACCTTCTCCGAATGAAAATTCCGATAGAATCGGAAGGCGAATTTCGATCGAGCCGATTTTTTCCGGCCGTCGGTTTCGATTCCGATCGAATCGGCGAAGGACGATGGAAACACGTGGAAATTCGATCGACTCCCTTTCCCTAGGGAAAATTACAAGCCTTCCCCGAGAGGGAGACCGTTGAACGAATGATTCGTTCCTCGGTGAATTACAGGCTTCCTGAATCCCTTCTTAGAAAACCGAGGGTAAACTTGCGAGTATCATCGGGGCAGAAAGCCTATTTGATTTATTTTAAGCCCCGCAAGCTGATTCGCCCGCGTAATACTTCGACCGACCACGTTTCTTCCAATATTTTTGTTTTCCTCTACGATTTATAATAAGCTAAAAATTTGGCTAAAAATTTGGAAAAGTTGCAGTTTTATTTTTTTTTTTTTTATTTTCGTAGACGATTTTTAAATTAGAGAATTGGAACAATTGGAAGAATTGGAATTGATATTTTTTCTAAATATAAATATAAATATTTTATATAAATATTTTTCTAAATAAGAATACAGATATTTATTGCCCTTTCTTCGAGATACAATTGTGTATTCGTTCAATTTTTTTGAAGTTCGACTCGAAAAAAAAGATGGAAGATGGAGAAAGATAGCTTCTCTCAAGATCTCTTTCAAGAAAATGGGCCACAATTCTCGGAGAAGTTTTTATCGAGGATCTCTCGGTTCCTTCTTTACGATATAGTTAGTCATTTCGAAGGGGGGGCAAAATAAAAATCCTAATTAAAATCTAAATGTTGCTCCTTCTTCTTCTTTTATCATTTGCTCGAAATAAATTAAATAAGTGAGGAGGGAAATTTAAAAATGTCTCGATTCATTATTTATTATCCCTTTAATATCGCAAATATTTCGAGAGAGAGAAAAATATTCGACGATTAAAATCGAATTTGAATAATTTGGCAATAATATGTAACACGATGTGTTTCGACGACGAGTTTCTCGAATTTTTATCATCATCCCTGCAACGAGTATTCTCTTTTTATATTTTTCAAACGGTTTGCTTGCATTGGTGGATTAAAACGGGATTATGACGTATAATAAAACAGCAGTTTGCCCGGCACGAGTGTTATATATGTTGTAAACTCAACCTACATAAAAGTTTCTTCTTTTTCTTTTCAGATGGAATAAAATTATAAACAATTTCAACGACGAATCAAATTTCTTCTCGAGAATTAATTGGATTAAATCTTTAAAAAGCCAGATCGATAAGAGAAAATTTTACGTTCGCTTATTATTTTGTTTAGAAAGAAATTAATTAATTATTTGATTGAGAATTTTCTTTCAACGTTAAATATTTTTTTTTTAAACATCGAAATGTTGAGTTTTTTTTAATAATCTACGATGACAAAAATAATAATATTAATGTGTTTTATAAAATGTTTAATATTATAATTTTCGACGAGGATCAATGGTAAAATAGGTCAAGTTAAAAATAAATAAAGACGAGGATTAAGATAAACGTTTAGGGTTTAAGTAAGAAATCCTATTTCGACTATTTTTTTTTTTTTTTTTTGATATCGATGCTCGAATATTTCTAATAAAAATAATTTTTATCCAATACTTTAAGCTTCTGATCTTATTATTGGAAGAGAAAATATTTCTGGTTAACCGTTTCACTCCACTTTTCCCTGAATACATTAATGTTCTTTAATATCTGAAAGCACATAGACTTTTCTAATAAAATTTTATAACCATATTTCCACGATATTCCGTTCCCCCTTTTTAAAATAATCTCTTTTCTCGTACGAACAAGAGCTAAAAAAAAAAAAAAGAAAAAGAGGGAACAAAGAAAGATTTACACGACATTTTTTTCTTTTCTTTTTCCTTTTTTTTTTTTCTATTTCAATTAGATATAGATTTCTAATGGCTTCATAATATTTGAAAGTGACGGGCAGAGAGACTTTTCTAATAAAATTTTATTATACTCTTACAATATATTCTTGTTATATCATTGTGTTTCCCCAACCTTCAAATAGTCACGATGTATCTGAAAAAGTACAAGTATTACTTTCAGAATGTATAATTATAAATATATAAATTTATTTATTTATATAATATATAATATATAATAATATTAATATATAAATTTATCATTTAAATATAAAATTTTTAAAAATACTTTATACAAACGTACAAAACCATATAAAAGAAAAAAAAGAAATAAAAAAAAAACTCTTCTTTTCTTCTACTTTCTCTAGCTATCCTCTAAAATCTCTTCTGATTTCATAATATCTAAAGACATTCCCTTTTCAACCCTCTCAACAGGGATCACCATCTGAGTGCACATCTGAGAAATTTTACAAATTTTCTAAATACATATAATCTTCAGAACCGCAAACTTTCTTAGAATTATAAGTTTAGAAATAATCTATACTTGTTGTTCGCACCAATCTTTAGAAGAAATGTTTCGTTTTTCAAATGAAATGAAAGAAAAAGGAAAAAATGAAAATTCAAAATGACACGTGCTTTCGTTTCTGATTTCAGCCGGTGGGTTTCGTGACTTTTCACACGAGGGCCGGTGCAGAGGCGGCGAAACAGGACCTTCAGGTAATACCCCGTTTCACCACACACAGGCATCGAGAGAGAAAAAGATGCTCGATAAGAAACGCGAGAGAGCTCCCGCGGGCTCCCTTACCATCCATCTTCTTTCTCTCTGTACGATTATATACAATATATATATACAATATATATATATCCACACATAAAGTACAAAGAAACTGCCCGCAATTTTCTTTCCCCCTCCCCTTTTTTTTATCATTTTTTTTCTCTCTCTCTCTCCCTCTCTCTTTCCCCTCTTTCTTTCTCTCTTTCTTGAGATAAATATGAAAATACACACCCTTGCCTTAGATTCCAGCTGGCACGGGTTAATGCTATTACCTCTTTAGTAGCTCTTTACCTTTATCAATTACCGTACACACATACACACATACATATATACACTGTTCTTTTTAATTAAAATGCTGTATCTTGCAGTTTTCATTTTATTCTTTTTTTTTGAGATCTGAAATTATATATATATTCTTGAATATATTCTTTTACTTTTGTTATATCTATTAAAAAATCGTATTAAAAAATGAAATTTAACAATAATGCAAAATTTTGTTATATTAAGATTCTAATTGAAATTGAATATATACATTTTGATCGAGAAGGACAGTAGATACATACTTTCTCTCTCTCTCCTCTACTATATACATATAAAGTCTCTCTGTTCCTATATTGTCTACGATTTAGCTTCTTCCTGTTTCTTTTACACCTGGGACGAATCCGTAGTATTCAACTGCCCATGTTTACTCCGTGTACGTATATATACCAAGATCGTATTGTAATAACGCTGGTTGCACCGTGTGACATTATCGTATTGAAATATACCTATATAGATATGGTGTTGTTTTGCCTCCTGATAAGCGTGTCACGTCCCCTCCTTCTTACCCCCTTTCTCTCTCTTTCTCTCTATATATATATTCTATTTCTTTCTCTCTTTCTATTTCTCTCTCTTTCTCTCTTTCTTGCATTCACAGAATTCAAAATTTAATACAAAATCGTGTATGTTCTATATTATCAAAACCTCCAATCTCACGACTCGAAAACATATATTTGGAAATTTTAATGTTGTTACACTGGGATCTAGATGATTACAGATGTAAACGTTGAGAGTACAGATTATCATAGATGAATAAGAACAATTGTACGAGTTTATTATTGATAATACTATTTTTAAAATTTCTTCCTTTTATATTAATTTTTCTGCCCAAGTTTGTACTTACTTCCATTTATCTTCAATAAAGGGAAAAGAATTCAAGTTGCAAGGCTGCTATTCCTTGTTACAATGTAATTTTATCTGTACAACACACTTTCAATGCCTCAATGCTAAAGCTAAAGAAAAGAAGAACGATCATATAATAACGTGATGTTTTAATTTTTATCATTAAATTACAAAAACTTACTCGTCAAAATGATGTTATATACACACGTACGAACATGTATGCAAATATTACATATACTTGTTATACTCGTACACGCGTGTGACTCTGATTTATTTCTCTATTTTCCTTCCTTTTCTTTTCTTTTCTCCTCGTAATCACACCATCGCAATCGATCTCTCACGCAAGTTGCAAATGTCTTTTATAACCCTGTGTAACCGGTTACGTACGAGAGAGAGACTTGAAACATCCTCTTGTCGGATGGACACGTTTTCGCTGAAAACAGGCTGGGACAGACTGACGAACCGACCCACTTCCATCGATAGCTACTGTATCAACAGTGGGGACATTCACACACTCACACACGTGTATACACGAGGGGCACGATCTTGTGCTAATTTTCCTGTTATTCGGCCACCAGCGGACAGATACAATCGTATCGTTTCTGCCAAGAAAACTTTCGTCGCCGGTCTGTTGATAGAATTTTTCTTTTTTCTTTTTTTTTTTTTCTCTGGAAAAAGAAAAGATAACGTTGAATAATCATCAAAATGGAATAATTTTTCGTTAATAAAATAACAGAGAAATATATAATGTTGAAGATATAATCTTAAAATTAGAAAGAAAATTTTAATTCGAATACAGTTTTACATATTTTCTTTTCGAAAAAAAATACGATCTTTCTTTGATAAAAATCAAAAAAAAAAATTCAATTGTCGAGGAATTTCGAATTAATTATAAAAAGTTTCACTGGCAACAAAGGGCTTTTGAACGAAAGATCGTTAAAATCGTGATCTCTCACTTCTCTTTCTTTCTCTTTCTCTTTCTCTCTCTCTTTCTCTCTCTTTGTACTCTCCCTCACACAAATCCAAGCATCCACGTGTGCCTCCCGGTTTACTAATTTAGGGAATCTATTTGCAGCAGGGGGTTAGATTCGATCCTGATATGCCACAAACCATACGTTTGGAATTTGCAAAAAGTAACACAAAGGTTAGCAAACCCAAGCAACCAGCCGCTGCAGCAGCCACCTCGCACCCTGCTCTGATGCACCCTCTAACTGGACGTAAGTATGCACCGCCACTCGTTCACTCGCTGGATACGTTCTCACTACTATTCTCACCCACTGCACCCACTACAACTACAACGTATCTTCCTCCCTGTTGTTTCTCTCTCTATCTCTTTTCTCTATTCCACTACCTGTGTCTATCTTATCTCTTCAAGTGTATTTTTAAATATACATATATATATGTACGTATGTATATACATATGTGTATATTTTTTTTTAATTTCTTCTTCTTTTTTTTTTTTTTTTTCTAACCCGTTCCACAACCCCACACGATCCCCCCAATTTTTCAACCTTCTACAGGACACGTTGGACAAACGGTGGAAATGGTGCGATTGGAAGAAATAATTGTTTGTTTGTAAAGAAAAGGTTGGAAAGGAATTTTTATCTCTCTCTCTTTTGAGAAGAAATGTTTCGAACATTTGGTTTGCAATTTCATTTGCATTTGGAGAAGTGTTTCTTATCTGAATGGCAAAATTGAAGAGATAAAAAACTATTTCCAATGATAATTGATAAAGTATAAATATGTTTCTTTCTTATGTCTTGAACTGTATAAATATATTTGTATCTCCATAAAATTTATCAAATTGATTGATCAAAATTTTTCTACGAATTTATAAAATTATTAGCAGAAAGCTTTGAAATTTAATATAAAAAAGAACGTCAATAATTGAATTTGACGAATAATAATAAATTTCCTCGATTAAATTTTATTTAAAATTCGCGCGAATTCCATTTCGTGTCGGAATCGATATATTAACTCGACTCGAGGCATTAATATCAATAAAATTTCACGATGGATACGGGATACGTTCCAGCATGGAAATTTGCCGCGAGAAAATTAATTATCGCACCTTCCACCGCTGTCCGATCGGTTTGATATCGTGTGTGGGCATGCGTTTTCCTCGCGTTCTTTTCGGTTATCTTGCGGAAACAATAGACGTCAATATTAACTCTATCGATCATCCAACGTACAGCCAACGTTTCGCGATGCGCTCGAACGTAACTGAAACTCCGGTATGCCAATACGTTTCTTCTTTTTTTTTTTTATTTGCATTCAAAGAAGGAAATTCTGAAAGGGAAATGGGATTTATCACGTTACGTTCGTCCGTGTCGCGTTATATATCGTAATCGTTAAACTAAGTTGATATTAAAATTAGAGAATAGAAGAAAAGAATTGGAAAGAGAAATTTTCAGCGCCAAATATATGTATAATTAATTGTTTAATCTTTAGGAATACCTTGTAATTTCACATAATTTTAAACTTTTTCCTTTTCGTGCGAAATTTTAACTTTAATCTTTTCGAAACTTTCGATTTTTATTTCCGTATAAACAATCCATTTTTCTTCGTCCAAAAAGAAGAAATCCTTCACTTTTAATCAAATTCAGCTCGATATTTCGTATAGGTTGAAAATCTGGAAGAAAAGTTTAAGAGAATGAATTAGAGGAGAGAAAAAAAAAAGTTAGGTTAGGTCGAAGTCAAGGATGCGACTACCGTGAAATGCGATGCGAATCTATTTAAAGGAAGAACGAAAAGGAAAACTCGAGTAGATTCTTTCCGTGTTTCTTTTACATCGAACGACAAATATGCAAATATCCGTGTTGCGTGGTGGAGACACATTGAAATAAGAGATAATCCTCTCACCATGGTCAATTTTATTGGTTCGATTTCAACTTCGTTCGAGTGTATCGATTATCGATTGAGTGCAACCTCGTAAATATATAAAAACGTCAATTTTTGAACGATATCGATACTCGATGCTTCACGTTCAGGGCTCGTAGGTGGAAAAATTGTCTACCAGTTTTATGGTACGCGACGAAGCCGTAAAAATGCCGACTGTTCGCGTTTACGGGGATTTTTATGAACACAGTCGTCCCTCACACGTATACGAGTTGCAGGTATTCTTTGTTTTAATTTAATTGGAATTTTTCTTTTTTTTTTTTCTTTTTTTTTTGGTTGAAATGTATTCCTCTGAAATGGGAGAAAGTGAAGATTGAAAATTTGTTTAATTTAAAAAAATAATTAGAATTAATTAGAATTGTGCAAAAAGTAATAAATTATTTGTTGAAATAAAGGTTAGCGATCAAAAAAGTAAAAGTTTTGGAATAAATTTTATAATTGAATAATTAAATGAATGTAGAAAAGAATATAATTTATAATATGTAATTTGTTTTGCTAATATTATTATTCGCGTTAGATATAAATTATTAAAATACAAATGAAAATTATAGGAGAAACGATACTTCGTGATTAAATGTGAATTTTAAATCAAGATAATTAAAAATTAATAAGTAAAAATAAGTATAAAATATATAATATTTACGATAATTCGTCTTCTAAGGAAACGAGCAGTGAAATTTTCGGTTATCTCGTGAGAAGCCTTGTATAGATACAGCTGAATTATCGAACTACCCCTACTAAAGAAACCTCTTCTTGGCACAGCAAGGGGTCTCAAATTCTTAATCAATACCATACGTTTCTCAAGAATGCCATTAAATTACATTTCGTAAATTGGTTTAGTCAAACGTCTTCCCATTTTGACGAAGTCTAATAACATTGCAATTCGAAAATCGAAAAATTTATACCCTTGTTAGTATCGATTCAATCACAATATCAATTTTTCAAATTCACTCAGCAAAAATAAAAAATCTGTCACAAGAAATCACCGTCGTTAATAACTTTATCAATTTATACGAAACCTAACCTCTTAACCTATTAACAGAAACAGTTGGTTATTAAAAGGAAAGCTATATCGAAATCTAAAATTCTCTAACTCGAATGCTACAATAAAAATATTATCGAAATAGACTATTATCATTCCATCTCACCAGAATCTAGAGTTACAAAGTCTAAAAATCTTGAATCTAATTATCAAAAGAAACTGTTATTCACTATTATCGTCTTAGCATTAGGACTTACCATTATCTGAAAATCGTGTCGATGAAAATTTCCAATTCCAAAAGTCAAAAAACTCGATCATCCAACTCGAAAACGCAAGAAATTCGTTATATCGGTCACACGAGAAATAACTCGAGAATACGATAGAGGTTACTCGGTGAATAAAACATGTCCGCTCGATCCAGAAAGATTGAGGCGCGAAACCGTGGAGAAGAATTGGGCGAACGTTGAGACCCTGGCGGAAATGTGTTGAATTATTGAGAGTCCCTTCGGTAAAAATAGCGCGATTTCCGCGTGAAAAGTCGCAATCTACCTCGATTTCGAGCTTTATGTCGATAGACACGCGTCGAATTTCCAAACGTGCCGATAAAATTTTTCCTTTTAGAACGATCTTGTAACGGAGATATAGATGGAAATTTATATGAATTAATTGAGAGGTTATAAATCTTCGCTCGTAGAATGGTAAGTGTAAATATATTCTCAAATATGTTTATCTATTATTTATTTTTATCGGGCAAGATGTTCGTTCTTGAAGAAATATCTCGAGATACTGTTCGTTGGTGGAAAGAAATTTCGCAGGAGAGTACAGGGGCAAGAGGAGTCCTTCATTAGAATCGTCTATCCCCACTCCAGACGCTTTGTTGACAATCCTGACATCACGTAACTACGTAGTAGTAGAAAAGCTATAATTCGAACGTTCAAAGTCACAGTAAAAATTATTTGGATTTATAAAACAATGTTAGGATAATCATCTAAGACTAAAATATTTTCGAAGCTATTAATTAATTTCGTATAATATATTTAACTTATTCATATACATATAATTATATCTTAATTATCTTAATTACTCGAATACAAAATTACATTTATAAATTAAAATATCGTTACAAATCGTAATTAGTCTACGCATTGATAGAAATAAACAAATTTTTACATTATATCGATACATTAAAATTCTTTGAATTCTATGTTTACACTAATGCATTGAGGTTTAGATACAGATCATTGTTTTGGATTAGTATATGTGATAAAAACAAAAATATGTGTAAAAATACGTTTTCTTTCTTTCCACCAGTACTTTATTCCTTATTGCAATTATATTCTCTTCATGAAAGAAAAGTTTTATAAAATTTATTATAGGTATCTGTAATATTTTTTATAATAATTTCAAAAACTTTCGTTTTTCCATTCTTATAGGAGAAATTACTTATTGGAGAAAGTCTTCGAAGAGTTAATAAATAAATTTCATACAAAGATATACGCAAAAATTATTATTAAAAAAAGCGATTGATCTTTTGCAAATTTATTTACAGGAAACTAAAAATAACATAAAGAGACAATAAATCACATATGAATAAATTTTTTTTTGAGTATACTTGCATAAATGTAATTATTTTGTTTCTCAATTTTTATCGATAAATATCTTATATTTATCTTATATTGTAATAGAAATGTTCGTGTACAAGGATCCGTTTAAAAATGTCGACAGTACAATGGAAACATTAATTATTAATGTTTGGAAAGTATCGAAATGATGATACAAAAATGGCGTCAAGAATATTCGCTTTCCTATGATGTATATGTGCACGCATACTTGAAACGTGTGTGCGATCGGACGCAAATAGATGGAAAAAACGAAAGGAAAAATTTTTGATTTTATATATAAACACGAGGGATGAATACGAGTATAATGAAGTAATTCTTGTGTTCCTTCAACGTAAATGAAAAAGAAAAAAAAACTTTATTATCGATGATTGGTATTTTTGTAATAAATTCGTCTTTTTGTTTTTTTTTTTTTTTTTTTTTTGCATGATTGTTTCAAGTATTACGACACTCGTGTTTCTGAAAATAGATAAATCTTTAAGCGTTGTGTTTATATATGTAAAATCGCGACTCATATCTTGTATATTTATGTTTGAGTTGGATATAACGCGATCGCTATTTCGTTTTTGTTTTGTCTTTTCTCCTTCAACCGTCGCGTCGTACGACGCGACATAGCGAGCTCAGTTGAACAAAGGCATCGGTACGATTCACATCTATAACGAGGTTTATTCTTATTTTCTTTATTAAATGTATTCTTTCTTACTGTATATTTTTTATAATTTATATTCTTTCTTCTATATTCTTTATTTCGATCATTTCACAATTCATTTCTTAGTATTAAGATAAATACATTTTTTTGAATTTATTTTAATAACTGAAAGAATCGAAAGAATCTCCATTATCTTCGTAAATATTTAACAAATTAAAGGAAATTAAATTTTCTTTATTATTTGACTTTTTCTCTCGTGGAATAAGTTTGGAATCTCATTTCGTCTCCTTACATTTATTTTTTTACTATCGTATCGTCGTCATTCGTTCGTTCTATCCACAAAATTCCAACTATCTTTCGAATCGACGAATATTTAAGTGAAACCTTGACACTCGATAGCCATTTCATAGTGAATGCTACATTGAAAGCGACAATTCATCTTTAATGCGAAAAATAAATACTCTCGGGAGTAATTCTCAAATAGATTATTTTTCATAGGGTTATGTTTTCACGTTTGTTCAAGATCTTCATATTTATTTATTGACTAATTAACGGAAATTACAACCGTGTAGTATCTAAATATCTACTTTACATGTAAATGATTGTAATTAAAATTATGAAAATAAGTGGGTATACGTAATTATATTTCTATCTCGCAAAAATTACAATTAATTAATAATTTTTTAAATCATCGAACAAACATTCTCCCGAACAATCTCAAAACGAAATTCATCATTTTGATCGTTTTGAATGTTGAACATTCACGATTAAGAAGAAAGAAAGAGAGAGAGAAGAAAAGGAAACGTTATCGACGAAATGAATCGACCGTTCGAAGAGCAGAATTTTTCCAGGCAAGTTGGAAGACCGACTTCCAACACCGGATTGCGCAGCGGACTCATAAACGCGTGAACGAACGAAAACACTTTTTTTACTCGCGTAGTGTCATAGCCACCGAACCGTGTTAATAAAACATGTTAATAAAACATGACTCACGCGAGAAACTTGTGTGCTCTTACGGAAACTTAAAAAATCGTTTTTTTCGAGGAAATGCATTTTCTCGAGTATCCATATATACGCATAATATATATCTGTATCTCGAATCTGTATGGAAACTCGAGGTCGATCAAACGGCTATCCCCAAGAGAGAGAGACGAGACTACTCGTCATGGTCACGTAAACGGCTATTGAAAATAATTGGTAATCCGTTTCGTTCCGGCATACCGCCTCCGGGGGGTTAACCGATCGGGGGAAGGAGGGGGGTTTCAATGGTTTTGGAAAAAAAAAAGAAAGAAAGAGAAAAAAGAAAAATCCCTTTTGTCAATCCTTTCGAACGGTTGAAACAAAAGAAAGTTTGGAAATCAGAATCTTTTTTTTTTTTATTGAAACATTTTTATCGCTTATACATCCATATCGTATAAAATATTCTATAACATGTAAAAATATTCCTTTTATCGATCTTTTTTTTTTTTGCGGTTCGTTGAAACGAGAAAAGTAGGAATCAAATGTCTTCTTTTTCTTTTTCTTTTTTTTTTTTTTTTATTGTATCTCGAAACATTTAGATACTTCGTTTATGACGTATAAAATATGTATCATGCACGATATGTAAAAATATTCCTTTTCCATCGATCTTTTTTAATGGCCGTTGAAATAAGAGAATGTATACGGGGAATCGGATATACCTATTTTTATTATTCGAAACGTTTAGGTATTTTAAAATCGGACTCGATTTGTTTTATTCTGTATTTCAACTTCTCTATTTGATTCTTGCCTCGGTGACCAGATATTGGATAAATTTCAGGATAATAAAAAGTTGTTATTGATTGATTAAATACATTCATTTTTAATTTGAAAATTTCTCGTGGGCGAAAGATTTTTATATCTTTGGAAATCTGGATATAAAATATATTTTTAAAAATATTTGAATGATTGATCGAATCTTAAGAGAGTTTAAAATGAAGAACTTATATAATTGTAAAAATAAAAGTAACAATTTTGTAGAAGAGAGGAGGATTTAATCCGAATTTAGTTTCTACAAATATTATATATCTAGTGTATACTATTTTTCTCGCGAAAGTATAATCGGACTTTAATTCCAAATTTTAGGAAGCCGATGGCGCGAGCTTAAGAAACTTGGGAGGAAGCAAAGTTAAGTCTGACGATAATTTTCCTTCCTAAATCGGAATGCTAATGAGCAAACCTATTAATAGTTGATAGAACGGAAGAAGAAACCACCAATTTCTATATCTCGAGTATATTCTACTCGTTTTTACTTGATTAATAAATATTTGTGAAAAATTATACGAAAGATAATTTAAGAATTATCCTTTTCGTTCCTTAAAATATCTTTTCTTAAAAAAAATTTATATTGAATTTATAACGAACGAATTTTACGATTATTAAAAATAGAAAAAATTGTTAAAAAATGGAAAAAATTATCGTTCGTTTCGATAGCCTGGATATACATAAATTTTATTATATAAGAAAAATATTACATTTACTGTTTTTCCTGTTTAATTACATAAGGATTAACGCGTATGTATACACACTTTCCTATTACAAAATATAATTTGAATTTTGTAACAATAGAATTTATCTCGTCATTTTCTCTTTTGCAATTGTTAATATTATGTGTATGTAAAAGTATGGTGGCACGATAAAATTTATTTTTATGTGTATAAATGAAAACGCAATAATATTAATTTTTATAAAAAAAAAAAAAGGAAAAAAAAGGATACTCAAAGGAATGATGTTTTGTGAAAGTATTTAGAAGAAAGAAATTACTGCAAGAAACTGATCGAAAGATTGTGGTGCAAGCAATAAAATCAGTATTGTCGGCGGAGCACGTATTTAATTATAATATTATATGGAAATACAAGCAAATAATTTGAATACGTGATTCTGAAACACGTAATTTTACAAAGACAAAACTGTTGGAAAAAGAAAAAAAAAAAGGTAATAAAGATTGATTACGATCACTTTTACAACACAAATCTCACAAATATAAAATCTTTGACAATATTAATTAATTATCTCGCGAGATAAATTATTTTCAAGAGCAATCCCCTCCTCCTATGTGTCTCAAGAAATGCAAATATTGATGGTAAAATTGAGCTGGAGAATATTTTTCGTAAAAGTACATTGCATCGATAGAGAAAATTTTTGGTACAAAACAAAATAATAAATCGAACGAAATTAATTATAGGATACAAAATTGATGAAACGTTCGCTTTGACGATATCAATTAATTATCGCGCAAGATAAATTATTCTCAACCATCTATACGTTTCTCAAATAGTTTCGTATCTTAAGAAATATCGAGAATATTTTTCGTAAAAGCAAACGATGATAATAGAAATTAATTACAGTTTACCGATAAGCGAACATCCAATATAATAGGTTATAATTTAAATAAACAATGATCGTGATCAATTTTCAGCAGTACTATTAATTTTCAAACAACGGATGTACAACGTAACATCCTTTATCCTTCGAATCCGATACAAAACGACGAGGGAACGACTGATCGATAGTCAACCTTGACTAATCTCCACTAATTATCGCGTACGAGATCCGAGCAAGTGTCCAACGTTTTATTATCGACTCGAGCGCTATTATCGAACGAGTTGCATCACAATTGTGTGTACAGTTGCGCCGCGTTAAAATCCACGCGGCGTAACGCGTTTCGCGTGTATACACGGGAATATCGAACGATCGAACGACACAACACAACACAACACAACACAACCTTCGACGGCTAGAAACGGCTCACCTTGCTCCGTGCGAAAACCCAGCCATCCGTGCAATTTTCTCGCGAGAATGTGCGCGACGCGCATTCCACGCCGCATAAAGTAACGAACGCTGTTTCCATTATTACAGGATCGAAACCATAATATTCCAGGCCTGCGAATCGAACCGATTTCCGACATCGTGATTGTACACATTGTTGTACAAGTGGGAAGTGGAACTTTCGAGAATTCACCCGTGGAACGTCATTTTTCGCTGTACGATCGTACGTTATTTTTGAGGTTAGAAACGTCGCTCTTCGCTTGTTACGGTTATACACTATTCTCGTCAATAGAAATTGAGGATGGAATAATTTGTGAAAAGTAACTGTCTCGAGTGTTTTATTATTAGATATACGTATATATTCTCGATAATTTTATATAACTATATGCTATTTTTGAGAATAGAAATTCCGGATAGAGTAATTGTGAAAAATAGTGTTTTATTCGTACATGTAAAGTACGTATATATTTATTCTCGATAATTAATTTTGTTACTGTGTCTACTTACGAAAAATCCTGTCAAATAGTGGAAAGTTTTACATTTTCAAATAAATGTATCTGTTTTCGAGAGTAGGATTTTTTCGAAAGTTGATTCTCGGTATGATAATATTTCGCTTGCAAAAATGATTATCGAACGTTCGGTTAAAAAAAATGTCTTTACGGACGGTTTGATTTAATCGGGTGACTTCACTTCCTGTTCGACGTAACGATCGATGAATATGAATATAATGACGGTATTTTTTTTTTTTTTCCTTTCCTGCTCAAGTTATATTATACATTCTCATTTTGCAACTATGAGTCATTGATACGTATATAATTTGCGTTATTATGATAGTAATAATAATAAAAATAAGCTTATGAATTTTTTTTTTTTTTTTACTTATCGATATATTACGAGTGGAAAATCGTGAATAGAGAGATGATTACGCGAATACTTGTTTTCCTCCTCCCTCCTTCAAATCGGATTAAAACGAATACGTATTTCACTGTATGATAAATCTCACTTGGCCGATCAACGTTCAAATTACCATTCTTGATATCCAAATCATGTTTCGATTCTCGCGCAATACAAATTCCAATTTGTTCCAATTAACTTTTCCCGATTTTCTCTTTCATTCGTGTTTCCCTTGTTTACATTGCTCGTAATACACAGCGTGAAAAGAAACGTAGAATCACGATCATAAAAAAAAAAAAAAAATGTCTTTTTATTACTCGTGCCTCACGTCAAAAGGAAAATTCCGTATTTTTAACGATCGTAACTTAACAGAGAGATAGACGAAATTCGACCTTTCAACGTAATTTTTTTTTCTCCACGTATAAAATATTTTTTAACAAATTTTTAACAAAGCGGAGAAACTCGTGAGTAAAAACGATATCCCAGAGACAAAAACTATGCGCTACTCTCTACTCGACGAAAAATCTTCTTCCCCGAAGAGAAAAAACTTTTCACAATTTTCACAAGATGGAAAACTTTCACCGACCGATCAAAAGGATGTGGAAGTAAATTCGAGTGAGCTCGAATAAAGAGGAAAAGAAAGAAAAAAGAAAGAAAAAAAGAAAGAAGAAGGCGCAAAGAAAAGAGATTTAATAGGATTCCTCTTGCCTTTATTTCAACGCGCGCTGCGAAGAGTTTAGACCGGTTTTGCATTCCGTTGCGCAAATGTTTTTCAACCGCGTTCGCGTTTCACGCGTTCCCTTCTTTGTGTCTTCTCCGCGATGATATTAGATTCCCCCGGTTTTTCACGAGACAAAGGTGTCTCGTAACCCGCTATTCACCTGTTCCACGCGATTCTTCCACTCCAGATACCCTCAATACCGTTTAACGAGCGCGTTAACTAAACATTTTACTTAACGTGGCGGTCGCCACGTAGCCACGTGTCCCTCGTGGAAAAAATAACAGCCACTCCTGGCCCGCCATCGATCTTCCTTCCCCTCTTTCCTCCCTCCTCTCTTCCTCACCGTCCTTCCTTTCCCCCACCTACTCCTTCTTCGTGATCGCGTCGCGGCCATTCCGCGATTTTTTCCGAATTAAGTGAGGCCAATCGTCGTCTAATTTTCGATTTCTCGTATCGAACATGTGGCTCGAACAATCATGTGTATTTGGATTTAAACTCATTTTCGAGTGTGCGAAGAAAATAATTGTTTCAACGTGTAACCGAACGTTGATTTCAAGATTTCATAACCTCTTTTTGAACGTTTATAGGTTAAACGAAATGTAGATTTAACATAGGCGGTTGAGAAATATTGTAAATTTATCAAGAGGTATGTATTTTAATTTAAATCGTTATCGATGAGTTTCTTGTTTTTTTTTTTCACGCGATGTAACGATTTGTATAATGATTTTTTACACGTTCCACGTCGAAAAGTAAACTTTCTACCTTTTCTTCACCGCCATATTTGATTCTCGAAACTTCGCAAAACTGTATTGAATTTAATTGTAACGTTTACGATCAGCCATGATATACAAGTATCTATACAAGATTCTTTAATCCAGCTTTATTTATGGTCAATTTTTAAAACTATCTTGTATTATAATATATTCTATCGTTGTTGATTGAGAAAATAAGAAATAATAATATTCTCAACTTTGCCTGCCAATTTATTTATTCTTACAGTTCCTTTTTTTCACTTTATAATTTTCAATTTTATTTCGTTAAATCGTTTCCAATTCTCGAAGTCCAGTTTATTCGTCAAATTCGAAGCGAAATTCCCAGTTGTTGATATACACAAACGTTTGTACACTTTTAATTATTATTTTCTTTCTTATTCCAATTAAATGAAATAACAAAATTTAAATTCTTCGTATATAAGCTTTCGTCCAGTTTATTCCTAGACCACCAACCTATCCATGAATCGTCGATAAATGATGGACGCATTTGTTGCGCATTTTTATGAGACGCGTGCAAATTTATGAGAGTTTATTCGCGATACGTACTTGAAAATATGTGTAATGGAGCGAGAATATTGAATACAATTTATTCCTTCGTTATTTTCCTTCGAATTCTTTCGAAATCAATCCGAGATACAAAAACTGTGCACTTTAAAAAAAAAACAAGAAACAATTCTTTCAATATATTATACATATTACAAAGTGATAGTTAATTTATAACTTTTCCGAGTTTTCGAAATTTTTCGAAAAATAGAAAAGTTTCATTTTCGCGCGCTATTCGAAACAATCCCGATGTTCAATGTTTCCGCAATTTCAACGGTTTGTTTAAAAATTTTGTTTTTCCAACGAACCGGCCACCACACGCGTCGTTTATCGCGCTTTCATTACTTACGATGCGATGTACGGTTTGTGTGCGGAATAATTTTCGTACAAAACCCATTTCCATAATTACGAAAACTTCGCATCCGCGAGCCTTTATTTCATACGCGTCTTTTTCGCGATGCGTGCGCACCAATGGAACGGATGAAAAATGCCAATTTGAATTAAAAAAAAAAAACGACGAAGATTCGAAAAGCTGGAAATTTCGATTAATCTCCTTAAAAGTGTGATGAGTCGAGAAGTGGCAAGATTAAAATTCTATTTTCTTCTCGTTAAACCTTCCATAATAATGCAAAAGGATCTAAATCCTTTCTTTCCTTCTCTTTATTTTTCGATTATTACATCGGAGAATTCGTGAAGAATTATTGGGCTCGTTGGACGAGCGTCGAAAAAGCAGCGGAAACTTAGGAGTAGTTGGCCGTGTTGGGTCAGCCTAAAATCAATAAAGTGCAAGCTCCTGCCACGTACGAAATGCTGCGCCTAAAAATCGTACGCGAGCAGCCATTATTGCGTTTTTCCATCATTATTTTTATCGCCCTTCCTCTCTGCGAAATTACTCTTTCGTTTCATCTTTTACCGTATTTACACGAATTTTGAAACTTGTTGGATAGAAATTGGCTCCATCCAATAACTTATTAATTATTCGTTGTGAATAACAAAAGAAGACGATCGCGCGCGTCGAATATAGTTTAGAATTAATTTAAATAACGCGAATGTCTATCCTTATAAATTTTCCGTTCCTCGAATGAACTTAAATTTTCCATAAGCGCGTGAACGTTCGTAATAATCGAACGACATATTTATCATAGTAAAAAAATAAACTCTAGAAAAGAAAAAATTTAAAAACGTCTCGAATTCTTGAACGACGACGTCATCGTTTTGCACATTGTTTACGAGTGTATCGCGTGCTTCAGGCGGCTTTATCGTTTCGATAAGTTTCACGCTCGTAAAATTGTTAAATGTTAATTAAAGGAAAAAAAAAAAAAAAGGTGCAAGAAATGTGACAATAATGGTGTAATATACGGAGGAAGATGATTCGTACGATTGACTGGGCTTGGATCGTCTCGAGCCTGCGAGTGTTTTCAATAAACTGGAGTAAATTAATTCGAAACGTTTCGAGTCTGCGCGTAATTACGTAAAAAGTTGGGTTAATTTGAATAACGCTCGGTCGTTAAAGATAAATTATAATGGATTTTCAAGATTCTTGAGTTATGAAAATTATAATTTGAGAAGGGAGAGGAGAGAAACTGTTGGGGAAAAAAGATTTGAAACTGTAATTGCGCTCGAAAAATTAAATGGCGATTTGATTGATTCGTGGAATAAAATTTGTCGAGGAAAATTGTTTCGAAAAATAGATCGATCACGATCCGATCGTAAAAAGGGATGCATTGAAAGATATACGATTGTCGAGGGAGAAATAAATGTTCAAAAATTAATTATTTTGGCATATATAAATATTCGATGAGGAAAGGAAACGAAAGTCGAATATCGATTTCGATATATATATATAAAGAAACCATTGCACTCGTGAGAGCATAGAATTATGAAAAAAAAGAAAGAAAATAATTATTTTTTACCTACTTAGAAATTGGAAAGTAGAAAAGTAGATTAAAATGTAATTATCTGACAAAAAGAAAAAAGAAGGTAGAAAATTTCGAAGCGAAAATAAAATTTTCTGTACCGATAATAATTCGAAATAAATCGATCACGATTCGATCGTAAAAAAAGGATGTATTAAAAAATACACGATTGTCTAGGAAAAAGTAAATGTTTATAATTTAATTATTTGACATTTATAAATATTCAATGACGAGAGAAAGAAACTATTGCACTTATGATGAGTGTTATAGAATTATAAAAAAAAAAAATACATTATTTCTCATCCACTTAGAAATGAAAAAAATAAAAATAGATTAAAGCCTGGTATGGAAGAAAAATTTCAAAATATAACTTTTGATCGGTATATAAATATTCGAAATAGATCGATCGTGATTCGATCGTAATGTTAATTAAAAAGGACGTATTGAAAAATAAACGATTGTCTAGGAAAAAGTAAATGTTTGTAAATTAATTATTTGACACGTATAAATATTCAACGACGAGAGAAAGAAACGAAAGTCGAATTATCCATAAAGAAATTATTGCTATTGATGAGTGTATAGAATTATGAAAAAAAAATACATTATTTCTCATCCACATAGAAGTAAAAAAAATAAAAATAAATTAAAACCTGGAAGAAAAATTTCAAAATATAACTTTTAACCGATATATAGATATTCGAATTCGATCGTAATGTTAATTAAAAAGGACGTATTGAAAAATATACGATTGTTTAGAGAAAAATAAATATTTATAAATTAATTATTTGGCACGTATAAATATTCAACGACGAGAGAAAGAAACGAAAGTCGAATTATCCATAAAGAAATTATTGCACTTGTCATAAGTATATAGAATTATGAAAAAAAAAAAATACATTATTTCTCACCCACTTAGAAAAAAATAAAAATAGATTAAAACTTGACATGGAAGAAAAATTTCAAAGCATAACTTTTGATCGATAATAGATAGATCGTATCGAAAGATAAATATTTTAGGAATCGGATTTCGAATCGAAATTTCGAGACATCCAACCATGTTTCTCCGGAAAGGAAATATTGCACTTATCAGGGCAGAGAGTGAATCATGAAAAAAAAAAAAAAAAAAATAATAATAATTATTTCCTAGCTTCGCTTAGGAAAATCACTAATTAACGAAGCGCGATGCAGCCAGGTTGAACAACACGGATCTTCCTCGATTGATCGCAAGCAACGTTGTACAAATGCAACGTTTTTTTTTTTTCTTTTCTTTTTCTTTTTCTTTCCTTTTTTCCTTCCTTCTTCGCGCTGCCCATCCTGGATACGCTATCTTTCCCGGAGACCACTACTGGGCGCTATTAAAAATTCATAAAAGTGGCTCGTTAACAAGGCAGACTCGCTAACGACACGTAAATTACCCGACTATTCGTTAACATTCAACCAAGAGATTTAATGAAAGTTAATAATAAGAAGGGAATTTAGATGAACTTGTATTATTTTCTCGTACATATAAATCATATATATATATCAAAAAAAAAGTCAAGCAAAGGATATTTCTTATTCCTTTTTCTTCTTGTTAAGATCTTTTTATTATTCTTTTTTTTTTGAATCTCGTTTGACTTCTGGGAATGGAAGAGAAATTTCGTCGATCGAAGGAGGAAAAAAAAGAAAGAAAGAAACGTGAATGTTTGTTAAAAAATTATGTTATTATTTTCCAACGTGAAAATAAATAAAATGATGAATAAATCGAGGAGAAAGGGGAATAGTGAACTTGGCTGAGATTTCATTTGCGTGTGCAAATGCGATTTTAATTCACTGGCGTTTTGTAGGATGAAATATTAGGCTGGTTTAGAGATCAGGCGTAGTTTACATCCGCATGATTCTAATCGATATCACAAATCGGTATCTCTAATTTCACGGATCTAACATTAATTGGTTAATAACATTGGCTCAAGAAATTTCCATTCGATTCTTTTCAATTTTATCGATAAAATCTTGAAATTTTGTAATTCTTTATTCTCCCCATTTCAAATTTCATAAATTTTCCATAAAATCATCCGTCCCCTGCATTTATCATCAAACCCAACAATCTTTATCGAGATATACTTTCATAATTTTTAAATTCTTTGTCAGATCATATTTCATCCTTTATCATCCTATATCATCGATTATAAAATTTAAAAAAAAATCTCCATTACACTTGAAACTTTCCAGAAAATCATCCATCCTTCGTTTCATCATCAACAACCCCTTAGAGACATACTTTCATAATTCTTTATTAGATTCTCTCCATTCCAAATTTGAAAATCACTTATTCTAAACAAAAAAGAAACAAGGAACATCGTCAAACTTTCCAGAAAATCATCCATCTTTTATTTTTATTTTATTTCATCATCAAACCAATGCTCTTTATCTAATCCTCGAGATATACTTTCGTAATCTTGAAATTTCACAATTCTTTGTCAGATCATATTTCACTCTTTATCGATTATAAAATTTAAAAAAAAAAATCTCTATTACAATTGAAACTTTCCAGAAAATCATCTATCCTTCGAGACATACTTTCATAATTCTTTATTAGATTCTCTCCATTCCAAATTTAAAAATCGCTTATTCTAACAAAAAAGAAACAAGGAACATCGTCAAACTTTCCAGAAAACTATCCATTCTTCGTTTCATCGTCAAACCAACACCTTTTATCAAGTCCTCTATATATATACTTTCCTAATTTTTAAATTTCATGATTCTTTCTCAGATCACATTTCACCAACACTCTTTATCGCTTCATTTCATCATCATCATCATTGTCAAACCAACGCTTTTATCGAGTCCTCTATAATATATATATACTTTCCTAATTTTTAAATTTCACGATTCCTTCTCAAATCACATTTCACCAACACTCTTTATCGCTTCATTTCATCATCATCATCATCATCATCATCAAACTAACATTTTTTATCGAATCCTCTATATATATATATATATATACTTTCCTAATTTTTAAATTTCACGATTCCTTCTCAAATCACATTTCACCAACACTCTTTATCGCTTCATTTCATCATCATCATCATCATCATCATCATCATCGTCAAATCAAACCTTTGTCTCGTCTTATCGATACTATACTTTCGTAATCTCGAAATTTGCCGAATGATGAAAAACACGTTCACCCTCGTACATCCTTTATCGATGCAATCTTCCTTTATCGTACAATCTTCGTAAATCAGTTGGCTAAGGATGAAGTTTCTCGCAAGTTGGGGTAAGGGAGAAGCGAAGCGTTTTTCTTTTTTTTTTTTCAGAAAGCGTGCGATCGGCGGGAGGAAGACGATTAATCGTAAATTATGGAGGCCGGCTCGCTCCACATTTCTCGTGAAAGGGTATGAAAGGAGCGCGGTTGTTGCGCAACCGTGGCCATTCGGTGCAATCTCTCCGTGGAATAATTGCCGGTTCGTGACGTATCGTCGGTCACGAGGAACAAACGGTTCCGTGGAACCCGCTTCGCGCCGATTTCCATTGATTTTTCGCCGTGGGGACGGCCAGACGTTGCCCACCTTCCTCCTCCTCCTCCTCCTTCTTCAATGCAAAACGTGTGCAAGTGTCGAGCATTTGCTCTGGTTCGAGGCAGGAGGGAGGAAGAAGGAAGAAGGCTTTAAAGGGGAATAATTTTGATCAGAGATTCATCATGCGCCTTTTTTCTTGTTAATGGTATAAATTGGTGGAATCTTGGTGTTTGGGGGTGAGCTTAAATTTGGAGGATTGAAATGTTTGAATTAAAGTTAGGGTCAATCTAGTAAATTGCGTTGTCTGTAAATTAGAGAAGAAATGGGATTTGTGATTTAAGTCGCTTTTCCAGTAGGAATTGCTTTAGGAAATCTTGGATATTTTTGATATTTTTGATAGAAGAAGAAATAGAGAAAAAATTCGAGAATTGTTCGATTCTTAATCTTAAATATTTTTTCTCTGTTAGATAGAAATGAAATTTGAAAAATTGATCGATTGAACTAAAGAAGAAATAGGAATTCGGAGAAAAAATTATCAATAAGAATTATTCGATTCTTAATCTTAAATATTTTTTGATATTTTTGATGCAAGGATTCTCTGTTAGATGGAAATGAAATTTGAAAAATTTGAAAAATTGATCAATTGAACTAAAGATGAAATAGGAATTCAGAGAAAAAATTATCAATGCCGCAATAACAATTGTTCGATTCTTAATCTTAAATATTTTTCGATGCAAATTTCTTAAATGGAAATGAAATTTGAAAAATTGATCGATTGAACTAAAGAAGAAATAGGAATTCAGAGAAAAAATTATCAATGCCCCAATAAGAATTCTTCGATTCTTAATCTTAAATATTTTTTGATATTTTTGATGTTCTTAGGGTTCTTAGATGGAAATGAAATTTGAAAAATTGGTCGATTGAACTAAAGAAGAAATAGGAATTCAGAGAAAAAATTCATATCAAATGCCCCCCAATAAAAATTGTTTCGATTCTTAATATTTTTGATGAATCTTTCGAGATTGGATAAAAGTTTTTGACTTGAAAAGAGGTATAAATTTTTCAAGTTGTTATTAACATGATTTCACTGCTTGCTTCTTTATAATAAACGAAGGGAACAGGTAGAAAGAAGAAAAATTGAAAAGTTATTTTTAGCAGATTGAGCGATAATCGGAACGAGAATTCCATAAAAGAAATGTATCTTTAAATAATTCCACGTTGTTCGCATCGCATTCTCACGAAAACCTCGTTAATAATCAACCTATATTCAACGAGAAGCAAAATCTAAAAGATTAAAATCTGGCACGCGAGTGAAGGGGGGAGGGGAAGGGGTTCTCGAGCAAAAGAGAAACACGCAGAATGATTCACCTACTTCGATTATCGTTGTTATAATCGTTACACTTGTATAATAAAAACATAAATTGTTTGGTTTTATCTAGCAAGAAAAGAAAATTCGACCGATATTCCTAGTGTCATGGCAATCAATCTTTTTTTTCCTTTCTTTCTCTTTTTTTATTATCTGTATTCTCTTATCCAAGTCAAAAATCTTTGCGTCGTCACGATGGAAAAAAAATTGATTTCTATATCTATATCCGTATTCATCGAATATCTCAACAAAATTCCTTCCGTTTCATTTGCATCGAACATCTTTTACGTATTTAAAATCCTAATTAATATATATATAATCATTTTTGTTCTTTCGAACCTATTCGAAAGAAAAAAAATAAAACCCATCCTATTTCTCGAATAAGAAAAAGAGAAAAGTAATAAAAAACTTTTATATCTCATACTCGTTATCTTACACCCAATCTCTATTTTTAAAAACAAAATTTAATCACTTACTCGCACTTATTAGCAGAGCAGAATAATTATTACGAATAATTCACGAGTGATTAAAATTCGAATTTTGAATGTCGATACGCGTGTAACTTATTCCGCCATTTTGTATCTTATCGATCGTCTTTAAACGCTTCCCGGAATCGACGATTTCCATCAACGCTCTCATATTCTTCATCCCCCCCCTACCTCCATATGATCATCATGTTCGATATAACTGTACCGTTTAAGGCAGTCTCCTTGGAAAGAAGAAACCTCGATTAAGTGGCGCAGGAACTTGAATCGAAATGTAATAATAATTTTTTTGATTAAAAGTCGTGTCTATATATATATATATATATATATATATATCTCTTGTTTTCATCGGAACGTGGACAACACAGTAGTGCAGGATCGCGCCGTGTCGCTGCTGTCAATTAGACCGTGCAACGTTTCGATTGGCTACAATTGTTTCGCGAATAAATTGTTTCGATTGCGCGTGTGTACCTCGGATGGAGTGGAATTTGGTTTTACATCGATTGTCACGCGGAATCACGCGATTGTTAGAAGATTATTAAGATTCTTTCGAGATTAATCTAATAATAAGTTTGAGAGCGAATTATCTCTAGTTATTGCGAGCTAACCTATCTTCCTCGCCTCTTACCATCGAACGGTAATTTTTTACTCTCGAATGGTAATTTTCCATTTCTCTTTCCGAGAATTTTATTCTTTCACTGGTTGATCGTTCTTTTAAATCGATATATTGGAATTGTCATTTCGTAATTTTTAAGATTATTGTCGATATACGGAAAACGCGTGTATTTTTATAAAAATGATAAAACGATCGGTTTAATTTTCAACTTATCAATTTTTTTCGCGATCAAAAAATCAGCAATGTTTATTAATCGCAAAATTAAAGGTATTAAAGGTGGAAGGGAAAAAAAATATCGGTTTAAATAATTAATCCGAGTACAACTGTCATTTTTTTTTTTGTATTTTATTTTACGGGGAACGAATATGTTGTTCCATTCCCGATCCGTGTTGGAAAAATAAATCAACACCGAGCGGTAAACAATCGAGGAAAACGCAAATCGATTAAATTCCCCAAATTTTTTCCAAATAATAAAACTAGCGAAATCCACCGTTAATTATTTCCAATTTTTTTTTTTCGAAAACTTGAAATCAAAACAAAATCAACGAAATATATTTTGTTTCGTTGCAAATCGAACATCGACTGTCGTTTACAACTACGCTAAGACAAAAACATTCGAATTTCAAATTAAAAATTTCTCCACTTTACGAGTTCCTACGCCACTGCGTCCAAGATAAGAGGAAACGAATTTTGATCGTTTACGAGTCTCTTTATACTCGATGAAGACTAGAGAGAAGGTTAACTTTTTCCTCCATCGTTGGTTCATTATCATATATGAAAGAATGAAGAAAAATGTAAGGAAACTCGCAAACGATCAAATCAACTGTTAATTATCCTCAATAATAATGTACAGGTGTGATATCTCTGTCTGATTTCGACATCTTGATTTTCTCTAGCATTGAAAAAGAAAAATAGCAAACTTAAATTTTACAAACATTTCTTAAAGTAATAATTGTTACGAATAGATCGATATCGATTTTTTTTTATATTGAAAATCAATCGAGCTTGCAAATCGACGTAAAGAAACGAAATACTATTATTACAATATCCTTTTAATCAGAAGCATTAATTGAAAAATTAATTAATTTAAACTTTATTTAAAGAACTATTACTAGTAACCTAAATGCTATCTATTTTATTATTTCAATCAAGAATAATCGTAAAACAGAAGAAAAATACGAAATCCATCATTTGGTCGGGTTTGTTAAAATTGCTCGAATAATATTTACAATATTTCGATTATCGGAACACCAATTAAACACCGAAACTCTCTCTCTTCATTATCGAACCGTTCTATCGTCTTCCCCGAACGTTTATATTTCTATTTGCATTTTCGCGCTCGTTTACCTCCTTGCGCGTATCCCGAATGTCGAGGCTAATCATTCAAACGGAACACCTCTTGGAAATCACGTTACGACGGATGAAATTTAGTTACAGGAAAACCCGTTATCCCATTATATCGCGTTCCTCTCCCCTTGGTCCCGATAATCGAGGTTCCATTGTGGTTATTATTACGATTGATCCTCGTTACACAATAACCTCGAGTATATCTCTTCGATGATAATTTTTAACAATCACTAAAACTCGAAAATTTCGAGTCAAATTTCGAATAAGCAACAAATAACTCGATGAATAACAGTAATAATAATAAATATTGGAGAAGATCAAGAGAAATGATTGAGATGGCAGAAACGTAGGATAGAAAAATAATAATAATAATGATAACTCGGCTTCGATCGAATTGATCGAATCCATCGATCATCGTCGATGTTCCATCGTCCGAGAGATCGAAGGTAAACGCGTTTGTGTTTTAATCGTGTTTTCTATTGCAGACCTAGGGAGCCCATTCTTCCCTGGTGGTCCTGAATTGTGGCACCATCCATTGGCGTACTCGACCGCTGGCGAATTACCAGGAACGCTGCAACACGCGACGCTGGTGCATCCGGCGTTACATCCTCAGGTCCCCGTACGTTCCTATCTTTGACTATCTGCAGACAAAGCTCTGGAGCCGCCGACGAGCGCCCCGATGCACGTTAGTGATACATGATCGTTATACTCGATTATTATACGATACGTCATAGCAGGTAGACGCACGCATCTGCTGTCTAGAGAGAGAGAGAGAGAGAGAGAGAGAGAGAGGGAGAGGAGGTTGATGAAATAAATACAGTGTTGCCGGATCGATCGTGGAAGAATCATCGGGGTGATTCGCGCGAAATTTGAAATTTTTTCTTTTTTTTTTTTTTTTTTTTTTTGTTAGATGGCGTCGGCTGAAGATTTGGGCTGTGAAAGCTTGGGATGAGTTTGGGAAGAAATTTAGAATTTTTGGGGAAAATTGGGCTGTTTAGTTTTATTTTTGAAACTTTATCGCGACGTGAGATTTTATTACGTGGGAAATTTTGAGGGTGGGATTAATTGGAATGAATGGAAGTTTGAGATTACGAATTGTAGTAAAAGATTTTTAAAAGGTGAGAAATTAAGATTTCAGTTATTATGGAGAAATTTTGAGAATGGGATTAATTGGAATGAATGGAAGTTTGAGAGGAGATTACGAATTTTAGTAAAAGATTTTTAAAAGGTGAGAAATTAAGATTTCAGTTATCATAAAGAAATTTTGAGAGTGAGATTAATTGGAATGAATGGAAGTTTGAAATGGGAGTTTAGAATTTTGGGAAAATTGGGGGGATATTTTGGGGTAAAAGATTTTAAAAAGATGAGAAATTAAGATTTCAGTTATCATAAAGAAATTTTGAGAGTGGGATTAATTGGAATGAATGGAAGTTTGAAATGGGAGTTTAGAATTTTGGGAAAATTGAGAGGAATATTTTACTTTCGAAACTTAATTACGAATTGTAATAAAAGATTTTAAAAAGGTGAGAAATTAAGATTTCAGTTATTATGGAGAAATTTTGAGGGTGGGATTAATTGGAACGAATGGAAGTTTGAAATGGGAATTTTAGGAAAATTGGAGGAATATTTTGTTTACTTTCGAAACTTAATTATGAATTGTGGTAAAAGATTTTAAAAAGATGAGAACATAATGTGTTCTATGGGAGGTGAAAATTCAAAGAAGAGAAATAACTTGTGTGATTATTTTCATAAAAAATTTCAAAATTAAAATTTATTTATTATACGTTCCATATTATCGTAGAATTAGGAAATTTTAATTACTTTAGAATATTTTTGAATTAAAATCGATCAGTGTGCATTCATTAGAATTTTAAAAAAATTTTAAAAATTCTAATTACTGTAAAAACTTTCTTAATTAATTCGAAAGAGAAAATTTATATGAAAAATAGACTCGAAATAAGCAAAGTTTGTTACAAACAAAGAAAGAATAATTTTGAATCGATAATAGAAAGTGACTCACCAATTTTTAACCGATATACGAAGAAAAAAAAACTTTGATTCGATCGTAGTTGATTTATATAGAGAACGAGTTTGAACTAAAGTTTGTATTGCGATCACTGTAGGTTTGTTCTTTCTTTTTACAAAATTGTGTTATTTATTATTGTATTCATTATTACTTTATTATTTTTTTATGTGGTAAAATTTTTCAACGATTGATTTTTAACACAAGCAAGTCAATTTTGACATTTGTTATTCTAAAAATGTGAACGAAAATTCTAATTGATGTGGCCTTTATATGAATCCACTGCATCATTGCGATCTTTCAATGACTCCACTAATTGATTATTCTTCGAACTGATACTAAATGATAATTATATTATATCTTATATCATATAATCACGTAGAAAAGAAAAATTTCGCAATTTCAAGCGAATTAATTCAAAAATTACACAATCTCATCCAAAAAGTTTCACAAAATTCCAACGAATCAAATGTTCTACAAATGTCTCGAAAAGCTGCACAACTTCATCCAAAAAAAAAAAGAAAATTCTATCCAATTAAATTAATATTAATTCAAAAAATTACAATACAAATTTCACTCAAAAAGAAAAAGTCTCATTCTAACTTAATTACTCGTTCAAAAATGCTCGAATATTCCCAAAAAAATTATACAATCCTCGAAATCTCACGCGTCCAATAAATTATTGCCTTTCGAAAATGATTTGAAAGAAACAAAGAATACGAAATGAAAAGTACAAAAGGAAAAAAAGTTTCCTCTAAAAAGCCGAAATCAAAGGAAACGAGAATGTTACTCGATCACCGGCACGAGAATATCGATTTCCAACACCGTCTAAACTTTCCAAAGCAGAAGTTAATTACTTCCGCGAGTTAATTATCGCGGACTATCAAAAGTCCATCGTAAATAAGAAGGAATTGTTTCTTCGTTCCTCCTCCTCCTCCTC
The DNA here is from genome assembly GCF_003254395.2 of Apis mellifera. NCBI lineage: Eukaryota > Metazoa > Arthropoda > Insecta > Hymenoptera > Apidae > Apis > Apis mellifera. Next base: position 12,573,821 of record NC_037644.1, on the reverse strand, counting down.
CTTCTTTTTTCTTCCTCTTTCTTTTGTATCATTTCCTTCCTTCCTTCCTTCCTTCCATTCGTTCTTCTCTTCTTGTATCGTGGAAATTTTCAACGTTGAGCAACGTTCTGCCCCGGTTACAACCGGCAGGGAGGAACGATGCTGGTACAACCGGGTACGAATTGGGGAAACAGCCAGCAGCTATTGATTTTTAATATCAGCCTAGTTCTGTGCCAGGTTCACGCGGGTACCTATCACGCACCAACCACGTATCGAACACTTTTTCTATCTTTCCCTCGCTACAACCGATAACCTTTTCCTTTTTCCTCTTTTTTTCTATCGATGAGAACGCGTGAGAAAGAGAGAGAAAAAGAGAGATCAAAAATTTCTCACAATATTAAAAATCATCTTACCAAATTTTTTAATCTCAGAGAGAGAGAGAGAGAGAGAGAGAGAGAGAGAGAGAGAGAGAGAGAGAGAGAGAAATATTTTGCACGATGAAAAATAAAAGAATTGGAGAAATATAAATTAAAGAAATATTTGGAAATGTTTCAAATCAGGAGTTGAAGTTTGTTTGGTTGAGATATATTTTTTTTTTCGTTTTTTGGCTCTCTCTCTCTCTCTCTTTCTCTCTCTGAGATGGAAAAATTTGGTAAGATGATTTTTAATATTGTGAGAAATTTTTGATAATGGGAATTTTGTAAGATTTTAAACGAGAACTTTTTAAAATTGGAAGAGGATGAGAATTGAGAATTTTAATTATTTCATTATATTGCGAGATATCGTGGAGATTTTGGAGATCGCGATGCATTCTACGAAAGCTTTTTTTTAGTTTATGGGAATTAATGAGGATGAATGGAGAAGAAAGAACACACGTTTCGAATACACGTTTTCTTGATTAATTCGGCTTGGAATTATTATATAAATCAGTTTCCTTTAAGATTCTTACTTCAATCTATCAATTTATTATTCATAATAATCCTCGATTCGGTATCAATAACAATCTTATCGAAAATTCAAAATATTAAAAATATTAAAGAATAATCGTTTTTATCGAGTTTAAAAAGAATCCAATGGAGGGATCGAGCTTTCGATTCATCTTCGAATCAACGGCAGCGCCGTTAATTTGAAAAATCTTTGGCTTAATCGTTCGATAATCGTGAAATAATTGCGCGCGATGAAACAAATCTCCAATTAGAACGATCTACATCAAATGGAATAATTCCATTCCGAATCGTATCGCAATTAGATTCGATTATTCGACCAATTCTAAGTGAGAGGAAAAGAAAAAGTAATGGATAAAGAAATTTTCTTCTTGCGCGAAGAAAGAAAAAGAGAGACAGAAAGACGGAATATCGAAGAGACACAATTTTTTAAAAACCTTCCTTTCGAGTTTCAACACAGGAAAGATGGACAGGTATGCGCCTGGATTTGCTAAAAGACGATTCGTGATATTGTACGAATAAATATTGACGTTTATTTAATTCTTTAATCCAAAAGAGAGGGAAGGGGAGGGAGAGAAGCATCCGTTGGAAAGCAGCCATTTCAACAGCTTGTAAATACCGCTATTTTCCTCCCGTGGAAATAAAAATGTTCCGCGGAATCCACTTGACGTGATAATGAGGCGGAAGCTCGGTTAAATAGAGAATATTTCACTCGCCAACTTCTGGCATTCTGCTTCGCTTTCGCCAGAACAGAGTCTCCACAACGACTCGAGGATTTTCCTAATTCCGTTTTCTGTTCCGTGACATTCCATTGAAAGAGAGAGAGAGAGAGAAAGAGAGAGAATTGATATAAAAAGAAAATAGATATGGAATCGTTCGAATCGATATAAAAGGATACACGTGAAAAATATTTTCGTTCTCGAATCCATCCATCGAGATCTCTTCTTTTTCCAGTTCACAACAATACGATTCAGTTCACAGATTGCATTTATCCCATTGGAAAAAAATAAATACCTTAGATATTTTTATTGGAAATATTCCTCTTTCTGTTTGAAAATACTTGTCGAAGATTTATCAAAATTTCTTTCTTTTCTTTCTTCGAGATTTCTTCTTTTTCCAGTTCATAACAGTTCCGATTGCATTTATCCCATTGAAAAAAATAAATATCTTAAATATTTCTGTTGAAAATACTTTTCAAAGATTTATCGAGTATATATTATACAAAATTTCTTTCTTTTTTTTTTTCTTCGAAATTTTCTTTTTCGAGTTCACAACAATACAATTTAGTTCACAGATTGCATTTATCCCATTGGAAAAAATAAATACCTTAAATATTTTTATTGGAAATATTCCTCTTTCTGTTTGAAAATACTTTTCAAAGATTTATCAAAATTTTTTTCTTTTTTTTTCTTTTCTTTCTTCTTTTTCGAGTTCACAACAATACGGTTCAGTTTCGATTGCATTTATCCCACTGGAAAAAATAAATACCTTAGATATTTTATTTTCTGTTGAAAATACTTTTCAAAGATTTATCGAGTATATATATTACACGAAAATTTCTTTCTTCATTCAGAGAGGCACAATTGATTCCTTTCCTTTAAAAGAAAGAAAAAAAACAATCATTTTCATCGATGAAAGGTAAAACATTTCTATACGAAACAAATTCCTTCCATCGAGAATGATAAAGAATGATAATGCTGCAACATTGTCACAATCAATCCTCTAAAAATATTACTTGTAAAACTGTTGTAAAGATGTGGGTAAACACGCGATATACGATATATACTTTCGCAAAAAAAAAAAAGAAAACGCGGAGACAAACGTCGAAAGGAAGGAGAGCCGTCGATTTTGCAAAACCGGCTACGACAAAAGAAAACGCAGCAACGTATGCGGCAATACAGGATATCCGAGCCAAGTAGCGCAATACGTAATTACACGGGCATTAATGTAACACCGATATATCGTGATGCGGAATTGCGAATTAATATCGCGGTTACGCGATGTGGGCTGCTTGCCTTGCTCGTCGAAGTAACACACATTTCCTTTTTTTCTGTATCATTATTATAATATTATTCGTAATATTTTCGATTTTAATACAAAGAGATTTGAAGTAATTCGAAAGAACTTTGAAAAATCATTCGCTCGCGAAAATATTAATTTTACAATCATTGGCGGGAAGAAAGTATTTGCCTATTTCAGAACGAAAAAGTGATCTCTCCGCTTCACAAGATCGTTAAATAAATAGCTTGTTGTAACGTTGCTGCGAAATTATCCCCCCGTATTCGTATTTAACACGGTTCTTGCGTTAATTAATCCACGCTCCGTAACTCGGTCATGGACTCCAGTTCCTAGTTGCACGGCCTGCTGCTGCTGCTCTGTGTCTCGTCCATTACATCTGAATTATACGCTGTATCGGAGGATATTAATTCCTCGTTTGGCCAAATATTCGGAAACTTTCGAATTTATGTGTGTATCTTATTTTTTTTTTTGATTGGAATGAACAGTGAATGTCTCTAAAAATTTCCTTGAAATTATCGTTTCTAGAATTGTAATAACTTCAAATGCGATTTACATTACGATTTAGATTTAGATTTACATTCAAATCAAAAAACTGAGATTTAAACTTAAAGAAGATGATTTAAAAAAATCGTCCATTATTATCCATATATAAAACTAACATATTTAAAATATTTATTCTTTCTCTCTCTCCAACGTGTTCTCAAACGCAGAGAGCAAAGCAAAATTCAAAATGGCTGCGTGTCACAGCGACGAAATGAATGCAATAAAAAAATATACATATATTATATTAAACGTTACAAACTGGAAAAACAAACAAACAAAAAAATATAAAATAAAATAAGAAGCTCCAAGTGGCAGAAGACAATCGATACGAATGGTAGGGGATAACGATGAAAAATTGTTGTTTCTGTTTTCTTTTCGCAGGCGCCCATGTCTCTGCCGCATCCGACGACGCTGACGTCGATACACGCGTCGCTACCCCATTTCCTACCCTCGCCGGCACTGGCATCGCCGGTTGGTTCGCCCTCGTCCCAACCGAACATAGCAGTGAGCAACGCGCCCTGTTCCACCCTCTTCGTGGCCAACCTCGGCCAATTCGTGTCCGAGCACGAGCTCAAGGATATCTTCAGCAGGTCAGAGAGCGCGCCATCGCGCGCGCTAACTTTTTACCCATCTCGCTCGCGATACTTTAATTCTTCATCGATTCTCCATCGATGCTTTCTTTCTTTTTTTTTCTTTTCTTTTTTTTCTTTAAACTCTTTGCACCGAGATTTTTCAGCGTGGAAGTGTTTTTACGGCGCAAAGGGTTGATTTGACAAATGCAGTGCACGATTTTCAACTCGAGTCTACGAATCTTTTGCATTTGGAGGAAAATTGGAGGAGGATAATCATAGAGGATTAATTTTATGGAAATTTTATAGAAAGTTTGTTGTAAAATTTTGAATTTGAATTTATAGACGATTTTATAGATCGATTATCTTTCCACTTTTCTTTCTTTCTAAACTGAGAAGGATAATTGTAATAAGAAGGATTAACCTTATATGGATGTACAGAGACGGTATGTTATTGCAAAATTCGAAATTCGAGTTGATACGATCGAAAACAATTTGGAATTGGATATAGTTATCGGAGGAAATTTCTTTCGATTTAATAATTTGAGGTTAGGTTATATTGTACATTTGAAAATTCCAAATTGTATCCGATTAATTCGACCGGTTGTACTTTTTGTGACAAACTGGATCGAATATCGACCGATCTCGAATATTAATAATACGCCGTTTATTATTATATTTTATTACTTTCACCGTGACAATCTCATCAAACCTGGCCGATGATAATTTTCTGGCATTGGTTTTGTACACGCGTTTTTGGTATCTTTCCAACGTGAAATCGACGCTTGCAAAAATAACAAAAGACTCGAAGGACCCGAAATAACGAATTAAACGGATTATAATAAAATCGAAAAGTTCTCAAACCTGTTGAAGTAACAAAAAACACGCTTTTTTTTAGAAATTGCGAATGATAAAACGATGGATTTTTAGATTTTGAAATTTAGAAAAACACAGAATGTTTTATTCCTTTAAGTTCACACGAGCGAGTGAAACGATTATATTTCAGGGAATATTTTTATATTAATTTAAAGCTTTCACAATTTCCCGTATCGACTTGTCGCTGTAAGAAATTTAAACGAGAATTCTAATAGCTCTTTCAGAGGAAATAATTAAACTTACCAAAGAAGACGATCGATTTTCCTTTTTTTTTTAAATTATACGCTTCGTCAAAACAATATTTGATATTTAAATTCTTTTACTGTTCGATCCTACGTTATAAAATTCCGAAGTGAAAATTCGAATCGTCCTTGACAAGTTTGGCCCGCGTTTTTACGAGCGAAAAGTTGGAGGAAGAAGAAACTCGTGGCGAAAGGCGGCCGCTCGAAATTTGTCCACCGGGGCAAATTTCTCGTCTGAAAATGAAATTGGAAACGGCGGTTCGCTAAAATTGACTCGGCATACCGAGTTATGCTAATTGACGCGCGTGACTTTTGCCATCGCATACGTTACACCTCGTAAATTATAGTTTAGCAGTTGGATCGGACAAAAATGATTGAATAATTCGTTCTCCTTCCTTGAAATATATATTCACTATTATTATTATTATTATTGCGTTTTGATTTTAATCAAATGGGTTAATTTGGAAATTTTCGAAAATACGAATTGAAAGATTTTGTGGAAATTTGTCTGGGGAGATAGTTTATGGATTGTAAAAATTCGAGTTGAAAGAAGGATTAAGACGATGGAAGTGGAATAATAAATATTTGGAGGAAGCTTTGATTTTTTCGATTAAATCGTAGGATAAAAAAAATTGTTTTAATTATTGTGGAAAATGTGAATTTGTACAATTCGACTCGACTGAATCGTAAATACAATATAATTATTTTAAAAAAGAGGAATCACGATTGCAGAAAATAGTAGTAATTTATTAGAAGCTTTCACAAATTATTCAAAAATAATTCTTATAAATTTGCAATCGATCGATTTGTTTTAAACGATCCACGTCACAGGACGAATTATAAAAAATCAAGAAAATTATATCTAGAAAAATTAAATTAACAAGAATTTGAACATCGACGCGAGTGTTTATCCAGATTCGATCGGTATCCAACGGGGCCTCTCTATCGTGCATAATCTGGAAAGCGTGCGACGAGATTTATTAGACCGAGCCAAATCAGTCAAACAACCGTGGCACGCCTCGTTGATTTTCAAAGTCTTTCTCTTCAAAATAGAAGCTCCATAAACGACACCGCTTGCCCGACCATTTTAATTCCTATTTTTTTCCGTCTCGCGAGTACGAATCCTCTCCTCCTCCTCCTACTCCTCCTTTCAGACTCGTCGTTCACGAATTTTCCCGAATAAACTCGAAATTCTTCGATTCCATCGTCGAATGAAAAATTGGATAAAATTGGAGAAAAAAGAATTAAGATTTGGAGAATTAAGAATTAACGAGATCGGAATTTTCGGCGGTCGAAAAGTCTTGGGAAAGGATATTATCCGTCTCTGGCCGGATATCGCCACGGCCGCGAATATTATATTCTCGCGTGCTCCGCCATGCAGAACCTTCCCACGATTCGAGGCGGCCGAAGCCGTTGCAGCCGAGAAATTCCTTTCGACGACTCGTTATTCGTTAAACTCGTTACAATTTCAGAGTTGTAATAATAGTGAAATTATATATAATATTATTTTTAAAAAAGTACAATATTTTGTAAGTGATTATAATATCATATTTTTATTAGAAATTGTAATATTTAATATTTGAATGGAAATTTAATTGTAACATTTATTAGAAATTTTTGAATATTTGAATGGAAATTTAATTGTAACATTTATTAGAAATTGTAATATTTAATATTTGAATGGAAATTTATAATTGTAACATTTATTAGAAATCGTGTGCGTTTAAAAAAATTTCAAAGATGAAGAATAATTAAATTAAACGAAATTCTTTTCGATTCTTAACTTTTCGAGTTCCGTTTCCATGCCTGGCTGCGCTTTTAATCCTTCGTGAGAGAAATTGTTAAACTCTCCAAAGAGTAATTTCTCCTAATTTATTATATACGTAGCTAATTTAAAATAACGCACAGTTTGGATCCAGTTTATAAATTCTCTTGGAACGCTCTTTTTCTGACCAAAAAGGGAAAGAAAAGAATAACGATTATCAACTTTATCGAGTTTAGATAACGAAAGAGAATCGGACCGAGTTTTAATTACGAAAAACCCGACGGTGTTTCAACGACGCTGTATTTCGAAGTCGCGTTCCAATCGCGTGAAACGTATATGCAACGAGAAGAGCAAACGAGAATCTTGATGAAAATGTATCCGTTCGAATACGAAGCGAAAAATCGTACAGGGTTCTCTATCGACTCGACTTCGATTATTCGAATTCGTACGCGCGTAGCCATATTTTCTCGCGGGGCAAAAACATTCTTTCCTCCATTCTTCCTTTCAAACCGATCAGCTTTGTATCTCTAACAACGATTATATTTGATTAAATCTTTGGAATAATTATTGTAATAATTTTCCTTCGTTCATTTCGATATCTTCGTCCGTGAGGAAAATATTTCTCTCAACGTGGGTGGTTAAGATTAATAAAACGAGACTTTCACTCTCGAACGAGTTTCTCGATTAATTTATTTCTCGTTTGAAGAAGATACAAAGCTGAGAATTCATTTTCGATTGGGAAAAAAAAAAAGAGAATTTCGATCGAAAGAGAGGAAAAATTGAGGGATCGACGAGGAAGAGGGAAGAAAGATGGGACGGGTTTCGAGACGGCTTTTCTCACGACGGCTTCTATTGGCTCGCAGGTTATTTCGGCGCCGATGCAAAAGGGGGAATCGATAACGGACACGGTTGCGTCAGATACGGACGGCTGACGTCATATCCAGTTCATTCATCGCGAGATAGAGAGAAGAAGCGTTTGGCCCGCAGCTTCGCTTGCACGGTGAATGGCGAGTTCGTTTCTGGTACAGCCGGGGTGGCTCCGACCCCGTTTACCCTTTGCAATTCTTATTTCAAACGAATCGTCGATACACATCGCACGTCAATCGCCTTTTATCCCTTTTCTTCCCAAGCCTTCTTCTTTTTTTCTTTCTTTCTTTCTTTCTTTTCGTTCACTTCCACGCTATTTTTAAGATATGCTCGATTCTCGTTCCTCGATTCTTGGAGATATTCGCCCATTTCGCCGAGCAGAAGGTGAATAGATGGCATTATCTATTTTTAAACGTTGCATACGAATATTGAATATTTAGATTTTTTATTTCGTAGATATTTGAGAGGATAAGTAAAAATTTGGAAGAAAAGAATAAAATGTAGAAAGTTTTCAAGTTCAAATTATAATAATTTTAAATTAAGTTTTAGATGTTGTGAAAGAAATTATGGATTCTATATAATATAGTATATGTTGAAATTTTGAGAAAAAAATATTGGAAAATTTCAAAATTTGGAAGACAGGAAGAATAAAATGTACAAAGTTCAAATGATAATAATTTTAACTTAAATTAAGTTTCAGATATTGTGAAAGAAATTATGGATTCTATGTAGTATAGTATATATTGAATTTCAAGAAAAAAATATTGGAAAATTTCAAAATTTGGAAGACAGGAAGAATAAAATGTACAAAGTTCAAATGATAATAATTTTAATTTAAATTAAGTTTCAGATATTGTGAAAGAAATTATGGATTCTATGTAGTATAGTATATATTGAATTTCAAGAAAAAAATATTGGAAAATTTCAAAATTTGGAAGACAAGAATAAAATGTACAAAGTTTTCAATTGAGTTCAAATGATAATAATTTTAAATTAAGTTTCAGACATTGTGAAAGAAATTATGGATTCTATGTAGTATAGTATATGTATATTGAAAGTAAATTTCGAGAAAAAAATATTGGAAAATTTCAAAATTTGGAAGACAGGAAGAATAAAATGTACAAAGTTCAAATGATAATAATTTTAACTTAAATTAAGTTTCAGATATTATATTATGAAAGAAATTATGGATTCTATGTAGTATAGTATATGTATATTGAAAGTAAATTTCGAGAAAAAAATATTGGAAAATTTCAAAATTTGGAAGACAAGAATAAAATGTACAAAGTTTTCAATTGAGTTCAAATGATAATAATTTTAAATTAAGTTTCAGATATTGTGAAAAAAATTATGGATTCTATATAGTATAGTATATGTTGAAAGTAAATTTCGAGAAAAAAATGTTGGAAAATTTTAAAATTTGGAAGACAAGAATAAAATGTAGAAAGTTTTCAATTGAGTTCAAATGATAATAATTTTAAATTAAGTTTCAGACGTTGTGAAAGAAATTATGGATTCTATGTAGTATAGTATATGTTGAAATTTCGAGAAAAAAATATTGGATATATTCGCACGAACGACTTGAAATATTTCTAGTCCGCACAATTTCTGTTTCACGTTTATTCATTCTGTAATTCAAACTAAGCATTGTTGCGGACAATGTAAATTAAGCTCATTTCGAGCATTTCCACGGGAAGGAGCATGCTCGAAAATTTGCATAATTATTTTATCAAAAATACCGGTCGATTATCTGCCTCCGGTTGAAAACATAAATTAAAACGTGTATATCCACGCGGAATATAAAGGACGAGCGAAATGAATGGAAAATATTACCGGTTAACCGGGTCGAAATTAAATTTTTTACACGTACATATTCGGACCACAGTGCAATGAACTGGAAATGACAAATCTAGCATACCCCCGGTCTGGAAACAATTGCGCGGCTACGAATTTAAGAGAACGATATAGGTCACCGCCGAATCAACCGCATTTCCTCTCTCTCTATATATACCGTGCACACGCTCTAACGCGTCCTTAACCCTCTATAAAAACTAGATTTCGTTTCGTTCGTTTGCAAAGCGTAATTTCTTCGCAATTTTTCCTCCTTTAATTACAAAATCCATGGATCAATTATATATGGATAAATTTCGTATTGAATGATATACAACTGTATGAAAATAAAATAAAACTCTTATAAATATTATAGAGGGTTAATAAACTTAAAATTCTCTAAATAAAAGGTGTCTCGATACAAATGTGGTTGTATAATTGACACGTTCGATATAAAATTTCCTTTTTTTGAGGAAATCGTGAGACACCTTTTATATCGAATAAACAATCGAAAGAGCTTATCACGTATTATTAAAAAAATATATTGGATTTCCCAAGTGCTTCTTTTCAAATCGAATAACAGCACTGCCTTCGAGAAATGTATATCACTGACATCCGCTGATTCATTTTTTGCCACCAGTTGTAGCTCGTAGCCGTAAGACGCACCTGTGCTAGTACCTGTAATTATCAGTATTGAAATATTTAGTGGCATTGATCAACACTCTGATATACACGCATAAAACACAGTGAATGCATCGCGAGAACAGCGAACGAGCATCAATAAAACCGTTGCAAAAGTTGTTAAACTTTTAAACAATTTCACATATATGTTTACGAATATTTAAATATTTGGTTATTTCATGTATATAAGTTTGAATAATATCTTCGCGATGAACGGATTTCAATTCTATTAAATTTGACAAAGTCAAGAAATTGAAACGAAATTATTTTATATAAAATTAATTATTTATATAAATATATAATTATTTTCTACGTTACTTGCTTTGAACTTTTTGTTATTTTACTGCGTCATCAAGGATTGATACCATAACCTCTAACATTTACTCGCACTAGTTTACTGTTTCGCGTAAAAATAATGTTCGATATAAATATTTTAACACGAATATCGCTATTTGCACGAGAATTTTAACGTTTTGACCAAAATTTATCTTCAAATTATTATCTATTTTCACACGATTCAAAATATATACGCGTATAAGTAAATATTTCCACGCAAATAGGAATCACCGTAAACTAAGCAGATGGCGCATGCGTCGCGAATATCGTTAATAGAAACGTCGTATATGTGAAATCAAAATAGCAAATAGTCGCAAGATGATTTGTGATAAATTTCTTTTCTCGATTAAAGGTGGAAAAAAAAAAAAAGAAAGCAGTGAAAGTATTAACTATAATAAAAACTATAGTATAATTGGAAAAAACGAAATTCGCAGCGGTTACGCGGTACCTGGCAGAGTCACGGTAAATCAAGCGTAATCGATATCGATACTTCGTCTAATGGCGTCGTAACTATCGATCGATCGGGATATAAATTTCTCGATAATCGGTCTTCGTACACGCCAAACGAATTTAAATCCCGCTGAGAATATGACGAATCAATACGCTCGTTCCGGTAATGTTCAAGTTGAATTTATAAATCATAAAGAAAGTTTTTTTTCACTTTAACTGTTCTTTCGTAAAATGCATTCGATGAATTTTAAATCCTTTTTTATCGCGCGAAATTGAATCGAAATAAAAGCAGATATATAAGTCACACGTTTAAAATAAAATTTAACATCGTCGATTAAATTAAATTTATCGTTATAATTTGATTTATTGAAAATCAGATTTTGATATTTTTGAATTATTTCGTCAAAAAAATTAATGGAAACGGTATTTGTATATATATATATCTATAATTGAACGATAGATCGTAAAATGGTAAGGAAATTTATCAGTTTCTTTCGTCGTGAAAAAGTGGCATATTTTAGTTTCCTCCATATTTTATGTACACCTTGTTATGCACACACCAAAAGGCAAAACAGTAAATTAATTGAGCGCAACACTGGCTATATCATAAAGTAAGCACAACTCTTCCCTGTATATATTCTCATTAATCGTGCTTGTATAACCCTCGTGTAACAATCTCTAACAAACAGTATCACCTTTCTAACGACCAACAAAAATTTTCTACCTAACAGTATCGCCTTTCTAAAAAGAAAAATAAACAAAAAAAAAAAGAAAATGCTCCTTAAGAAACAATGTCACGATGCCTCGTCTCGCTGTTCAATCAGCGTCACCGAATTCTCGCCAATCATCATCAGTACACAGCCAACCAAACGCACACGCATACGAATATATATATACATATACATACATACATATATACACACATACATACATACATACCCTTCTCTTTTGACCAGAGTACCGTCTGTCATAACTAACTAGAGCACGTATTGTACGCTTCTCTTATTTATGCACAGTTTTCCTGGTTTCTCCCGGCTTCGTATGCACACGAAGGGAGGGTCGCCAGTGGCCTTTGTCGAATATCAAGACGTTCGCTACGCGGCCCAGGCGATGGCCACTCTCCAAGGATCCTTTCTCCTCTCCTCCGACCGGGGAGCAATACGAATCGAATATGCAAAGTCAAAAATGGCCGAGGTGGGCTTTACAAATCTCTGGATCGAAGTAGGTTTCATTTTATGCTACGCTAGCCGCATATACAAGACAACCGTGTTGTCGACGAAACGCAATCCCGACGAAAACGCAGCATCCCTGTGCGATACATTTACCCCCGATATATGTATATATGTATGATCTTGTCTCGATTCTCATATCTCGTCTCGTGTCATCATCGTTCCTTCGCCTGATGCACACCTATTTCTTTCCTTTTCTTCTCGTTTTTCTTTTCTTTCTTCGATCCTCCCTCGATCCTCCCTCGATCCTCTCTCGATCCTCCCTCAATTCTCTCTCGATTTTCCCTCGATCCTTTTTCGATCGTCTCTCGATCGTGAAGGCATCGAGAAATCGCATTATTGGCCATCGATGTCCTCTCGATCCTCCCTCGATTCTCTCGATTCTTTCTCGATCCTCCCTCGATTCTCCCTCGATCCTCCCTCGATTCTCCCTCGATCCTCTCTCGATCCTCTCTCGATCCTTCCTTGATTCTTTCTCGATCGCAAAGACATCGAGAGATCGCATTATTAGCCATCGATGTCTTCTCGATCCTCGCTCGATCGTCTCTTGATCCTCCCTCAATCCTCCCTCGATCCTCTCTCGATCCTTTCTCGATTTTCTCTCGATTTTCTCTCAATCCTCTCTCGATCCTCTCTCGATTTTCTCTCGATTTTCTCTTGATCTTTCCTCGATCCTCTCTCGATCCTCTCTCGATTCTCTCTCAATCTTCTCTCGATCCTCTTTCGATCTTCTCTCGATCTTCTTTCGATCTTCTCTCGATCCTCCCTCGATCCTCTCTCGATCCTCTCTCGATTCTCTCTCGATTCTCTCTCGATCCTCTCTCGATTTTCCCTCGATCTTCTCTCGATCCTCTCTCGATTCTCCCTCGATCCTCTCTCGATCTTCCCTCGATCCTCTCTCGATTTTCTTTCGATTTTCTCTCGATTTTCTCTCGATCCTCTCTCGATCCTCCCTCGATTCTTTCTCGATCGTCTCTCGATCGTGAAGGCATCGAGAGATCGCGTTATTGGCCATCAATGTCCTCTCGATCATCGCTCGATCATCTCTCATCATTTTTTTTTCTATTCTTTTTTTTATCCTCTTATATATGTTCTCTCGTAGCACGAATTCTTCCTTTATTTCCTTCTTTTCTTCTTCTCTCCCTTCCATCGAAAAAAAAAAAAAAAAGAAAAAACACTCCAACGAGACTCGCACGAAGCACAGATCTGCGTTTTCGTCGTTGGACATATATATACCGTGGGGAGTTGGATGATATGCCTCTGGAAGGAAACGAGGATTTTTTTACGTCTTTGCCACTTTTGCTCGCCCACTCCCTTTAAGAATGTCCCATTGAGACACAAGCTTTATCACTCTTTCTTTTTTTTTCCTCTCTCCTTTCATTCTCCTCTCCTGTCATTGGCATTTTGGGTGGCCCTCATAATCATGCTGCAAATCGGAGAGGGGATGATGATTGTTCGAGCGAATCGATGCTCTACGAGTGAATTTTCTGTTCGTAGATTTTTCTGTTCTGAGAGAAGAGAAAGAGAGAGAGAAAGAGATTTTTATATTGTCTGTTTAATTGGAACAGTGACTATTCGTGATGTATTCATTGTATAACATTTCTTTCTCACCTACGATTCTCTCCTTCCTCCTTTTTATGCTTATTCCCCTTATTTACCCTTTTCTTGAATTCTAATTGAATCACAGAGACACGATAATCTGCATTGAAACAAAGATAGAGAGAAGCTCGATTGTTATTATTTCTTTTTAAACAACTGAGACAAGAATTTCCTCTCTCCCTTCGACATTTCTTATTTTCTTTTTACCTAAAAAAGGTATTCAGGATCATTTCAACCCTTCACCAATTAATGGCATTTAACAGCACGTAAAAATACATTTGTAAATATTTCTCCACTTTCATATATATATATATATATTTATGTACCTCTCAGGGGCATTTTAGCACAGCTCCCTACCATTACAGTGGTCTCAGCGAGGCAAAGCGAGCAGCCGACTTAAAGGCCAGCTGTTCGATCTCGTCACTTTTCCCACCACGAGTCACGGCCGAGGCCATCGATCACGATCGACGCCTCTCCCTCAGCTGAGTCCACTAGTAATCGCCAATTGTCTTCTTGCTAATCGCCTGTGAATTGTGCGCCGCATCGTTTCTCCCTCTTTCTTCTCGCCTCTCCTTTTATCGTTCCATTTTCCGCTCTCTCATCTTCGCGATTGCGCCACGAGCTCGTTCGTTGCGTTCACAATTCGTAAGTTTCCTTTTTTTTTTTTAACTGAGAGTTCGAAGAATGTTTCCCCATTGGATGATCTTTTTACACGATTGGAGGAAAGTTTTCTTTTTGAAATGAGATTTCATTATCGAGCGAAGGATATGCTTGTTGCGAATTGTAAGACAAAGGAAAATCCGTGTTTCGTTGTTGAGAATTGATTGAGGATATATAATAGTAATAATAATTTGGCTGGATTTTGGAGCGATCGAAATAAATAGAAAAGGAAACGGTGTGGAAAAAGGAATAGGAGAGTTTGTTGTCAAGCAAATCGAAGTTTGGATTGAAATGAATCTGCAGAAATAGAACGAGATTTGTATATATCTCGGTTACATTAAATTGCTGTTCTATTCCCGTTTTGTTTCGTCTAATCCAAACTTCAATCGCTCAATCGTTTGCTGTAATTAATGAATTAATAAAATAAGCGGTATTTTTCTACATCTATCCTTTTCAACGTTTATTTTCTTCTCTCGAAAATCAATTAATTAAAAAATTTAATTCGAATTGAAGTTATTTCGATAAATAATAATTATTGGGAATAATGGGCCCAAAATTTCTACATCTATCCTTTTATTTATTTATTTCCTTCTCTAAAATCGGCCCTCTCGATCGGTCAAAAAATTTAATTCGAATTCAAATTGCTTCGATAAATAATAATTATTGGGAATAATGGGCCCAAGATTTCTACATCTATCCTTTTATTTATTTATTTCCTTTTCTAAAATCGGTTCTCTTGATCGGTCAAAAAATTTAATTCGAGTTCAAATTGCTTCGATAAATAATAATTCATTGTTCGAATAATAATTATTGGGAATAATGAGTCCAAGATTTCTACATCTATCTTTTTATTTCCTTTTCTAAAATCGGTCCTCTCGATCGGTCAAAAAATTTAATTCGAGTTCAAATTGGTTCGATAAATAATAATTATTGAGAATAATGGGCCCTACATCTATCTTTTTCAACGTTTATTTATTTATTTCCTTCTCTCGAAAATCGGTTCTTTCAATCGGTCAAAAAATTTAATTCGAGTTCAAATTGGTTCGATAAATAATAATTATTGAGAATAATGGGCCCTACATCTATCTTTTTCAACGTTTATTTATTTATTTCCTTCTCTAAAATCGGCCCTCTCGATCGGTCAAAAAATTTAATTCGAATTCAAATTGCTTCGATAAATAATAATTATTAGGAATAATGGGCCCAAGATTTACGCGAGAACTATTGTAATGGCCATGGATTATAATACAATACGTTATGTTATTTCAAGTAAATTTCTTCCGGTAAACTTTGTTCCAATTTTTTAACTAGTTTTACTTTTTTCACTACTCTCCCTCCAAATAGTGTTCTCGCGTAGAATACACACCGCACTCTGTGAAAATTGAAATGTACGCGATGCATCGATCGATAACATTCGTACGTTCTCGTATCGTTTATTAAAAAATTTGGAAAAAAAAGAAAGAAAAACGGTATAACATCTTTTGGAAATATTCCAAGCAAAAAATTCTACTTGCTTATTAAAAAAAAAAAGAAAAGGAAAATATCTCTGAATTGGATAAAAATTCCATTATTTCATATACATAATTTTTCATACAATCGTATAAAAAGATCGGATAATGGAAATATCATCCCTGCTGCCATTTTGCTCGATTTTCTTCTTCTTCTTCTTCTTTTTTCATGCTTGATGTGCACAGTTTTTTCTCCATCCTTCCTTTTTCCTTTCTTGTATTTCGTCTTCCTGGATCTTTTGATATGCGACACCTTTGCACCGTATCCTGCCGCGCTTTTCGCTTCGAGATCTTGTTGCTAGGAGCGAGATTCTCGGGGGAAGGTCGGGTATCCACGTTAAAACGATCGGCTAATTGCAGGTCGCGGATAATAAAGGATGAAAGTAGTTTCTTTTTACGGGTATTTTAAGGAAAAAAGCGCGTTCATTTTTGCTTCTTCGAAAATTTTAATTTTAATTTTGAGAAATTTTATAATTTTGAGAAATATTTTTTTCTTCTTCTTTTTTTTTTTTACCTTCTAAATCAGCAACGATGATCGAGAGAAAATTGTTAATATAAATAAAAATGAAGAATGAAAAAATTTAAAAAATATCACTTCGAAACCAGTGGATACTCCTTCCATTCCATAATTAATAATTAAAAAGGGGGAAAAGAAAAGTGCTTGGGATTTTTATTTAAAAAATACGTTCGCATTCGTGATATAAGAAGAAATAAGCAAGAGAAATACGCCATGCTTTATAACTTCGAAGCCAGATTTCTCGGGTAATCGGATTATAGAAGTGGAAAAATCGAGCTGCAAACGGAAATAAAGATCAGAAAGAATCGGGGGCAGCAAAGATTCTGGCGGTAAATCTGAAATAAAGATGGCGCGCATTTAGACTTGTACGATCATGTTCTCGTGGCGTTACGTATACATCTTTTTCTTCGTCCCTTTTCCTTTCCTCTCTCTCTCTCTCTCTCTCTGCGATCCCAATTTGCAAGGAAATTCATCTCGGAAAGATTCGTACATTCTTTTCCTCCTCTTTCACGCTGTTTACCGTGTCTTCGTTTCATTTTTAATCGCACGAATTTTTCCAAAAATTCTGAAAGAAACAAAATTTATTCCTTCGAACAAAATATTTCACGAATACTTTTATTATTTACTTTACAATATCGAAATTTCAGTATATAAAAAATAGTATATAAAAGTATATAAATAATAGTATATAAAAAAAAATAAATAAATAATTTCTTCCCAATTTCTACTCCTTGTTGAAATTTATTAAACGTTCAATTAAAATTAAACGTTTCGTATGAAGAAAAAGAAAAGGAAAAAAAAAAACTTTGTCCACTCCTTTCAAAATCTTCCTCGAACACGAGAAAAACTGTGTTCCAAAACAGCGTAATGCCCGAGAACTGGAACAGCCTCGTTCCAAAGATATAGGTCGCGACACGCATCCATCGTTCTCCATCGTGGATTCGATCGGGCAAGACTTTCCCCCCCTCTCTCTCTCTGAAATAAAAAGAGAGAGAGAGAGAGAGAGAAGAAGCGGGTCAGAGATCGGCCGACCTTCCCCTCGTCGAAATTAGAAGGGATCGATAGCGTTACGCTCGAGGGGGGGCCGAGGTGATTAACATTTGAACGCATCGTGATTAATTC
Organism: Apis mellifera; assembly: GCF_003254395.2. Classification (NCBI taxonomy): domain Eukaryota; kingdom Metazoa; phylum Arthropoda; class Insecta; order Hymenoptera; family Apidae; genus Apis; species Apis mellifera. The sequence goes on along the minus strand of NC_037644.1, from coordinate 12,556,085 downwards.
ATCGCGCTTGGAACCGGGAGCGATGTGGAGAAGAGATGGACGCCGCTGAAGGAATATCCGATGCGTTGGAAAATGCGCTTCTCCCTTGCCTCGCTCTTCTTACCTATTTCCTTACCTCTCCCTCTCTCTCTGTCTCTCGATTCAAACGACCGTCCTGTGCACCTCCTTTCATTCCTTCCTCCGGCTATTCCAAGGATCCCCGAAAGCCAAAGTTTTGAAAGAAGAAAGGAGAGAAAAGAGTGGAGAGAGAGAGAGAGATAGAGAGCTTTTGAGCGAGGATGCAGTCACGGCCTAATGAGGTACGTAAATTACCGAATGGCGAGAGGCGTCTTCTTCTCTACTCCTCCTGGGTTCCAAGTGGGGAGGGAGAGGGAAGGGGGAAGGAGAAATGTAGGTTGTCTGTTGCTTTCGTTGCCACGGGAGAATGACGGATTCGTGCTATAAATCCCGTTCTATCGTTGTTATAATTACGAGGGAGTTAGATTATTTTCAGATTGACCTGTTCGGGGATGTGTCTTTTTTTATATTTGAATTCTAGAGATGTTTCTTTAATAATAATTAGAAGAGAAACGGTTGGTTAATATTCTGTTTGAGATGATCATTTGAGAAAATGTTGAGGAGGTTAAGGATCCCCCAAAAATTATTTTATAAACGAATAAATTGAATTATATTAATATAATTAATAGAATTATATAATTTATAGACAAATAAAGTGAATTATTTGAATCAGTATCATCATCAAACGATGCGAATTAATCCATGTGAATTGGCTTAAATGAATTTGTATATATTTCTCGCTGTAGATTATTTGTTTTTTGCTCTTCGAGAGTTGCGAAAATGGAAGACAGAGGGACAGAATGAATTTGGAAATGCATTCATTAACAATATATATTTGTCGGGCGTGTTATAGGATATATTTATTCGCGTTTGGTTTTGGGGGATCCTTAAAAAAGTATCAAAGTATTCGTGCTGTTATGCGATTAAATTGGGAGAGAAAAAAGATCGGGAAGTCTAATTTAATTTTTTAAAAAAATTGTCGCGTAAATAAATTAAAATAAATATTTCCGGATAAAATGAAATTGAAAATAAAATAAGTTAATCAAAAGAATTGGATTGGATTCGGTTTTCAATTTTTGGTATGTATAATATAATAAATATCGGCAAGTAATTTTTTAAGTTTATTTATCAAATTTTTAATTTTCCTTGATCAGAATAATTAGTTAATATAATCAACCAGATGCAAAATTTTTTTTCTTCTTTTCTCGAAGATTTATATAAAGAAAAAATACTCGCGTTACTTAAACATTCCCTCCCTCATTTCGATTAATCTTTAATTGCAACTATATTACAAACGAGTACGAGATTTTCATTTCACAAAAATTCACGATCTTTCTTTCCAAGGCACCCATTCCATCGATCCACGAAGGGAAGAAAAGGAATATCAGAGACAAAAGTATATCGATATTCGACGGTTTTCAAGTCTTCCCCTTTTACTTTCCTCTCGAAACTCTCTCGATTCGATAAACGTCTAACGATCGTTCGAATCCGCGTCTCTTATTTCGTTCATCCGTTCCAATTTCCAACGTGGAATCGTCATCCTCTCCTACCATTTTTTTTCTTTTTATCTTCTTCCCTATCCCTCTCTTTCTATCGCTCTCGCTCTCTCTCGCTTTCCACGAACGATTTTAAAAGGATAGGATTAAGCGGAACTTTATGTTCGTCGTGCTTGATATTTTTCACTTCTACGTATACTCTATCAGCTTGAACGTTGTTGGAACGTTATTCGAAAATAATCGTTTGTTTTTTTTCTTTCTTTTGATTCCTCTCTTTAACCCTTAGGAGCAAGAGGAATTATATTTGAATAATTTCTTATATCAACCTTGCTCTAGATTTTGCACATCTCCAGAGCTTGGAATCCTAAGGGTTGAATTATACACACCATATATATATCTATATGGTGTGTACGTTGGATAAGTATAATTGTACTCCCCGATTTTTTAAAAAAGATCGATCAGAAACGCGCCGAAACTTTTATATATATATATGTGAATAGACACGAGGAGGGGGAAAAATTTTAATCCTATAATAAATTTGATCTTTTCTTCCTCCCTCTCCACTTGTTCCACTTTTATATATATATATATATTTTAATCGAGTTCCAATGATGATTGCAGGGATCAAAGAGAGAAGAAAACGGGCAACCTTAAGATCGACATCAACGGCATGTAAGAACGGCAAGGGAACGAGGGAACGACCGTGCGTGCTCACACCCCGGAAATATACGATAAAAACGAGGACCGATGTTGGAACCCGATTGTTTTCGTTTCGATCTGTAAAAGAAGGAAGGAAGGAAGGAAGGAAAATATAAATTGAAGGTGGAGAACACATCCGTGCTCCTCCAAGAGCGAGTATATCGAGTATATCGAATCGCTCGAGAAATCCACGCTTCAGCGAAGGAATCGAGGATCCAAGATGGCGGCGCGGCAAGTAACCGCGGGAAATTTGAAACGATTCGAGCGATCGGGGGTGAGATCACGAAGAAAAGGAAGGAAAGCGCGTGATGAAGGAGATGAAAGAGAAACGGAGATGAGGAAAGGCATTTCACGTGAGAGAGAGAAAGAGATACACGAGGGAAGAGGGAAATAAAGGAAGGGGAAATGCGAATAGATCAGGAAAATTTTCGAGTACACGGGACAAGTGTGTATGGTTGTTCAGCCTTGTCTCTGCAGCACCACAATTATAGGGGAGGAGTTTCAAATCAAGAAGAGGGGGGGAAAGGGGAAAAAGGTGAAAATAGAAAAAAAATATTAAAAAAAAAAAAAAAAAAGGGAAAAAAAAGAAGAAGAAGAAGAAGAAGAAGAAGAATTCTTATAAATCGCGCGGAGCAACGGCGTTTTAGATTTTCGCGACTCGCGGGGGGCCCAAAAAAATAATCGCGTATATATGATATTCCTAGGTATATATATTTTTTAACGACTTAACTTATCGATCTATTTCGATTAGCCGTGTACTATCTTGTCTATTTATTTTCCACCGAGTCTTGATTGCGATCAACGACGACGACGAAGCGAGAGACACGAAAAAAGAAAAAAAAGGAAAAAAAAACGTAAAAAAAACGTAAAAAAAGGAAAAAACGAAAACAAAAAGGGAAAAAAAAAGAATAAAGAGAGGAGAGGGAAAGGTGAGAAAGAGGAAAGGAGAGAATATACACGAAGGAAAGGAAATTACACGAACACGATTAAGCGCGCACATACACACATACACATACATACACGTGTCGATTGTGTGAACTCGCGATTTCGACACCCGTCACGTCATTTTCTTTCGTGCTACTACTCTAGCGTCCAAAAGTAGAGAAACACCAATCACGTTGGAGAAGAATTTGGAAAAAAAAAAGAGAAAGGACAATTATTAACCGATGCTTTCTTTGAAGTTAAAAAAAAAAATAGTAGAAAATTTGAGGTATCTCTAACTTATCTGTAACATCAATTTTTCAAAACTTTTGGTCGATAGTGTATACACATACAATTTGGAAAAAAAGAAAAAATTATTAACAGTACAAAAAATTCTTCAAAGTTGAGAAATAATGAAAAATTTTCCACCTATCTATAACTTATTTGTAACATCAATTTTTCCAAACTTTTGGTCGATAGTGTATACACATACAATTTGGAAAAAAGAAAAAATTATTAACAGTACAAAAAATTCTTCAAAGTTGAGAAATAATGGAAAATTTTCACTTATCTTATCTGTAACATCAATTTTTCAAAACTTTTGGTTGATACTGTATACACATACAATTTGGAAAAAAAGAAAAAATTATTAACAATGCGAAAAATTCCTCAAAGTTAAAAAATAATGGAAAATTTTCATCTATCTATAACTTATCTGTATCAATTTTTCAAAAGTTTTGGTCGATAATGCATATACACAGAATTTGGAAAAAAAGAAAAAATTATTAACAGTGCGAAAAATTTTTCAAAGTTGAGAAATAATGGAAAATTTTCACCTATCTATAACTTATCTATAACATCAATTTCCAAACTTTTGGTTAATAGTGTATACACAAAATTTGGAAAAAAAAAAAAGAAAGAAAAAATTATTAACAGTGCAAAAAATTCTTCAAAGTTGAGAAATAATGAAAAATTTTCCACCTATCTATAACTTATTTGTAACATCAATTTTTCCAAACTTTTGGTCGATAGTGTACACACATACAATTTGGAAAAAAAGAAAAAATTATTAGCAGTGCAAAAAATTCTTCAAAGTTGAGAAATAATGAAAAATTTTCACCTATCTATAACTTATCTGTAACATCAATTTCCAAACTTTTGGTCGATACAACACACGTACATATACACACACACACATACATACATACATACAGAGGGAAGAGAAATATAGAAGCGGGAGGAAGAAGGCACTGTTGAAGAAGTCACACGCGCACGCATATAACGTAATACTTGTTCACACGTACACGAGAGAGGAAAACACACAGAGTCCGCAGCCGCGGAAGAATTCTTTTAGGAAAATCGAGCCCCGCGCTGTTTTCGAAACAGGAGAGAACGGATGATCGGTTTTCAGAGAACGGAAAAAGGGGGATTAGAGAACAAATTTTCAGGGGGGAGTTGACACGCGTGCGACGATGATCTCCCGGAAACGCAATTAAAAAAAAAATAATGGTCCTTTTTTAATCTGTTAACCGGGCTTTTTATCAGGGGGAAGAAAAAACGAACGAGTTAAATAATAAAAAAAACTAGCTACTTGGACTTTTTGAAGCTCGTTCGACGATGAAATTTCTATTTTATGGTGTTTTCGTACGTGGTGGTTCGGAGAGGTGATAAAAGTGATAAGGGCGAGAGAAAGAAAGTATAGAAGAAAGAGAGAGTATATATTTTTAGTTTTTTAAGAAGGATAGTGAAAGTGAAGAAAAAAAGTGGCTTAAGCTAAAAGGATAGAAGGAACGATGATACGTTCAATTGTGTAAGGGGAACGAAACAAGTATTATATTGTTTTAACTCTTTGACTTACGATATTCGTCCATACTTGTGATAGATGTTGATTGATTCTATTGAAATAGAAACAATTGTGTCGAAATAGTAGAATAAATAATATTTCGTTTCAATTCGTGCAACTGGAGGACCACGTTACGTATTCGTGCGAGAAGAGAATCTTTGTGGGAAAAAGGAGAGAAAAGAAAAAGAAACATCAAACAAAATCAAGGAGAAGGAGACGAATGCATAGTGTGGTGTGTAAGTAATTACGTCGATATAAAGCAAATAAAAATAGTTAAAGAGGAAAATAATAATAATAATAATAATAATAATATTAATATTAATAATAATAATAATAATAATGAATCGTGAGGCATGGAGTCGAAGCAAAGTGATATGAGAAAAAAAAGAGAGAAAAAGTAAGCCGAGATTCGTATTTGAAAGTAATAAACACTTTGAAAGTAATAAACCGAATTATATATCTCGTAATTATACAAATTTCTAGAGATCCAATAATTCCGATAACTCTGCCCCCTCCCCCCGGTTAACAGATTAAAATCGTCCTTAAAAAAAAATATCGAAACTTACGAATCTTTCTCTAAGAAAAGAAAAAAAAAATGACTCTACGGACTAAACGGATACATAACATTCGCTACGCATTTGTCACGATTTTCTCACATTTCGTAATCACTGTCGAACTGGCGCCCATTTTTAATTCCGGGACAATTCGACGAAGGCGTTGCCTCTGGCACAACACGTAAACTCGCGTGCACCTCCTCTCTCTCGATCCGCGTGAATTCGAACGAAGGGAAAGGAAAAGGAGAGAGAGAGAGAGAGAAGAAAAAGAAAAAGAAAGATTACGAAGACAAGCGCGGAGGCTCGTAGACGAAATTGCATAATATAGAGATACAAAAGAGACGAAGACGAATACATCAAGCTTAATACCAAAGGTGCCCTAAGAAGCGTGTATTTATGTTTTATCATTGGCGCGTCGCGAAAAGGCGAGCATATATATATATATATATATATATAGATATATGTATATACATATATATACATATATATATACATATATATATACATTTAATTATGTATCTTGTTAAGGAGAGAGAGAGTCTAATATCCTAGACGAGTGTCTGTCGTGTGCGTATGTGTATAGCGATGAACGAAAGAGTGTGTGCGAACGAGGTGAATGGGATCTAAAACGAGGTGAGGAAACGAAAGTGAGATTAGTGAATGAATGATCGATTAGGAGAAATTAATGCGTGTTAATCTACGTAATAATAATAATAATAATAATAATAATAATAATCTTATACATATACATAACGAATGCGAACATATCATAGGATTAAGCAGTAGAGAGGGAAGAGAGAGAGTTAAAGTTTTTCTCGTAATGAGTAAAGGGGGAAAAGGAAGGAAAAAAAAGAAGAAAAAAAAAAAAAAAGAAAAAAAAAAGAAGAAGAAGAGGAAGTAAACTTTTAAACCGATCTCTGTCTCTAGTAGTGGCGCGAAAAAATAGACAGAGAAGAAAAATCGTGGATACCGAAGAGGATGGTGGTGTGCCCTGCGTGCTAGATACGACGGCCAACTCGGCACGTAATTTGCCCAAGTGCCTTCCCGTTGGTCGAGTCATGCTGTAATTCGTATATATATATATACCGTGTATTATTCGTCTCGTCCCGATTTCAAACTCGTCGAACTCTCCCCCTTCTCCCGTCGGATCCACGTTATTATTTATATTATACACGCGTGCATGCGTGCATGGCGATAACGTGGGGATAATCGCGCATCGAGTTTGTGCGTTTGAAAAGAAAAGAGGAAGAAACGGAGAAGAAAAGGAAAAAGGAAAAGGAAAAAAAAAAGATAGGAGGAGAAACGAAGGAGATGAGTATATTATTATATAGTCGCAGTCCTGAAAAAAAAAAAAAGAAAAAAAGAAAAAAATAACTCAATCCAGGAGACGCTTCTTCAAACTAAACTCTAAAAAAAAAAAAAAGAAAAAAAAAAAACTAATTCCGAAAAGCTGTTCGAGCCTGCCTGATAGTTTTCTATCGCCTCGTCGTTTTCTACTTACAACAACCTTTTCCTCGAAGGACAGAGAGCTGCCGTATCGACGCGTGTTCCTCTAATTTATAAATATTTAATCTCTGCTCGACGATTATCCCGTTGATAGAATCTACGGTGTGAGAAGCTAGAAAAGAAAGAGAAGAAAAAAGTACGAAGAGAGAGAGAGAGAGAGAGAAATTCTTCAACGGTGATCGAGAAAAAAAGGAAAGGAAAAATACTTTTCTCGTAGACGGAAAGAATCGAATATTTTTCTCGTAAATTCCTCGGATTTCCACGTCGAATCGAGCGGATTCTCCGACAGAATCGATCGACAGCTTATTCTCTCAGAGTTCAAGAGTTCAATCCTCGTGCTGGTAAATAAATAAATATGATCCTCGTCGAACAACCACTGGGCATTTATTATACGCATCCGCAATTAATAGTGACGAGTGGTGATTAAGTGATTAAGAATATAGTAGAGAATGTGTGTGCGTGTGCGTATATGTCGACCGTATGTGTACGTTGAAAGGCGAGATATTATGACGAAAGGATAAAAAAAAAAACTGGTGAGTAAAAAAAAAAAAAAATCATATACCAACAAGAGAAACGGTTAATTTTACGATTGATACGTTTGAAAGACACGTTTCGTTAGCGACATGTGGCGATCTCGTCGTAATTGCCCTCGTCCGTGAGCACGCTCCTTTATTTTTTTATTTCCATGAAAACGTGAGTCGGGAAGGAAAGAAAAACATGGCGGAGGGAAGGGAAAGCAGAGTGGGCGTTGTGCGCATCGTTTCGTGCGCACAGGTGGCGATTATGTTCTAGGCATTACATAGAACTCGTTAGTGAACGTATTTCTGAAGTCGATCGGATGTGAATTTCGTTTCTTTTCTTTTTTTTTCTTTAGATAATTAACTCTTTCACTGTGGTATTCTTAGAAGTAAAAATATGTTTCGTAAAATGAATCGAAGTCTCGTTGCCCGATCATCGTCTCTTATAAACGAATATTTCGATCAATCGTGTGATTTTTCACGTATTTGCGAACGGTTAACCTCTTTTAGGAAGACGTCAAAGCAACGATTATTGAATAAAATAAAATATTATCCGTGTTTCGAGTTTTTATCATTAAAAAATTTTATAGTGAGGAGTTTTTCGATAGAATTTACTTATTTTTAATTAGAATAATTTTAATTTTAAGAAAAATGTACGTACATATATCGATCTCTGAAAAGGTTATGTAAATATCTTTTCGTTCAACACTTTTCAATGCCATATCTATCGAGATTTAAAAATTTACTACTACTAAATCGAGTAATTCTTATTCTAACTTAAATCGTTCCAAAGTAAGCATCACATTCGCGACCAAATTTTCTCCTTTTCTCAACTCCTCTCTATTCACGTGGTGTGTCGCGTTGCTTAAAGATCCAGGTGGAACGAAAGCAGGCCTTCTTTACCATCTTTCTTGCCGTGAAACAAAAATCCGTGTGACCTGAAAGAGGAAGTTGACCGGTCTGTTTCCGGGGAACTGGACCGTCACGAAATTCAGAGCGAGACGAGATGTCCCTTGACGATGAAAAGCGGTAAACTCGGCTCGTCGGGCAACGAGATCTCGTTTTCGAAGGAAGTGTGTCACCGATCGCGAGGCATACACGGTGAATGTGGAACGATTTTTGCAACATCGATTGTAAAAATTTTCGACGATCGACCGCGAGATTTAAGTTTTAACTTGAAGAGAAAGAAAGAAAAAGGAAAGTATGTCGCTGAATCGAAGATGAATAGAGGAAGAGAGAGAGAGAGAGAAAGAGACAAAGAAACGGAAGTAAGACGAGATTTCAGGGTTGTCACTCTTCTGATACATATCGTTAGATTGTTAAGGGCTTGCCGAGCAGGCCATTTAAAAGTAGATAATTATCTTGGAAGGCGTTTGCAGTCGTCTATCCTAAAGGAGATCGATTCTTCGATTCGAAACTTTACGAGAAGTTCGAAATTTTCGAAATTTTAGATAATAAGAAAATTGAAAAAAGTGAGTTTAAATTTAAATAATAATTGATTATTATTATTGTTTGAACAATATTTTTTAAATAAAAATTAAATAGAATTAAAATTTTTGCCTTTTCGAAAGAAAATAATTCGATAGAAGACGGGTTAATTTTTTCACTCGCAACAAATATTTAATATTTTTATTACAAATATAATAATAAAAAAAATAAAAAGACTCGTGGATAAATCGAACAAAATTTTTTCACAGAATCTAAAGAAATCTAATTTTTATGCACGAATCATTTAAGATAAATCTTTATCGATTCTTTCAATATAAAAAAAAAAAATTAATATTCTTTTAAAAAGAGGTCATCAACAATTATCCTAAAAAGTAAGAATCCTCTCGAGATCGGACAAAGATCGACTCTGATGATAGGATGACGACTTTGATAAACGCTTTCCAATTGATCGTTAGTATAAATAAAAAAAGTAAAAAAAAAAAAAAGAATAAAAATAAAAGTGTGTAAATTCCGCTTGAATCCGTGAACATGATGTCGATCCACCGAACATATCACCGAATTTCCGACTCGTTAGAGTATCGTATAATATTCGTCATTAGATGGTGACTGAATACATTTTTTTTCCTCGATATAAGTCGATATATAGAGAATAAAAAATTTTATCGAACTCCTCGGATCCTCTCTTAAGTGTGTCTTGGATTGTACGTATAGGTATAATATATATATATATACACACACATATATATTTATTAAAAAAAAAAGAGGGAGGGGGGAAAAATTGTTTGTACACGCATTGATAAAGGAGAAGCGTGGTTTCGAAGGAAAAGGAAAGTTAGGTCAATTCAACGTTCCCTTATTCGAACGAGAGTCATCGCGATTTTTTGAAGTGAGTAAAACGTCAGGTGTAGACATCTGTGTGTGATGTTCGAAAACGGCGGAAAGTATAGCCTAAATTGTAAAATCCATGCGAGGCCTTACATTTGCGAATTCGGAGAGAGCGAAAAATGAGAGGAAAAAAAAAGAAATAACGAAACGATTTGTTCGCAACAATTTATTTATTGTTGCTAGTTTGATGATATCCTTGATAAATTGATTTGTCAAAAAGAAAAAAGAAGAAGAAGAAATAACAAAAGAAGGAACGAAAAAAACAGGAAATCGAATCTTGAGAAATCTTTTTCTATAAAATGTTCTTCTTCTTCGATATTTTATTTTTTTTTTCGCCGATTTTTCTTTTTTTTTTTTCGAATCTTCATCAGATTCCATTATTATCCAATCGAACGTATATATATATATTCTAACTGGATCGTGAACCGTGACTACCGTGACGCGAAGAGAAGAAAGGAAGAAAAAAAGATAAAAAAGAAAGAAAAAGGAAACGAAGGCTCTCGAATGCCTTTCCCAGGGCAACGTATTCGCTTGACCTTAACATAACATATCATTTTACAATATAAAAAACAATAGTTGTACTGCCCAAGGTAGAGATAGAATGGAATCGTGTTTTCTGCGCATGCGTGTATTCTAAATGTATAATCGTGCACAGTGTGATTGCGTTTAAAAGCGAGACAATTTCTAGCTAATTTAGACCGCGAATTTGTATCGATTCTCGGTCCCCTCGGTGCAAAGGAGTGAATATACGACGCGTGAAACGTGACGTGATTAAAAAAAAAAACAAACAAACGGAAGGAAAGAAAAAAGAGAGAGAGAAGAAAACCAGAGAAGGAAATGATATATATATATGATAATATCGAGCGTATCGATCGTTATTATCGCGCGCCGACACGATTTTTCTTATTCGATAAATTTTCATTCGAAAAGCTCACTCGATTTGAATCGAAAAAAGGGAAAAAAGAGAGAGAGAGAGAGAAATATGTCGCGATAACACGTCTCGTGAGCGAAATATCGTGGCGGTGGAAAAAAAAAAAAAAAAGAATAATCCTTCGGCACTCGCGGCCAAGCTTTTTGCTACTTTTGTATGAAAACGACGATATAAAAAATATAATATTTACACCGATGAAGCTGAGAGAAGACCAAAGGAAGGAAAAAAGGAAACGAAGAAAAATCGGATATAATATAAAAACGAGGAAGGATGGATGTTCAGAACTACGTAGTCGCGATCGAGCGACACGATTTTTCGATCCGATCCCAGCTAGCTTTTTACACGTATCACTTGCTCCATCTAATTTAATTACTCAACACCTTCGTCGCGTTCCATCGCTTCGTTTTTCGACTCCTCTCGACGAGAATCTTGAATCCGTGAAAGTGGACGAAATTATTTTTTTTCAATTCGAGAGTAACTGCATGATTTTTTTTTATCAAAATTCTGTACAGAGTTTTTTGAGAAAACTATCATCTCTGACTACCATTCGAAAAATACTGCAAAAAAAAAATACTTTTATCATATATTATTCTAATATCTTTATATTCGATCTGATAAGTCCAAAAAAAAAAAAAAAAAAAAAACGAACCGATGGAATCGTGGTCGACCTCGACAAAAGACAACGAGAGAGAGAGAGAGAGAGAGAGAGAGAGAGAGAGAGAGAGAACTAAGGGAAAGTAGAGCAAGAGAGGAACGCAACGCGGAATGTTCACGCGGCGAGAATTAGCGAATCGTAAAATGAAGGAAAAGAATCGACGTTTTCTTTCTCCAACCAATTGTATATATTCTTTCCTCGTACAATTGGAATCCTCTGTGCAATTATTAAAATTGAAATATCATAATTACGTGTACAAGGAAAGAATAAACCTTTATTGCATAACCTTTTTTTTTTTGAACGAAACGATTGAAAGAGATTAATGAAGTAAAAAAAAAAAAAAAAAGAAAAAGAAAGAAAAATTAGGTACAACGAAAAATTACAAGTAGAAAAAAAAATTGTAAAGAAATTAGAGAGTAAGAAGAAGAAGAAGAAGAAGAAATAGAAAAGTCGATTCCGAGCGTATCGATGCGATTCATAATCGATCGATTTGTAATGGAAATTATTGGGATTCGCTCGCTCGCGATGAATCGTTTCGATCGAATCTAAAAAGTGCTTTACACAAGTGAACTAAGGAAAATTCATATCAGTAGGCAGTGTAACGCTACTATTACATAATTTACATAATTAATAGAGAATGGCATTTCGCGTAAGGAAATTAGTAGAAATCGATATAAATATGAAAAGTATATATATATATATGTGCGTGTCTGTGTGCGTGTGCGTGTGCGTGTGTATCACGAGTAAACGAAGAACGACGAACGAGAAGAAAAAAAAAGGAAGAGGAGAAGAAAAGAAAAGGGGGGGGGAAAAAAAAAAAGAAAATGAAAATAGAAAGTACAGTAAATTAACAAAAGTGATGAATCAGATATTTTGTACCGTGAACACTATTCAGAGAGAGAACGTTATTCTAACCGAGTCCTTTTTCGTTTCTTTTTTACAATACATACGTATATATGTATATAACAGATAACGTTTATCTTATATACACACGCGAAAAAGAGAGAGAAAAAAAAAAAGAAAAGGAGCAACACGCAAGATATATAGATATAGACGAGGAGGAAGCATCTGTGCGATCGAGAGCTTATATAATATAAGATCCTGGATCACGAGTTTTCGAAGCACGAAGGAAACAAGGAGACATCAAACCGAGACCGAAAAATATAAGAAGTATACGCTGATGGTAATCGTGGTAATCGATATTCACCTATCATCTATCATTTTCTCTCGAGGATACGACCTCGTCCCAACAATGCGGGATTATATCATGTAAGAGACACGAAGAAGTTTATTTGAACCTGGGAGAAGGAAAATATCACGAACGAAGCGAGAAACGATTGATTGCACGATTACGTTGTGCTTCGGAATGAAACGCATAAGAGAGAGAGAGAGGAAAATTCGTATCGAGGGGGAAAGAAGATTGCTTAATCGTCGAAGCAATCGAGGAAACGGAGTCGAATCGAATCTTAACGAATTTTAACCGACGTATCGTCCAAAGGGTCCAAAATGACCCTCCTCCCCCCTCCCTCCTATGAACGTTACGAGGATTAAAGAGAACGAGGACGAACGATCGAGACGAACGAACACCAAAGATATCGGATATATCTGTCCAATATATCTGTCCAAAGATCGCCAGAAGGAAGATTTCGATCGACAGTCGATCGTGTCATCGTTGACGACACAATATTGTCACGCGAATTAAAATTGTGATCGAGCCCTGCGCGACTCTTGTGTGCAATGGTCGATGCTACACTCGATACGATCTGAAAAGAACGCGTCTCTGCGCAAGCGCGTGCGCAGAAGTACTAGAAGAACACGAGGGGAGGGGGGAAAAGAAGAGATCGTGCGAGATATATATATATATGTATACAGATTGATGAAAGTAGAGGAAACGAAGAACCTGCCACATTATTAGACACGATTAATTAAAATAGATTCCCGAATCCGTCCTAACGAGACGACGCTGAAAATCCACGAAAATCTCCACACACGCCCTGCGTTGCGTTGCGCATCAGCATTAGTTCGAAGGAAAATGTAGGCCAGTCTCGAAACGGTATTTTTCTTTTTTTTTTTCCAAGCCGAGAAAATTATTTTTGATCGCGCGAGACCTCTCGCTCTCTGTCCACGATATTATATCTCGAAAGGGGACGACGCCGTTCAGATTGAAGCGAAACGTGTCCGTGGGGAGGCCTTTCGAGCTTGGTGTCGAGCTAACGAGTTTCCACCGTTTTGTTCCACGTAAATCGCTAACACGAACTTACACGCCTTGTAGGTGGTAAAAATTCAGGAGAAGATGGTGAAAAAAGAGAAAGAAAGGAAAGAAAAGACCGGAGCTTTTAAAGCTCTATATACATCGTCTGTTATATTAAATTTTGAAAGGGTCAGAATATTGAGAAGAAAAATTGAAAAAAAGTTTGAAATAGAGGGTCGATCATCGATGATACGCGATTGCTCAGGAGTTTTGGAAGAGAAAGAAAGGAAGAGTGGAAGAAGTATATACTGGGCAGTCGTGAAACTGTTCATTAAATATTTTTCTTCGTTCAAGATTTCATTAAAGATTTTACGAATATTTTTTTTTTTTAAATTCTCTCTGAAGAATTTTTACATCATCGTTTCGTTCTATTTCATGAAAAGAAAGGTTAAAATTACTTAATCTCGATTACGTTTCTATTTCTTGGATTATCTTCGTTTTTAACACGCGACCACGCTATTCTTCTTCCTATATTCGACTAGGTTGCAAGGAACGTCGAAATAAAAGTGATAAGAACGCGAAATCTCGCGACCACGTACAATAAGACATATCATTTTTCTAATATATATATATATATATTCGGACGACGTAGATTCTCGTCTAAATAGAATAAAAAGAGAGAGGAAGAGAAGAAGGAAAGTGATGAGAGGCTTCTCGAAAAGTTTTCGAAAATTGTCCTCGATCGACCGCGACCTATATTACCGACAATTCTTTTCAATCTTGAAAGTAAAGTAGTGGGGTGGGGAGGGGAGACAGGGAGATAAACAAGGAAGAATAATAAGAAAAGGTATTAAAAAAAAAAGAAAAAAAAAAAAAAAAAAAAGAGTCGTGGTGAGTCCATACATTCCGAAAGTATAATTAACGACACGTTAAATTAGGAACCGTAGCTATTGTGTAATTAAGTATTCGCAGAAATTTTTTTTAGGCTCGTCGATTATAATTTAAACGCTATATTTATTATTACGAAAGATTTGAAAAGTGTTTTGAAACTAAACACTTTTAAACGTGTTTTAATAATCTGTATAGGATACAATGTCGCCGTGATGTTTTTCTCGTCGATTTTTCGAATTCGTTTCGCGATTTCAAACGTAGATTATTCGATCGTAGTTGTTATTCGAAATAAACGGATTTAAAGATAAAAAAAAAAAGAATCGCGTGCGCTTCTTTCCCGTACTATGTGTTTTAGTTGTTACACACAGTCCGTCTGGTGATGCTTGGCGTTAGATTAGCGGAAGTGACGTTGCGTCAAAGTAATTTTTATCCCTCGGTTGGTAGGGCAGAGTCGAAAGTCGTTTAGAAATCGTATTAACATTTGTATATCGTATATATATATATATATATATATTGAATTTTTCTCGATTTGTATCAAAAAAAAAAAATATTTGTATACACGCAAAATTTGTAATTTTTATTATAATCTCTAATGTAATTTTTTCGAGATATACAAAATCGTATATATACTTGATCGACTTTGTTCTATCAATTGGAACGTATAGTAACAAGTACACTGCTCAACCTTTTTTCATTCGATTTTAAAAAAAAAAAAAAACAATCGTTCGATATTTTTCATTATCTCGCGTACAAAATATGAAGATATTCTTTTTTTTTTCTCTCTCGTAAATGGGTAATCGGACCATAAAGACCGTAATTGCAATTCTATCCGACCTTGTTTCCGACTTTTCCAGCCATTTTTTTGCGTTAACTACACAATTGGAATCACCACGCTCCGTATCTTATGCGTGGTATCGTTGCCCATAAACGCTTTCATAATTTTCTATGAGTCATTCCAACGTAATTTCGTACCGACACGAACCGATCCGATTAAAGAAAAAAAATTTTTTTTTTCTCGAAACTCGTTTCAGAAAACAAGATGGGAAAATAATTTTTATCCCCAATTAGACGAATTGAATCGTTAAATCGAATATTTATACACACTTTCTTCTTAATTGGAAACGACACTTGTTCACGATATATTTTTGACCAAATATCTCTTCTTTTTTATCGAGCAGTGTATTTCGCCCTTGAGATTTTCAAAAGAAGAAGAAAAAGAAAGAAAAAAATCTCTCAAAACGACACGAATGTTCCATCCCGTTCATTCCCGCGGATTTCGATTCCGCAATATGTGAAAATAGTCAATTCGTGGTAATTTAATTAACGGAAGGAGAACAATTTCTGTGAGAGGAAATTGTGAACGATCTCGGCATTGATTTAAATCGATCGAGATTCTTCGAATTAAAAGAGAAAAGAAAAGTGATTAGGAAATTCAGAAAACGTCTGCTTCGACGGCATTATATATATATATATATATACATAAAATATATATGTATACTAGATATTATATTCAAAGAAATTTCATTCTAGCTATCAGATGTTCTTTGCACATAGGTACCTGAACGGTTCGACTATTTATATTAATTTTGTCAAGGCTGCGTAAACAATCCCAAAGAATGAAAGATGCTATTTTACGCGACGCTCTCGCGGTGGTGAATTTCGATAACATTGATAAGCTCTTAAATAACACGTTGACGGAACACCGAAACTGTCATCGTGTTCAAGAAGCTTATCTTGTCATTTTTTATTACGAGAGGTATTGAAAATATTTGCCGCTTCGAGGAGGATTTTAAAAAGAGATTTGTAAAAATCTTAGATATAGACGTTCGAAAATCGTCGATTGTTTTTTCTTTTTTCTCTCTCGTAAACGTTTATATCTACTTTAAATTTTCTCTCGTTGAGGATTCGATCTCTAAAAAAAGGATCCTCAAATCCACATTTCGAGCAGAGAAATCGCTTGAAGAATCTCTGTAAAGAAGACCTCGGATGAGGAGAACCTTCGTCGATTCAATTAAAGGATCATTGATAGAAAATTTGAAGAAAAAAAAAACTGAATTTCTAAGAAATATTTAAGGATCAGAAAAATATGTTCTATATAAAAAATCTTTTTTTCCCAAAGGATCTCGATGTACAATCTTGTAACGTGATATAACGTGTATAAAAATGTTTTTCTAGAAAAAGGAATGAAAAACAGGAAAATCACACGGATCCAAAGAATCCGAAGAATCTTTCTTACGAGGAAAAAAAAGAAAGAATAAATAAATTGCGCGATAAAACGGTAAAAACAAGTCGCTATTGTTATTCATTAATTAGGCATAAATCGGATTAATTATACGAAAAAAAAAGAAAGGACGGCCACGATGAGTCAACCAGAGATCGTTTTCTGTGGACATTGGTTCCGACTAATTAGGATTAAAGAGGTGGTTATCGACGACGGCTCCATACCGTCCATAAGCCTCGATCGACAGGATCGATTAACAACGATGACTACGATGAAATTGAGGAGAAATCGAATGAAAGAAAAAGAAAGAAAGGAAAGAAGGAAATAATAGCATAGAGAAACATGGCATACGAGAGGGAATAATAAGAATATAATAGCACTGATTTAACAGCGCACTCGAGAATGTGTGTGAGAACAATGGATGCAAGAATTTTCGAGAATTTTAGTTGCTCGTTTCAAATATTTATCGTAATATTCGTGATAAATTATTATTAGGGTCGAAGCAGATGGAGGTTGTAAAAAGGACGCAAGAAAATTGCGTGGAATTAGTGGAATTTGGTGTCTACGTGTCGAACGACGTTTTCTTTCGTCTTTAATATGGATGCATTTTTTTAAGAAAAGAAAAACCGAGTTATTTTATAAATACAAAAATACAAAGTTTAAACTTGATTGCTTGAATTAATCGCGGTTTGTCACAGAGGATCGTCGATTTAAGATTTGTTCAACGAGGCAGATTTTTAAAATCTATTATCCTATTCTTCGTAATTCTTCGACTCGAGAAATTTATAAAGAGAAAGAAAGAAAGAAAGAAAAGAATCAGGGGCCATTTTGCACAATTAGAACGTTTCGTAACAATGTTCGCAAGATGGAACGATAAAAACGCTCTACTTTTCTTCCACTTCTAATTTACCGATAATTAGCTACCATCCTCTTATGAATCGCAATGAACGCGATTTCAAATCGCTGTTGCGTGTTAAGGATCGTTTAACGTTTCGACTTCTTGGCGCGAAACTAAATTATTCGCTGTATAAGAAGAATGATTGACGATGGAAAAAAAGTACGAAAAACTTGTCGATAAGGTAGAAATTGAAAAGTAACATTGACATTGGTAACCTAGTTTTTCCTTCGTTACCGATATTAACGTTCTCTTGATATCGACGAAAGTACAAAAAAAAAAAATCTACGTTTTAACCTTCAAACTTTGGATCGTTGTAAAATAATTAATTTATCTTTTTTTTTAACAATCCATCAGTGATAGAATTTTGATAGAGAAATTATTTCTGAAGAATTAAGTGACGGAGATCGTATATTATGACTCATGGTCTCGACTGCCTGTTGAACGTATAAGGATTGAATTAAAAAGAAAAAGAATTATTACCACTGTTAAAATATCCAAAAGATCGTAGATCTAGTATTATAAAATATTCTTTTTAATTTACATTTTTTAATATTAATTAAAAATAAGAAATTTTTACGCGAAGAAAAAGAAGAAACGAATTTTCATTTCGTATATATACATATATATTTTATATACATTTGTTTCTAATAATATCGTGATAGCAAGTTTGAAAACTGTTATTGTTCGCCGATATAGCGTTAGAATTTAATAATCTCTCATTTCTTTTGTTCTCTGTTCTCTTTATTTATTGATTATTTATTAATTTTTAAAAAACGACCATTTTCGCAAAGACCAAAGAGAAAGATACCTGTCGTACCAATTAACGCGTATTTAAACGGGAATTATTTATTTGTGAAAAAGAAAATTTTCATTTTGTTGTTGCCCGCATCTGTCAAACGTCGTTCATTCGAGTAGACACCTATCGATTTGTAGTACGTGTAAAAAAAAAAAGATCTATGTATATGTTATTATCGTATCGTAGTGGCATATCTACGCTATTTTCACCGCTATTTTGATGTAAGGGGGAAAGCTATATCGCGTAGCGATGTCCATGCATTTATTTGCCTTGTTAAATTTTCCGTTTTCCAGACCTAGCATCGAAATACGTACGTACGTAATTCTAACGTAATAATAGTGTAACAAATAGAGAAGAAAGTAAAGGGATAAAGGGATAACGGGATATTTCGATGACGGAGAAAATTTTCAGGGTCTGTATATATATATATAGTAATCTCTCTATCGTTCAAGCTTTATATATGCATTCATCGTATGCATGTGGATAGATAATTAGATATTTAAATATTTCGAATTTTCGACTCGACGAACAATTTTATCGAAATCGAAAATCGAATATTCGAACAGGCTTGCTCGATTTATTTGGAACAAAACGATGAGCTCAAGTATATATAATTATCGAATAAAAAAAAAAAATTGTACGTAATTATTCGATAATTTTCGGATATATTTGTAATATCGATTTTATAAATATTAATCGTTACTAGCTTATCATTACATGAAATTAAAAATATTTCTTCTCCCTTTTATCTTAATTTCTTCATTCGTTCGACAATATATAATAGGGGAAAAAATTTGAAAAAGTTTAAATATTATAATATCGTTCGGATTCGAATAAATCGAGATTATTTAAATATTATTATTATTGCAATTGAAATAGAGATGAATTTTTGATCGTGGTTATTATTATTATTATTCGATTGATCGAACAATTTCAAGTATTATATATATATATATATATATATATATAGCCGAATAATATCGATTATTCGCATTAGTTCGATAAATCGAGTCCTCCACTCGATACGAATTGAAAGTAATTTCATTCGAATAGAAGAATTTCGATTCTTTTCGAGATTTCCAGTTTCGAGATCGATACAATTCGATAAAACTTATATTTCAATCGATTTGAACTTCGATAGTAATCGAAATAAACTTCGAGCGCTCTCGAGCCTCGAGTGTTTCGACTTTTCAACGCAATGTATGTGTAATACTCCATACTGATATATGTACAATCCTTGATTATTTAAACTTAACACGTATAAAATTTTCCACTGAGATTTTCACACTGTCGAATAGTGAAATGAATATAGGAAAAATAAATCGTCGGAGGAAGAAGAAGTGAGGAATCGAGCGAATAGAAATAATTTAAGAATAAATTTAAATTTAAATTTGAGACAATTTGTTGATCAGAATTTTATATCTATATATCTATATAATAATCGATCATTGATTTAATCAATATCGATAATTATTTTTAAGCATTTTAAATAATGTATAAATTCTTTCGATTAATTGTTAAAAATTAGTTTACACGGAAATAACGTAAAATTCAAAAATTCTTTAAAAATTTGTATTCTGCAAGATTCTTACTTTTCAATTTATAAGAATCATTGTATCGAAACGATGAAGGTTATAAGCTCGATATTTTACGAAGATAAAATTTTAAAGTCTAAAGAAAAAAAAAAAGAAATCTAAATTCACGTCACTATTCGGTGCAAGGAAATTAATGATGCATTTGAAACGACATTTAATGACAATTATTTATACTTTAGTCGAATATTTATCATGTATAACGTGATTTAAGAGAAAAAAAAAAATAACAACATATATCTATATGTATTACAAAATATTCTCTAATCGAAGATGCCCGAATTGTGATACGTTTATAATGTTTATAAGCCGATACTTATTCACGGGAGAAATTGTTTTAACGAAGGCCTCTGATTTAGCAATATCGTTTCAACATCTCTACGATAATTTGCATATCTCATATCTAGTTCTTCGCGTCTGATTATCGCACGTATATTATGTATATTCGTCGTTGAACAACAAACGATTGTTGAACGCATCATATTTTAATCGAAATATCGATACGATTATGTTAACCTCGTATGATCGAAGTATAACTACGTTCAAAATAATGAATTCGAAATAAACATTGCAAAATTTTTTTAAATATTTAATCTCGAATATATTTATACCGTATTTGGTATCATTTTTTAGAAAGATTAATTGCAAAAGTAAAATGAATTATTATATAATCAATAATTTCAAAATATAAGTTTTTATTCCATTATATTAAGTGTATCGTCGAAATAATCTCTTGGACGTAATATCGCAACATTTTCTTCCGTGAATAAGGATTGTGTATCTTGTTAAACAATAGAAATTATTCAGACGAATTCACACACTATTAAAATACGTGTATGAATTTTTAATTCGACGTCTGTATACACATGTTAAATAAAAATAAATGTAAAAAAAGGAAAGACGTTAATTGAGAATAGAATTGAACATAGAATGAACAAATTGAAAATTTATATGAAAAAAAAATTTTTTCAACTAACTCACTATCGATTTCAAATAATTTTATAAAAACTGAAGAAAGACAAACTGAAACTAAAAAAAAAAATATTTAAGTTAAAATATAATTTTATTTTAACCTTATAACTATTCTTGATTAACGTCGTATGACATGTATTTTAATGTATGCTCGATGTTGCGATGAAGAAATCGCGATGAACAAAATTTCTTCGATTGAAATCGAGGAAGCGATAGAGAACAACTTCAAACAATGTAGCTCGATGAAAAAAAACGGGAACGTGTTTAAAAATCAGATAGAAAGAAAAAACAAGGAACAAACAATGATTTACTTTTTTTCAATTTTAATTGAACCAAACGTAAAACAATGAACATTTCATCGTCCGCCAACGGATAAAATGAAATTAATCCGTTGCGCATGTGCACGAGTCATGCGTTTGTGAAGAAGCAATTATCCTAAAGGAATCGCGCATAAGAATTACTTTGATGTTTTCGTTGAAAATAAAAAAAAAAAAAAAAAAAAGAAATAAATAAAATTCCGATGTATTTACGAGGTAGATAATAAATAAAAAAACAACAATAATAATAATAATTAATAATAATAAATAATATTTAATTATAACAAAGTAATAACAATATAATAATATTATTATTAATATTAATATAATTATAAATTAGTTGCAGCTTTCTGTGTAAGGTTATTGTGATATCTAAAAAGAAAAAAAATAATAACTTTACCGTAGCGATATAAAATTAATTCAGAATTAAGAATCTGATATTTAGTGAACAAAGAAAAAAATGAATAATCAGTATATCGACGGGGCTTTTGAATCATGCCTCTCCGAGATCGATCTAATATGATATATGTCATATATAATTATATATATATATATGAATGAATAAAGAAAAAAAAATAGCGATCCGTGAGTGGCCGCGTTTTTTTTTTTTTTTTTCCGTCACTTTCTTCACAGACGAGGTTAGAACGACAATCTTAGGCCTCGTCAAAATACTGCCGGATACATAAGGACGTTCCGAAAATCGATTGTAAAGTAACAAGCTGAAAATTTTCCTACAATTACAATTTCAATATATCAATAACGGGGGAAAAAAAAAAAAACAAAATGAAGGAAAATGGCGAAGAAAAAAATTTTTGCGAATTTTCCGTTCGATTATTCGGAATGTCCATTTTGCATCTGGATCAATCCGTCCATAACATGTCTCATGCTGAGGCATTTGCACAAATGCGTGCATATTAATCATTGGGACTACAAAAACATATCATCATATATAATGGTAATAATACCGCATATGTGTATATATATATACATATGTATACATATATATGCACATATATTTATACATATATATACATATACATATATATATATATATATATATTTAAAAAATATTAAGCAATAAGATTTTATTTATATGCCCGTAGAAAAAAAATTGAATGAACAACTGCATATCAATACGTGTGTCTGGGCAAGGATTAGCTTATACACAATATATATGTATATATATATATATACATATATATGTGTATATATATATATGTATATATATATATACATATATATATATAGATATATAATCTTTACTTCGTCGTTGTCAGGCGTTAATGTTAAACTTAATTATCATTAATTAATTATTAGATTGTGAAAGAATTTCTTCAGGTTCTAAGCAAGATTTGGAAATAATAAAACGAGTAAAAGTATATAATTTCAAGTATTTTTTTACTATCCCCTATTTATTATCCTTATTTATTATATATATTAATTTATTTCTTTTTATTTCAAAATTTTAATATTGATTAATAATAATAATAATTTTAATATTGTTTATTTAAAATTTATTTAAAAATGTCATTAATATTATAGCACAAATTAATTAATTTTAATTGATAAAAAAATTCGTTCAATATAAAAATTTGTATTGTAAAAATATACCATGTATATATATTAAAATACACGTAAATACTTATATGCATTTTAAATTTCCCACATTGGCTATATGATGGCGCTAGTGAAGAAAATTATTATTTTACGTAAATTTGGAGGTAAATATCAGTATCAGTATTCAGTAACTACGTAATTATTTAGATAGAAATTATTTCATCAAATTATTTCAAAATTTAATATTTTTTTAATTAAAAATGGTTTATAAAAGTGAAGAAAAATCCAATAATTTATATATAAAATCAGAAAATGAAAATTCACAAGTATTTGAAAGAAAACGAGCTCAATATAAAGATCTTTCAGAAAAATTCGCAATAACAAAAAGTGATTATTCTAAACAATTTGCCCATATATATTCTGCTAGACTTGCTGAATTAAGAGATATTTTAATTCCACGTGTCCAAACTAAATGGGGTATGTTATTAACTTTTTCTTTGTGAATAACATATATTATCAAGGTTATGATATTCATATAATAAAAGATATATGCAAAGATTTGTGAATAATATAACATCTATATTTTTTTTCTATATACAGAAAATATTCCTATTATAAAATTAGCTGACTTAGAAAATTTAGAAGGTCAACAATGTATATTAATTGGTACACTGTATAAACATCAGCAATGGAAACCATCAATTTTACGAGAACTTAGTGAAGATCATCAACTTAGTCTCTCCTGTTCTAAATCAGATTATTGTTCAGAAAAAGACCAATCATTTCTAGAAGATGAAATGTTACGTATTAAATTAGTGGGTAACCAAGTTAACTTAAAACAAATTGTTACTGGAGTTGTTTGTGCTGTATTAGGCAATGAAAATAGTGATGGAACATTTATGGTAATATTTTAATTCTAAAAATATAATTATCATTATATATCTTTACATTATGTTTTTAATATAATTTATTATATTTAGGTAAAAGATTGGTGTTTTCCTGGATGTGCACCAAAAGAACCTTTAAAAGAACATATATCGCAAAAAAAACTGGTAATAGTATCTGGATTAGATTTATCTAATAATTATAAAAGTTTGGGAATATCTCTCTTTTGTGAATGGTTATGTGGAATGGCTGGTGATACAACAATACAAAAGGATAATACTTCTATTGTTCGCCTTATTATAGCAGGTAAATCATACATATTATTCTAAGAATTTTATATATATATATATATAATATATAATTTATTTTTTTATAAGGTAATATTATAAAAAATAGTGATATAATAAATACTAGTACAAAACTTGAAGAAATAAAGATTGTGGATACATTCTTAAGTAATTTAGCAATGTGTTGTAATATTACCTTGATGCCAGGAGAACATGATCCTACTAATGCTATGTTACCACAAAAACCATTTCATCCTTGTTTATTACCTAAATCATCCAGGTTTATATATATATATAGAATCTTATGTACAAAATATTTATAATATATAGTATATATTCATTCTATTTTTATATTTATATAGATTTGAAAATTTTAAAAGTACTACAAATCCATGGATTGGTAAAATTGAAGGACGAATAATAATTGGTACTAGTGGTCAATCAATTGAAGACATTATAAAAGTAACAGGTGAAACTGATATTTCACCTCTCGAATGGCTAGAAAAATCTTTGCTGTGGAGACATATGTGTCCAACTGCTCCAGATACATTACTAGCTTGTCCATATTATGAGAAAGATTTGTTTATTATAAAAAAATGTCCAGATATATATTTTATAGGAAACACAGATAAATTTGAAACAAAACTATGGAAAGGTTTGTAAAATATTTTTAAAAAATAAATTAATTTTTACTTCAATTAAAATTAATTTTCAGGAGAAGAAAACCAAATTGTTAGATTAATATCTGTTCCACGTTTTAATATGACTTGCACTGCTGTGATAGTAGATTTGGAGAATTTGGACACTCAATATATTTCTTTTGGTAATACTTAACTATAAAGATATTAATGTTTGCCATGTAATGTTATATTATTTTATTCTAATTTAATATAAGTTTTATATGAATATATACATATACATATACATATATATATATATATATATATATATATATATATATATATATATGTCAAAAGTTTTCAAATAAAATACAAATAAAAACAAAATTATACAGAAATACGTTCATCTTCATTGTATTTATTTCATATATTAACTTTATTTAAAATTTTATTTAACATTTTGATTTAATTCGTGATATTACTTAATACAAGTAATGAATAAGAAACATGTTCTATTATTACCTGTTTATTTCATTCAAAATGTGATGTACAAAATCTAAGCGCATGACTTTTAAATATAGGTATGTTTGTGACTAAATATAAAATATGTGATAAGAAAGAAATTACATGTAATATCACAGATTATTAGAAAATTATGAAATCACAGCGACATGAGATTTTGAAAACATAACTTGTTACTTAAATAAACATGAATTCATGCTTTATAAATTATAAATAATTAGAACATAACAGTCAAAATACAGAATACAATTATTTCTTGCTAACAAAATATTATGTATAATTCATTTTCAGTATTTAATTTTTCTATAAGAACTAAAATGTACTAAGTATATTATCCTTCTGTAATTTCATGTTCTTACCTGCAGATTACACAAAAGTAGAAATGTAAATTATTATATGCATATTTTTAAATTTTATAAATGAACTGTTTTTGACTGTTATACGAGATGTAAAAATTATGAAATTTGAAGAAATGAACAACATAAAAGAAATTAAATATATAGATATAACGATGTACACAATATAAAACTACATACATTATTATATGTGTTCATAATAGCTGAATATTTTCAATTATTATACAATGAACATCGTCGCAACTAGAAAAAATATGCAACATCGAAGGATAATGCTACAGAACATTTCAGTTGGCACTTTTATTTAACGAAAAAGTTTGATTATAATATAAATACACTTTTTATTTTTATTTTTTTTTTTTTTAATATAAAATTGCCTAATTCTGTTCATATGAGATTCTAACTTTTGAAGGACTATGTCCCGTTTTATCAGTTATAACAGTGAAAGAAAAATATAACAATATCCTTATTCTAAATAAAAGGATGTTAATCCATACAATTCTAATACTTTGGCCGAAATAGAAATACTTAAAAAGCAATCATTAAGGTTTCCCATTAATTTAAGCAGAATGAAGTTATAAAATTTATATTTATAATACACTTTACAGATTCATAATACCATTAACTTAAGGTGCATGTTACATGACCGACAGGTATATATAACAATTGACAGGTAGCTTCTGCATATAGTAACGACGTAGACATACTGTATGTATTAAAGGTTTTATCCTATCTCTTAGCCGTCGGACGTATTCGTTCCTTTTCAGTATCCCTATCGTCACCTACTGTCCATTCAGGATCATTGGGATCCTCACCCTCTATGTCACAACAAGCTGATTCTGTCGAATCTGATTCTGGAGAATCCATTTCCCCATCCTAGAAACGAAATATTAACGCCTATCTAAATATTTATGAAAGACTATTTTTTTCAACGGTTATTCTGCGTATATTACAAAAATTATATTTAAATGTACAAGCTT
Source organism: Apis mellifera (assembly GCF_003254395.2). NCBI lineage: Eukaryota > Metazoa > Arthropoda > Insecta > Hymenoptera > Apidae > Apis > Apis mellifera. The sequence continues at coordinate 12,529,486 of NC_037644.1, read as the reverse complement.
GTAACAGCTGAAAAAAACAATCAGCGAGCTAATTCATCAAAATATTCTAATGCTTATAAAACTCATGTACAAATGCAATGCAGTTTCTCTTAAATATTGCTAAAATAAAATCAATTGTGTTTAAAATAGGAAGCATCAAATGACACTGCTTACCAGAGATAGCCTCGAGGAGCCATGAAAGTTGGCTCAAAGTTTGTATTAATAATCAGTACGACCATTCAGATATTCTTTTTTTCTTTTTGTAATAAAAAATTCTGACTTAGATAATTAACACTTAAACATTTAATACAAACACAGTGTACGTACATCATCTGCTTTTTCTTCATCACGGGAACAAAGAGATGCTGACGAAGGTTGCCAATGACCATCTGGCATTACTTCCAGCATTTTATCATAAACTTCTTCAGATAATGGAAATACTCTTGGTTCATATGGCAAAATCTAGCAAAAAAAAATTATATATAATTTTTAATAAAAAATTATAAATAAAATATAAATTTTCTTAAAATATTTTGTGTTGCATTTTTTTATTAATAATTTAAATAAATAAAATCAAAATGTAATACCTCATTTTCATCCTCATTTATTGAAATATTAGTGTCGTCTTTTCCTATTCTTAATGTAGGTGTAGCACGACGTCGTATAGCATTTTGTAAGGCAGATGATCGATGCATATTATCCGAATTATGTTGATGTTCTGAATCTTGAACTTGAGGAGTTGCAGGAGGTGATGTAATTGGTGACATCATATCTCCACCAAAATCACTTGCATGTGGAGACATAGGATCTAATAATTAAAAAATATTTAAATATTTAAATATGAGTATATAAATTTATAATTTATATACTCATACTATTTGTATAAATATCTTTATATCTTAATTTTTTATTTTTTTTATCTAAGTTTTTTATCTAAATTAAAAAAAATTAATAAATTATAGATTACAATTACCTGGTGTATTCGCACCACTATCTGCTCGACTATCTGTTCTACGATTATGCCGAATACGTGATTGATGTGGCATATTCATATATGTCATAAAACGTTTATTTTCTTCTCGTTCACTTCGTTCGTGTCTTAAAGCAATAGTTTCATCCGACATATCTTCGAACTAAATAAAATATATAGGTATTTTTAATTTTATTATAAAATATTTTATAAAATTTTTATATTTAATATTATATTTAATATTTAATATATAAATTTTTATAATTAAAATATACTTACATCACTGTCTTGACTAGGCCTATGCATAACACCATTTTTAATATCCAATTTTGAAGGTTCTTCACATAACCTCCACCTATTTTGATGAAAAAAGGAAAATTATAATATTAATAATTATTCACTAAAATATTATAGAAAATTATTCATTAAAACTAGAGATAGATTGAAAATGATTTCAATTTATCGTTATAATTTTTCTAAATTATTTATTTGATTTATTATTTATCTAAATTTTGAAAATTACTAATCATAAAAATAAGAATAAGTTGAAAAATTCAAATTCGAAATTTTTTGAATTTCTGAGAATTTCGAGGTTTCGAATATGTTATTTCTAATTAAAACATTACTTACTTTGGTGTTAATATTTCTTTATATTGTAACTTTTCAAGCCTAGTTGAAGCAGCTACACTATAAGGTATAACTATATTATCAATATCGTACGAATTTTGTCTCAAGCGTCTGTAATAAAATATTTAGTAATACAGTAATAATTTTATGTTTTATATATAGTTTTATTAAATTTTATAACATTTTTATTAATATAATTACTAACCCATGAGAATTCTTTTCTTTAATTGTATTCTTTTCTGTAGTAGAAGCAATAGTATGATGTAAAGGAGAAGACACTGGAAATGAATGCTTACTAGAGCTGGAAAGTGCACTAATATCATCATCATCTTCAGTTGTTAATTTTTGCATCCTTTTTCTACTTAAACCATGAACACTTCTATCATGACCAAGTCTATTTCTTTTTCCTTTCAACATTTTCTTCTTAATTCCTATAAAAACAAAACCAATGATAATAAGAATAACGATATTAATAATAAATAATATTATAATAAAAAGAAACCAAATAAAACAGTTAATTTCTATAAATAAATTAATTATTTATTGAACTTTTAAATCATTTCTGTTTAAGTTAACTTTATACATTAATATTTTAATTATAAGAATTATTAGTTTGAACAATTGTTTTATGTTTAAAAATAATAAAATTCTGAAGATTAGATTTTAAACAAATATTTAAAATACAAAATTAAGAATATCTTTTTAAATTATATCAATTTTTATATCAATTATATCAATTTTTAAAAAAAAAGCATAATTCCTCAAACTTTTTTATTTTCCTTACAAATGTTTATAAATTTTATATATAAATTTTATCGAACAATTTTTTTTCAACTTCAAATTTATTTACATCTCAATATTTCCAAGAAATTTACATATTACAATTTTAACTTTTTTAAAAGCACAATAAATGTTCTTTTTTAAATATTTTCTACTTTCTCTTAAATTTTTTTCTACTTTCAAAAACGTTAAAATTTTTTATTTATGTGAAGACATATAGAATAAAAATTTCAGTTAATATACATTACTAATAATTTTTTCTGAATAGAAAAAATTATATAGTTATAAAATTATTTCATAATTGAATGAAAATTTGAATAATTTCATTCAATTCTTATTCATAAATGAATATACAATGAATACAAATATAAATAGACAAATAGTAAAAAAATATAAAAAATGTTTAATACATAATTATATATATACATAATATAATATTAATAATTACATACTTGCAGTAAGAATACTTGAAGATGATTTTTTTAATCGAGCTGCATATTTTCTATGTCCTGGAAGTTTTTTATTTCTTCTTTCATTGATATCTTTATCTTTTAAACGCGTAATTCGTAAATTACCCCTTAACATTTTTTGTTGCCATTCCACTGATTTCATAATGGCTTCAAGATGAGTTCCTTGTGTAATTTCTACAGAATAAAATATTTAAAAAAAATTATAAATATAAATTTTCAATATCAATTTTCTCTAATATTACATTATAAGCTGATATTAAAAAATTAAAGCTTCTTAATAAAATATATAAATATATATTTTATTTACCATCAGGAAATGACAAAACAGGATGAAAACTAGGATCAACAAGTGCAACTCTTTCTTGTACAGACATTTGTTCAATTGGTTCTTGTGGTTGCATTGGATCTAATCTTCCAGTACATAAAGCACATGGTGGTAATACATGATCACAATTGCATCTTACTGTTGATGCTTTTGCAGCACGTTTCGAGACTTCATGTAATTTATCTAATTGTAATAATTTTCTTTTCCTATAAAAACTCCACACAAAAGGCCGAGTCCTACTAGCTGGTAATTCACCTTCAGGTGAATTATAACGTCCTGTAGAACCTGGTAAAACACCACTATAGCCATTCACTGTTTCTGCATTATCAAGTATCACTAATCCTTTATTAGCTCTAATATGCCGTTGTAATTCATTATGCTGTCTAATCCTATATTCCAAATCCGATATTTGTGCTTGCAACCATGTCCATCTTGCTGCTACACCTGCACGATCTTGAGCATACCTCCATGCTGCTCTCTTTGATCTACAAGTATATATATTGTTAAAAATGAATAATTAAATACTTTAAAAATTTAATCAATTAAATTTTAGAAAATATATTCATATTGATTTATTATTTTAAATCAAAATTAAAAATATTTTATTTGTTAATTAACATATATTTATTATGCATTTTTATAATTATTTTTGCAAAAAATATACAACTATATTAAATATTAATATATAAATATATATTTATAAAAATATATAAGATATTATATTAAATATTATTAAATAAAATTTTAAAACCGACCAAAAATATTATTCGGTTTTAATTTTTATAAACTTAAAACAATAAATGTTAAAACAAAATATCAACAATAAATTTCATATTAAGAAATATAAGAAGAAAACTGTATAAACTAATTTAATTTTAATTTTATATCACATTTCCATTCTATTAAAATTATAAAATAAATAGAATGGTCCCAAAATTAAAAATTAATTCTTTTGATAAAAAATATAAAAACTCACATAGATATACTTTGTTGATGTGGATTGTTAAATGTCTGCATTTCATCACAACTTTCTCCACCACTACTGGATGCAGTACAATCGGAGTCAAGATTAGATTCCACAACATGTAATTGTGTGGCTAAAGGTCCAGCCACACTTTCTACTTCTTCACCTTTAATTTTAACTTGAGGAGTACCAAACACTGATTGGCGGTTGCTGTTACCGGAAGTACTACTCAAATTATCACGTGATCCATCACCAAAATACCGGCAACATAATCGCTGACGATTCACACTATTACTCTGAGCAACACACATTTTTTCAATTTTTTGCAAAAAGGAACTCAAACTACTACTAATTTCAGGAAAGTTTCTAACATTGGATTTAGAACTAATATTAACTAATTCTTGAAAAAGATATTTTTTCACTCCATGATGAGCAAGTTCAAGAACTCCAGTATTTTCTTCAGCAACATGCCTGCCTATTATTCTTGCTTGAAGCTTTCTCAGTCTTCTTAATAAAAATGCACATTTCCTTTCACTCTCATGTTGTTTTTGGGCAACATCTTGTTGTAACTTTAAAGTATTCACTTTATGTTGGTCCACTGCATCAGCAATATTGCAAATACTTATAACATCAACATCAAGTAAATCTCTTTCAAAAGATGAAAATCCTTCTTCAGGCATAGAAAACATTTCAACTCCATCAACTGTACTTTGGACTGGTTCACTACTACCTGCAGATATGTTTTCTGCATTTTCCACATCCTCAATAGATTTAATTACTTGTAAAATTTCCTCAACATTTTGCCCAATATCCCCAACATTACTAATATTACATTGTTCATTATCTGTAGTTATGTCGCTACCAAAGGCCATTATTTGATCCACATCCAGATTTTTATTGTCTCCTGCTGTTTCTGAGCCCACCAAAGGCAAGTCTGCGCTTGATTTTAAGAAACCCATATTGTCCGCTTGATCACCCATAGATGGGTCGTTCATTATAGTATCAGTCACCTTTTTTTCTGGACTGCCCAGAATGTCCAGTTGTTCACAGTCCTCCTTTATTAGTACTTTCTTTGTAATCAAGTCAGATCCGTGCGTAAATGTAGACAAGCTATCAAGATCATTGGCATATTTCGAGTTGATGACATCACGAATGAGATCCTTAGAGATACCATGTAAACACTGCTCGTCGATCTTTGATGGTTGAACGTTTGCAGAAACAACAAATTTTGCCAGAATTTCACGATTCTGACACACCTGCGTAGCCTGCTCTGGGGAAAGAAATCCACCAGCTGGAAGGGAAGGGAGCAAATTTTCAGGCTTTTGAGGACCACCTTCCGTCAGAGCAGGGGCCATCACTGCCACTGACACTGCCAGTGCTGCAGCCTCGACATCCAGAGGCTCCCACGTGCGTACGCACCCACACCTACACTTCACATGTGCTGTGCTCACTCCCATTCATCCATTACTAATTTATTGTCCTGCACTTGTATTGTTATTTTTCAATATGATTTCTTTTTTTCTTTTGTCTTTTTTTTCTCTTGTACCATAAATTCTTTTTTCATTCATTCCATATTAAATATTATGTTGTTTCAACAATAATTTCCATTGTGTTTAATTTCTTCATTTTTGTTTTATTTGTATGCTTTGGACCAATTCATAACCTGTAAATAAATTATACAAAATGAATATTTTTATAATAAATATTTTTTTCAAATATTTTAAAATCTTATTTTATTTTAACTCCAATAAAATTAATCTATGTAACAATACATATTTTAAAAAATTAATTTAAGGTACATATACATATTGCAATTATAATAAAAACAATGTTCATTAATTATTTAATAAATAATAAAAAAAGAACTTTTTTTATTAATATTATATATATTTTTATACTTAATATATAATATACACATATATACAAAAATATAAAAATGAATATATTTAGAAATATGTAATTCATAATATAGAAAATGTATTTATATATAAAAAAATATTATTACATTACATAATATAAAAATTATATCATTATTAAATAGCAATATTATTTACTTTCCAACATTCACATATTTATAAAATGCCTATCATCATTATTAACAAGTATTAATAAAAAAAACTATATAAAAAATAAGTTATAATAAATAAATATTATAATTTATATATTATATATAGAATAAATAATAAAATATATATGTAGATCATTATAAATGATATAATGATATAATAAAAATTATACTAATGTATTATTATATATTAAAAATAAAATCAATTTTAATCAAGTAATTAATATCCAATAGTATATGTACCATTGATTAATATTATATAAACTAATCGTTATTTTAAATATACAAACAAGAAAAAAGAGCTCAAAACAGTTAATTTAATAAAGAAACAAGAATATGAAATTTTGCTTACCTTATATTTTTTGTTTGCAAAAAGAAAGCACGTTTGCAGATTATTCAGAGCGATATTTTTTGTAAAGACAACATCCAAACACACAAAGTAAATCAAGAGGAACGTCAGAAAGGCAAGATCGTTCTTCCCACGAAGATATAATTCAGTATATTGGATCACTATTTTCGAGCGATGAACTTCGAACGTAAAGTAAGTTGAGGCGGTAAGCGGCTGCCGGCGAATGATAACAACGCGTTATTAAAAAATTGGAATGCGATGAAATAAGATGGTATACATGAAAGAAAGTTTTGAACACTTTCACAAAAACTAACGAAATAACGAAAGAGAAAAATGTGTCAAGTAAAGGAAAAAAGATTGAAGATAGAAGGAAGAAAATATATATTCAAAGGTAAAAATTTAGGTTCGGTATTATGATATAGAATATCGCACATAATTACACTAAATATCACTACCAAATATATGTTGTAGAGATTAATAACAGGTATGCTTGCATCGTTTGACGCATTCCCACGTGATTACTCGTCGCAAAATATAGAAAACAGCAGCAGTGGTGGCGGCGGCGGTAGCGGCAACGACAGCGTTTCCTCGTCGTGGCACAGAATTAAAAAACAAAGATAAAAACATGCCGCACAACACCACCGCCGTCTTCGTCCTCAACAGAGGAGGCAGTTCTTTCTCGTCAGCTGCACGTCTATTGCATAATGACGCGCAAGATTTGTATCCCCGGCAAAGGTACTAGTATACAAATCACTTGGCGTCTTCGTCAATGTCCACGTACGCGAAAAACTTTTACACATGCGACTTCCGTAGAGATGTCGAAGGCATCGAGAATATAATACAGAAGGGAAAGAGAGTGAGAAAGAAAATGAGAATTGTATGTGTGTGTGTATGTATGTATATATCGAGAAAGAGCAAAAAAAGATAGAAAAAGAAAGAGAACGCGCAATAAAGAAAGAGAGAGAGAAAGAGAGAGAAGACACTAACGTGCTTCGCCTCGTGAATAGCGTAACCACGAGACGTGCGTTAACGCGGACGTAGGCGCGTTTACACGCTTGAACAGCGATCAGTTGAAAAAAATGTAGTCGAACAAGAACACACGGATAAACGAGGCAAGCGGCTTCCTTCGCGGTACTCTTGTAGCGTACAATGGCGGAGCAAAAAACAGATTCGAAGGCTGCTTCTTTTGGGCAGTTTCCCCTCCTATAACGCTCACCTCACTTCGGGGGCGCTCGACATAATCGCACATACACCCATGAGAATCACGAATAATCGAATGTTCTTGTGCACTACGCAACACGACACGACTTTCATGCAACTCGCACGGATATAAATGTCCGTCACACCCAATGCACGATAATCCCTTGACTGATTTCTCGTTACAAGCAACGCGCGTACTCCTAACCGTTTTGCGTCTCTCGGTATGTACGTGATTCCGACAGTACAGACTTTCTCTCTTTAAATACGAATACCGATGTCGATTTTGGTAAAAGTCACACGAGCAACACGAGCTATTTATCAATAATATATAGGAAATTCAACCAACTTCGCTGTTGCTGAAGCGGGATCGACCAATACTGCAGTGCTGCTGCCGGATGTGGCCTTCGTGCCACGCTGCCCAATCGGATTCATTTTCTATCTATAATGTCGGCGGTAAAGTCCAATTCGCAGCTCGATATATGAATACTAACGAAAAACCCTAGATTCAGAACATTATTTTTCCCGCTTATTCCATACAGCACACCTACTGCTATATGCAAATTGTAAGTTGTGTGCCGGAATTATAGCGTCATGTTTAAAATAAACATAAGAATTATTTATTTTTTATACAATTTTAATTAATTTTGTATAATTAATTTATTTTCTATTAAAAATATTGAATAATAATTCTAATATGATAAATGTATGATAAAAAAAATTGTAATTTTTAGAAGAACTTATTATATAAAATATTATATGATGATATATAAAGCATTAAAATTAATTTATTTTCATTCAAATTTATAATTCTATATTATAATAAATATTTAATATACAATTAATTTTGTATTTGTAATGTTAAATATATGATAAAAATAATAGCGAAGGATTATTGAAAAATAAAATGAAATATAATTATAAATCAATATTTAATTTTTATTAAATAAATTGTACAAATGTTGAATATATTGAAAAATTTTTTATCCAACATACTGACTATAGACTATTATAAAATATTTTTATTGCTGCGTATTGGTTTAATTATCATTAGTTTCGTTAGATGGCGAGATAAATATAATAGTATTGGTACTGTTAACACTGTATATAGAGTAATATTTTTGGACATGATAAATATAAAAATATCTACAAAATAATATAATGTAAAATAAAAAAAAAGATATATATAAAATAATTAATATTAAATATTTATACAAAAATTTCACAAAATGGATATTGCTAAATCATTATTTAATGTTCGTGATCATGAAGGTTATATTGGTAAAGAAGATTATAATGTTAGTATTTATTTAATTTTTATGTATTTTTAATTTAATTAATTTTTATTTACACAAATAAAATGCAACATTAAAATATGATATTTATAAAAGTACATATAGTTTTATAAAATAATATTAAATTTTAATAATATTAATAAAAAAAATATACATTTGTTAACATATTATTGATATGAAATTATTCAATATTTTTATACTTTAGAAAAAATTAGAAACTGCTGCTTCTGAAGATGAATTTGAAATAGAAATTACAGGATTATGTGGAGAAATTTTATCTCCTGCACCAGGAGGTCCATTTTCTGCTTTAACACCATCTATGTGGCCTCAAGATATTTTAGCTAAATTAAATCAACCTGATGATCCTAATTCACAACCTGAGTATAGGTATTTATTATAAATTTCTTAATAAAGAATATTATTTCAATATATAATAATTTAATATAATGTACATTAGGTTTGATGAATTTGGATTTCGTGTAGAAGAAGAAGATGGCCCAGAACAAAGTTCAAAAAAATTATTAGGTATTCCATTTGTTGAAGATCCTCAACATAGGTATAGAGAGAATAAAATAAAAAAATGAATTAATTATGAAATTAAAAAAAAATAATTGTGTAATTTTTATATGTTTAGATTACAATGGGTTGCTCTCTTAGAATTCAGTCATAATAAAGAAGTAACTGAATTTTCTTGGCAAAATATGGATACAAGATTACCACGTACAGATAAGTTGCGGGATATGGTTCATCATGGTGTACCTCATTCTCTTAGACCACAAATTTGGATGAGAATGTCAGGTACATTACAATTTTACATTCAATTATAATTTTTTTAATATTTCAAATTTATAGTGTATATCTTATAATATATCTAAGTATACATTATAAAATAAACATTAATTTTATTTTATATTACAGGAGCACTTCAAAAAAAATGTTCTTCTGAGATAATGTATAAAGATATAGTTAAAGCATCAAGTAATGATGCATTAGTGACTAATAAACAAATTGAGAAGGATTTATTACGTATTATGCCAGCCAATGCATGTTTTAGTCATCTTCATAGTACAGGAATACCACGTTTAAGACGTATTATGCGTGCTCTTGCTTGGTTATATCCTGATATTGGGTAATTATATTTTACAAAATAACATTAAAATATTTTTCAATGACTATATTATTTATTTTTTTTTTTTTAAGATACTGTCAAGGTACAGGAACAATAGCAGCTTCTTTACTATTATTATTAGAAGAGGAAGATGCTTTTTGGATGATGGCTACAATAGTAGAAGATTTATTGCCAGCATCTTACTATTCTTCAACATTATTAGGTAATAAATGAATAATGTATATAACTAATAAATTAATATAAAAATTAATTAATTTTAATTTAAATATTTGTTATAGGTATTCAAGCTGATCAAAGAGTACTTCGAACATTAGTAGCTAATTATCTTCCTGATATAGACAATGTTTTAGTTCAACATGATATAGAACTAAGTTTAATATCTTTACATTGGTTCTTAACTTTATTTGCATCCGTTGTACATAAAAAAATATTGCTTCGTATATGGGATATGTTTCTTTTTGATGGATCTATAGTTTTATTTCAAGTTACTCTTGGAATGCTAAAGATTAAAGGTATATAGATATATATATATATATACCATTATTAATAAATATATTTAAAAATATGGTATATTTCTGATAAAATATTTAATATTGTTTTAGAACATGAATTAAAACAAGTAGAAAATTCTGCACAAATATTTAATGCTCTTTCGGACATACCTGGAGATATTGACGATGTAGATTTATTATTTAAGGTAAATTTGATTTTGCATTTATTATTAATAAATGTACTATAATAATTTTTTTTATATTTATAATAAATAAATAAATTTCTAATAAAAAATAAATAACGAAAATTATCTTTTCATAGATATCTTTAGAAGTAAGTGGATCATTAACAGACGTTTTGGTTGAAACTCATAGACGTAGACATTTGGCCTATTTAATGGCAGATCAAGGTGGTTTAGTGGGTAATCCTGATGCTGTACCAAATTTACCAAAACAACATCTTAATAGGTATATTCAATTTACAGAATTTAATTATGCAAATTTAATTAGAATATTCAAAATAATATAATATTTCATTTATAACTATTATAATGATCTATATTTTCTTAAAGACGTCAAATGAAAAGAAATAAATCAATGTTTCAAACGTTTTTATTTGGAAGTTATGATACCGAAGATGATGCAAAATCAAAAAATATTCGTCAAACAGGTATTAATTAATTTTACAAAAATATTTTTTTATATCATATCTGAATGTTTAAAAAAAAATTTAAATAAGATAAAAATATAATATAAATATTTTAGAAATATTGGTTGATCTAAGGGAAGCTGTTTTACAAGTTGCAAGACATTTTATAAATGTTGATCCAAAATTAAGTAATATTGTGCTTGTAGCAGATTATAGTATGGAAAGTCATGCAAAAGATCATGATAATTATGTGAATGTATCACGGACTAGAAAAAGAAGAGCTAAAGCATTATTAGGTATTTTTAATAATTTAATAAATACTTACATTTTAAGTTGTATATGATATTATTATAAAGAAAAATTAATTTTATAAATTTCATTATGATTATAATTATATTAGATTTTGAAAGACATGATGATGATGAATTAGGATTCCGAAAAAATGATATAATTACAATTATAAGTCAAAAAGATGAACATTGCTGGGTAGGAGAACTTAATGGATTAAGAGGATGGTTTCCTGCAAAATTTGTAGAACTATTAGATGAAAGAAGTAAACAATATACATGTGCTGGAGATGATGCAGTTAGCGAAGCTGTTACTGATTTAGTAAGAGGAACCTTGTGTCCAGCTATAAAAGCAGTATTAGAACATGGAATGCGTAGACCATCGTTTTTAGGTGGTCCATGTCATCCATGGCTTTTTATTGAAGAAGCTTCAACTAGAGAAGTAGAAAAAGATTTTAATTCAGTTTACAGCAGATTAGTACTATGTAAAACATATAGATTAGATGAAGATGGAAAAGTGCTTACACCTGAAGAGGTAATATTATCTTTGTTATAAATTATTCAATTTAAATTTTTATTAATTATGTAATTATATAATAATTCTATAATTTTATTTCAGTTATTATATCGATGTGTTCAATCAGTAAATTTAACACATGATAATGCACATGCACAAATGGATGTGAAGTTACGATCCCTCATTTGTTTAGGTTTGAACGAACAAGTGTTGCATTTATGGCTTGAAGTTTTATGCTCTTGTGTAGAAATTGTGCAAAAATGGTAATAAATATTATAAAAAATAATAATGATGATTTGATATCATAATTTATAATTTATAATTTAATTTGTAATTTATAATATATTATTAATTTATACATTATTTCATATATACATAATTTATGTGTTATTAATTTTGCAGGTATCAGCCATGGAGTTTTATAAACAGTCCTGGCTGGGTACAAATTAAATGTGAATTAAGAATATTAAGTCAATTTGCATTTAATTTAAATCCTGATTGGGAATTACCACCCAAGAAAGAACAATCTCAACCTTTAAAAGATGGTGTTCGTGACATGTTAGTCAAACACCATTTATTTAGTTGGGATCTTTAGCACATAATAAAAAAAAATTAATAATTTTTGTATTAAATCTTTCATATATACCACAATAATACAAGATAATTGTGTAGTACAAATCAATTGTTATTATATATGTTAGACTATGTATTATATGTGTGGATATATATATGTGTATGTATTATAGAAATTCAATGCTATAATACTTCTACTATTTTTATTTGTTTATATAAATTATTTAAATTTTATTATTCAACTAAAGCAAATATTAAGAAATTTTAATAATTTTATTAATTGCTAATAAATAAAAATGAATTGTATATAAATATATTTATATATATACATATGTTATATATTATTGTTAATTCTATTTTAAAAAAAAATCGTTGAATGAAAATCGGATGAAATCATTGTATGAATTACATTAAAAATCAATATGATAAATAAGATTGATATTTAATAAGAAAATTGATATTATTAATGAAAAAAAAAATACACAAATATAAAATTAAAACATTAGGTAATTTGAATTGATATAGCCGTATTTAGAATCGTACACGTCTTGAATCTCAAATCCGCAAGCCATTTGTTAATATATAAAATTTTAATATGTATGTGTACTGTAAAAAAAATATTATATATTTATGAAATTTAATTTTCACACTTTACATTATATAAGAAAAGATAAAACAATTCTGAATATATATTGTAAAAAATATGAAGTCTTTATCTTTTATGATATACTTCAAATTGCAGTTTTAGTTCTCAAAACATGTACATGTTAATATCTGGCTAATTGTATAATTTTACTATATCTTTTTCATTTTCTTGACAATATTTTAAAAATTTTCAATAATAAATTGTATATATATATATACATATATATATTTATTTATGTTTAAATTTTAATGCATATAAAAAATATAAATTTAATAAAAATATACATTTTTAAAATTTTTTATATATATAAATATATAAATATTTATAAATATTTTTTTTTTATGAAATTTATTATGATGGAAAATCTTTATCCTTTAAAAGATTTTTAAGCGGAAATTTTCTATCTTTACGACAACATGGATCTCTTAAATTATCATCAATAATTTTTATATTAAGTTGTTCATCCTTTTTGATCATAATTTCTGGTTTTTCTATAAGTTTTCTCCATTCAAAAGATTCTTGTTTATATAAATTTTTATATGTTTCAATAGTTGAAGGTTCAATATGTAAGTCATGTGCATCTAAAGTATTATCAAATATTTCTTTTTCAATATCTAATTTACATTTACAATTGCGTCTTTTTATATAAATAAAATGTAAGTCCATAACATTAGTACCAGTAAAGCCGGTTTTAAATAAATCTAAACCTTTCCTAAACCGAGAATATAAATTATAGGAATTATTATCTTCTAAAGTATTTTCAGGTAACATACGTTCTATTTCCATTGTTTGAAATATTAATGGAAGTACAATATTCTCATAATCCATATTTGTTTCATTTTTGTCAGAATCAACATTATTTTCTATTGTCTCTATTTTTTTGGCTTTTAAATAACCACTTAATTCTTGTGTTTTGCATATTTCTTTATATTTCTTTATATCAAATTGTTCTTTTTCTTCTTTCTTTTTTCTTAGAGCTTCTTTGTCTTCCTCTACTTTAACTATCATTTTTGAAGCTGTAGATTTTACTTTTGTATATATATCATGGATTAATGGTCCAATAGCAGGATAGCCAAATGCACCTGCTGCATCTGTTGGACCATCTTGACCATCTGTTCCTGCACTTAACATTATTACTTCATATTCCGAAAATCGAGGATAAGCTTTAATTTTTGTCAACCAATCTAGAGAAAAATATAATGCTAATTCTTGATTTCTACCACCTTTTCCTTTTCCTTTAACTACTACAGTTGGCTCTCCTCCTCCAATTAATACTAATCCTTCTTCACTCACATTATCAATTAAATTATAAATTTCATCTACTTTAGTAGCAGGTAAAGAAAGTACAGGAATATCTTTTACTTTTGCAAAAAATTCTTCTTTTTCTAATGTTTTATCTAATGCAAGACATATTAAACTTGTTATATGAGCATATGCTAAACTGACATCATGTACATTACCTACAACATCAGATCTTAATATTATAGGAGTTAATTTATAATTGCATGCTTCTAAAGAAGATGCTTCAACTGCCACTGTATTATTTCCTAAGATGATATTAGTTACATGTTTGAATTGTTTTTTTTTAGTTAACAATTCTTTATCTTTAAATCTTTCTGTAGACATTAAAATTTTTTTTACATCACCTTCTAAATGTTCAAATATATTATATTTCTTCAATACAGCTATTACTTCTTTTGGTCTTTTAGGACTATATACTGTAGGACCACTAGCAATTGATTCTACAGGATCTCCTACAATATCAGACAATATCAAGCTGATAATTGAAGCTGGATAAGCCATTCGAGCCAAACCACCACCTTTTACCATAGATAATTTGCTTCTCACTATATTAACTTCTTTAATATCAGCTCCAGCATTTTGAAGCATTTTACTTATATATAATTTATCTTCAAAATCAATTACTGGTCTTGGCATATAAAGTAATGCAGAACCACCACCAGATATTAATACAATTAAAGTATCATTTTCCGTAAGTGATTCTACTAAGTCTATAATTTGATGTGTTGTTTCTAAAGATCTCTCATCTGGTTGATTATTTGTAGAACCTTCACAATATTTTATTACACCACTTTCTAATAAAGGAAAATATGATTTATCTTCAGATTCCCACAATGCCTCTGTTGATGCAGAAGGAATACTAATAATACCATCCTTCAAATAATTGCCAAGCATATGTTCAAGAACTACTGCCATACCCATGACTGCTTTACCAAATCCAACTAAATAAACATTTTCTTTAAGTTCAAAACTTTGGTCTCCAACATATAATATTCCATTTTTAAATTTAACTTTATTTATTATAAGAGTTTTTGGTAAAACTGCATTAACACCAGCAAAATACATATTTTTTAATATAGATTTAGATTTTTCTAAAGATTTTATATTTAATGACATTTTTCTACATGTGAATTTTATAACGTTTAGGTTAGATAGAAAAAAAATTGGACCACTGAAACAAAGTTTGAAATAATCGTGAATGTATGCAATAAAATATTTGTATTATTAGAAATGATTAAAACACTTATTACGTATATACCTATATTGCGTGAATTTATGTAATATTCTTTTATAGTACATTTCTGTACTATAAAAATTATAAACATATCATTACGATACAATATTCAGATATATTCAATTAGTTCACTTCTATGTATATATTATTTCGAATATATTTTATGTATATTAAATTTTTAATTTGTTGAAAATTTTTTTTTTAGATTAATATTTTCAATTATATTTATTTTTAAATCATATTTTAAATATTATAAATATATAAAAAACATTTTAAATTTAAATGTATAATATATAAATATTACATGTAAGTGATACAAAATTGCTGTTTTATTAATATATATTTAAAAATTTACAAATTAAAAGCTACATTTTTTACTTCAAAATTACAGTAAATCATATTATATGTACATATATTGTACACAAAAAAAGATAAATTAATAAATTACGAAAATTAAATTTTATTATATCTTTAAAATTAATACAACATTTAATACTTCGTTGATTATTGAATTATTTTGAAGTATATTAAAGTATATGAAAATTTAAATTTAATAATATTAAATAATAAATTTTAAGAGATACTCTTTCGTTTATATTTTGTGGCTCTTAAAAGAGCCGTTTTGTTTGAAATTTTATTAGAAGAATTTAACCACCAAATCCATAAAGTGTTCTTCCCTGACGCTTCAGAGCATAAACTACATCCATGGCAGTTACAGTTTTTCTTTTTGCATGTTCAGTATATGTAACAGCATCACGGATAACATTTTCAAGAAATACTTTAAGTACTCCTCGAGTTTCTTCGTAAATCAAACCAGAAATTCGTTTTACACCACCTCGTCTAGCTAAACGTCGAATGGCAGGTTTTGTGATACCTTGAATATTATCACGAAGTACTTTTCTATGTCTCTTTGCTCCTCCTTTTCCCAATCCTTTTCCTCCCTTTCCACGACCAGTCATGACGAAATTTTACTTCTATACGAGATTTCTCAAATGTATGTTTTACAACCTAGAACTCGGTTATATAGTGAACTTCGTCATGTATTTTCCCACCACTTCATTGTCAACCAATTACAGCAGTCCTTTGCTATACCAATTGCTTGCAATTAAATCCCATATAAAAAGCCGGTAAAAAGCAATTGTGTACGTTGTCAGTTAAGATGAACATCTGCTGCATATAGAATAACCATTTTATTAAATTGGTTTCAATTTTATATGAAAAGCCAGAATATATTTGTTTTAATTTGAAAGATTATTATTTTTATATTAAATTCATATTTATTTCATTCTCATTTAATACAGAAAAGAAGTATATACTCATATATTATCATATAAATATATTTTCTATATTTCTTGAAAATTAATCAAATCTTAGACTAGTTGATAAAATAATATATTAGAAAATAATATAAAAAAAATTTTTTAAAAGCATTATAAGTTTAATTATTTTTGTTCTGAATATAATATAGATATTTTTTATTTACATACATTGGAATTTTACATGAATAGCATGAAAAATTATAAATGCTATAATTTTATTAGAAATAAATAATGTAATAGACAATAATTTTTTTAATTTTCAACATTATAAGATATGTGATATTAATAATATATATTTAAATATAATTTATGTATGATGAAGTTTCTCTGATTTAACTTGTTGTTTAAAGATATTTTAAAAATTTAATTTAAAACAATAATATTTCTGAATTGTATCAGATTAAAAATTGAAAAATATATTTTTGTATAAACAAGCGCGCCAAATTAAATGTGTTAAATAAAATAAATTTAAAGTTTTGAAATAATTAATAGTGTTTTTAAAATGATATGTTATTTTTAAAATTTTTACTGAACATTATGATTAAGTAATTATAAAATGATATTGCTGTTTGTCATAGCTTAGCTTATACATACATATTAAATTTAATATACTTTCTAATATTAAATTTCTCTTTTGAAAAAAGCTCGATATTTTTTATTTTATTTTTTATGTCTTTACATTTCGATATTAGAATTGATTTTTAAAAGATATTTTTTAATTATATATAAGTGTATTATAAATATTCAAATATGTGATTCAAAAAAATAAAAAAATTTAAAAAAAAAATATAAAAATACAAAATATAAAAATTTAAATAAAAATAAAATTTTTTTTTATTATAACGATTTTTCATGATGTAATATTGGAGATTATTTTGTTAGAATTTAAGATCTGATTTTTTTTTTTATCAGATGAAATGCAGTTATTTAATTTAATTTACAACGAACATGAAACATCTTACAATAACTACAATTTTAATCTAAAATATTCTAAATATATATTTAATTCAATTTACAAAAATATAATTAATAATAATGTATTTATTTTTATTTTTATTTGTTATAATTTTAAGGTATTTTATAAATCGATTTCTGAAACTTCATATTAACGATCTAATTGTTAAAATGCAAAAATAAATGTTTGAATACAATATTCAAAGATAAATTATTAAAAATAAAATTTATAACTGAAATTTTTTAATTTTATAGATTTATATAAAAAAAAAAGATTCATAGAAGATTAAAATTCAATTAAAAAATTATTAAATCTATAATCTATAACATAAATGAAAAAATAAGGTAAATTGAAAGTAAAAACCGAAAAGTTCCTTTAGTTTTAAGATAATTTGTGGCCCTGAAAAGGACCATTTATTAAGTTTAGTTTACGCTTTTTTTTCTATTTTTCTTAGCAAAAGCACTGCTTGAATGTTCAGTAAAACATTTCCTTGATTTATAATAACTCCAGATAATTTATTCAATTCTTCATCATTATGAATAAAGTAAGTTGCATATAGCATGGTATAATACTAGATTTTTTATTATTTTGAGCTGCATTTCCTGTTAATTCCAAAACTTCAGCAATCAGATAAATAGATCAGAACCAACATATTCAACATAATTACTTCTTTTTAGAAGTTTATGAATACAACTAATCCGAAATTGAATTCTGCTTTAATAAAATGGGATAATTTTTCCTTTGCTTTTGTTTTTCTTCCTTTCCCACGACTAGACATTTTAGATTGTACAATTTTTTTTATAGTATGTATATATTTTATTTAATTACATATTGACCATTGTGCTCTAATACATATTGCCATCTTTTAGGTAGTAGCATGATTCCATGTTCGTAGAATTTCTGATCTTTGTTTGCAAAATATTGATCCAAGTAATTTGTGACATCTTCATTTGAACTAAATGTTCTATCATCTAAAGAATTCTGTAAAGATCGAAATAGGTGGTAATCTGAAGGTGCCAGATCTGGTGAATATGGTGGATGTGGTAGCACTTCCCATCCAAGCTGTAATAACTTTTGCCGAGTCATTAAGCTCATATGAGCTTTGGTATTATCATGATGAAACACTACACCTTTCCTATTAATTAATTCAGGTCTCTTTTGTTTGATAGAATTGTTTAATTTATCCAATTGATTGCAATATACTTCCGAATTAATCGTGCAAATGTCAGGTAGAAGCTCAAAAAAAATAACTCCCTTGAAATCCCACCAAACAGAAAGCAACACTTTTTTGTGAATGTTTTTCTTAGTTCTTGGCGGCGGCTCATTTAACTCTCGTTTAATATTGTCGTAAACGATCCATTTTTCATCTCCAGTTATGATTCTCTCTAAAAATGGATCATTTTCCTCACGTTTAAGCAGCAAATCACAGATATCAATGCGACGGAGTAAATCTTTTTCTTTGAGAGCGTGTGGAACCCAAATATCAAGCTTCAAAACGAAACCAAGTCGTTTCATGTGATCATGAACAGTCGAATTCGACAAATTCAATCTTGCAGCAATTTCTCGAGTTGTTATTCGTCGGTTTGCTTCAATCAGTGCCTTTATTTTGTCTTCATCAGCTTCAACTGGTCTTCCAGGACGTGGCGCATCTTTAATGTCAAAATTGTCGGAACGAAATTTTGAAAACCAGTTTTGACACTGGCGTACTGTTAATATACCTTCTCCATAAATTTCACATAATTTTTTTCTTGCCTGAACAGCATTTTTACCTTTTCGATAATAAAAAAGTAAAATATGCCGAAAATGCTCTTTTTGGTCTTGCATCTTTGTTATTATACATGAAAAATACAACCGAACAAAATTAAATAAATTTTTTTTATAAATAAACAATGAAATGTCAATTCTCAAAATATATAATACGGTTTAGGATGAAGTTGAATAGATAAACATTCAACTAGCGACGCTAATTGCTGAAACAATAAAATTATTTTCCGAACAATACAAAAGAAAATTAGCAACAGGAACAACAATGCTATAAGAACTCTCTTAGATGAAAATTGTGGAATGAATACGTTTAACGTTTTTATATAAGAACCGTGTAGCTTGTTCTGACCAATGACTGACAAGCAACATTCTCATTGGTTTATATCTACAATAATTTTATGATTTGTTATTTTATATTATTTTTATAAGTTATAATGATAATCTTTTAAATTAATAATATATTTAAAATTTTCTAATTCTATTTAAATCTAATTCTTCGTTAATAATTATTATATAATTAAAATTATTATATATTTAAAATAAAATATATATTTTTTTTATATAAAATAATGTTCAAATTTCTTATATGAAATATTTAAATATTGATTAACTAAATAAAAATTATTTCTTTATAATATACATATATTTATTTTTATTTTTTATATTTTTGTATGTATTTTGTAAATATATATATTTTTATTTTTCATAAATATAAATATAGTTATATTTTTAAAATATTTAATTTATTATATTTTTTGTATTTAAATATATATTATAAATATTTATATGTATATGAATAATATAAATTTTATCTCACAATAATCAATTAATAAATTATATATTATCAATTATTAAATTATATATATTCAATATTAAAAATTATTGAAAATAAATAGTATATTAAATTCTAAATTTTTAAATTTAATATTAAATCATTGTTTAATATATATTATAGAGAATACTTCTGAAAATAATTTTTTTTCATTAATAGTTAATTTAAAAATATTTAAATATGTAATATATTTTTAATTTATCAATATATGTATTTAATTTATTGTATTAAATTTAAAGCTAAATATTTCTTTTATGCTGTGAGATTATCTATTATAATTTTAATTACATTTTATGTTTTTTATTATTAGGAAGATAATAATATATAACTAAAAATTTTTATTTACTATTAAAAAAATAAAAAAAACTAAAAAAATAAAATTAGAAATATGTTAAATATGTTATATATAAAAATCAATTGTATTATAAGAATGCAATGGTAGCATCAATGCACCAATCATATCGTATAAAAGTGTCGACGATTCCATTTTGAGCTCTCATTGGTTGAATGTTGCTTATACTTTGGTATATGTAGGGAACACGCTATTCACAGCATTCATTGAATCATTTGCTCAGTATCTGGTACGGTTATACTGAACTCTGAAAAGTTGACGACATTCAACTTTATCATGCCGCCGAAAGTTAGTGGAAAAGCTGTGAAGAAAGCTGGTAAAGCACAAAAAAATATTAGTAAAGCTGACAAGAAAAAGAAGAGAAGAAGGAAGGAAAGCTACGCTATTTACATTTACAAAGTGCTTAAACAAGTGCATCCTGATACTGGTATATCTAGCAAAGCAATGAGTATCATGAACAGTTTTGTAAATGATGTTTTCGAACGGATTGCAGCAGAAGCGTCAAGATTAGCACATTACAATAAACGATCTACTATTACTTCTCGCGAAATTCAAACTGCTGTAAGACTTTTATTACCTGGTGAATTAGCAAAACACGCAGTCAGTGAAGGTACCAAAGCAGTTACCAAGTATACCAGCTCAAAATAAACATTTTGTTGTTTAAAAAAAAACGGTCCTTTTCAGGACCAACAAATTTTAATTACGTGGAACATTTTAAAGTTTTTAAACATATATAATTCAATATATTCATTATTAAATCCTATTTTTTCATTTTTTTTATATTTACTATTTATTCATATTTACAAAAATTATAATAAAATTTATTTTAATTACTATTAGTTATTTATAATATAAAACTAATAATAAAATTTTTTATATATATTATATATATATGAATTTTATATATATATATATATATATATATATATATATTAATATTTGAAATTAAATATAGGAAAAATATATAAGATTGTAAAATATATAAGATTAATAAAAAGTTTGTTTTATATATATATATATATATATATATATATACATACATACATATACATATATATATATACATATATATACATATATATATATATGAATTAAAATGGATTCCAAAATCTTAATTTTTTTATTAAAAAAATAAAATTATTTTATTAATAAATTTTAATATATAACTATAAATAATTATTATAGTTAAATAAAATTGTATTTTCAAATGTTTTATTTTAATAAAAATTATATAAAATTGATAAATTCTATTATAATTAATTTATCAAAGACGAATATATTTAAAATTTATAAATATTTGTATAATATTACATAAAAATTGAAGATAAAAATAAGAATTAAAGATAAGAATAAAAATGAATTTTTTTTCAACAATTTGTTATTCTATATTTTTGCGCTTTTTTTCTAATATGAATGAAGTTCCATTAAATTGTAATTAAATGTAAACTACCACAATCAAATAATAAAATTCCCTAGAAAGTTTATTAATCACTGAATGTTAGGTTTTCAAAACGCGTGGATACCAATAACTTTCTATAATACTACGTTATTTGTGTAAGATGGAAACGTTGTGATTACAAGTGTAAAGGTAGGAGCGGGATTATTGCGAGTGATTTACTTATACATTTATTTATAAAAATTTTAGATAGCCTGACATTTGGTTTAGTAATTAATTCGTGAAAATATTCTTAATAATCAGTGATAATATAATATTTGTACTAAACTATAAATATGTCTGACGAAAAGAAGGTAATACTTTATAACCTTAAAACTGATGTAATGGTAAGTGATGATTCAAAAGCATTTTTTGTTATAGGAAACTAAGACAGAATCAGAGCACATAAATTTGAAAGTGCTAGGACAAGATAGTGCAGTGGTTCAATTTAAAATTAAAAAGCACACACCACTCAGGAAATTAATGAATGCTTATTGTGATCGTGTGGTAAATACATATGATTAATTTATTATAATATTGTATTTTCCTAAATAATTTTGAATTAAATTTCTTAATAGTAAAGTGCTATATATTTTATCTTTTACTGTATGTATAATTTATATATTTTGGAATTATTATTATAGTTGTAATTATATTCATAGGGCTTGGCAATAGCAGCAGTAAGGTTTAGATTTGATGGACAACCTATAAATGAATTGGATACACCAACTACTCTTGAAATGGAAGAAGGAGATACAATAGAAGTTTATCAACAACAAACAGGAGGAGGATTGTGTTGAGATTTAAAATTGTCCTTTAATAGTTTGAAAATGGACTTGATAAAAAAATTTCTGTTCCAGTGCTTACTTTAAAAAGAAGGCATTAATAATTTTCTATTTTTTCTGATATAGAATATTTCATTTCATAATATAATATGGGAAAGTTGTTTATACTTTTTATATATATCAAACTTAACATTTAGATCAGTTCAATCTATATGTTAGTTTATTTAAAAAAAAAATCTTTTTAAATACATTTTATATTCTTTAATATCATAAAATAATAACTTAAGATTTTTAATAAGTATTCACATTTTATTATTATTTGATGTTTTTAATTATTCTGGTTTTTGTAAAAATTAGATGAATTCTATTTCTCTTCTAATGTATTATTTCAATTTTCAATAATTTGGCTGAAAATATTGTACAACAGATATACTGCTATGTTATTTCTAGTGATAAACATTGTAAATGAAGGCACATTAGTTGTCTCTTCAGCATTTTGCACTATGTAGAAAAACATCTACATCAACAAACACATGTTACTTACATAACATAAGATTCTTTGTAAATGATTTTCATAAAAAAGAAATTAATAATGTAAAATCTCAAATTTTCTTAATAAATATCATCTTTTTAGGTATATTCATTTATTATAATAATGTACAAGTAGAACAATGATGAAGAGCATTGTTAGAAAAAATTATGTTAATATTTAATGTAACTATTTTTAAGAAGTTCATAAAAGTTTTGTTTGTGTTCCATGATTAAATCTTACTACATTTTTACTTTTCATGAAAATAATATTACTTTGTATATGAACAAAAAAATAAATTGTATCTTATCTTTTCTATAAGGACAAGTTTTCTTATTTTTAAGAAAAATTTTTTTATAAAAATAAGTTTTAAAAAATATATTTGAAATTTTATATATTATAGATTTTAAAATATTAAGAATTTATATTGGTGTTTTTATAGTTTTATTAGTATTATATTTTTTATAGTTTGTTTTTTAATAATATTAAAAACATGTTTTATTTAACAAATTGAATTGCTGAAATTTTCATAATCTTTTAGATAAATTTTAAAATTTGGCAACATCGCTCTTATAAGTCGAGAGTTGTAACATTATGGTTATGGCAAATAGAAAACCATAATTTAAATAATATTTTTTTAAAAAAATTAATTTAAATATAGATTATTTTTTTTAATAATTATATGTAAATATTATATACTTATAATAAATAAAAATAATATATAAATAATATTTATCAAATGATAAATTTTGAGGTTAGAATACTTATATTTAAATTATTTCATTTATTTTTATTTTTTGATTCATAGAAATGTTAATATCAGATTATTTTAAAAGATCAAATTATTTAAAAAAAAAAATTAATTTTAAAAATGCATAATCAAATGTATAAATTAATAGAAGTGGGGAAAAAATGAACATTTTTTATATAAATAAAAAGATTAAATGAATACATGAATGAAAATTTGTATAATAAAATACAAATGAAAATGAGTAGTAATAACCAATCATAAAAAAAAGTTACTGAATTGATTATAAACACTAAGTTATGTTAAAATATATAATTTAAATTATAATTTAAAAATATTAAATATGATTATATGACTACAATATTATACAATATTATTAATTATATATACTATATTTCAAAATTGATATATATCAAAACTAGATATATTCAATGCATTGATCATGCAATTACACTTAATATTTAATATATTTTTTTATTGTATTGAATGTTTTCAAGATATCATCATTCAGTATCATGTTCAAGCATTAATTTGATAATTGTATGAATAAGTTGTAATATTAAAATGATTAAAATTGAAATTAAATTTCAATATAAATTATAAAAGAATAGATTTGATAAATGTGAATTTTTGATAGTGTTATGTTATGTCATAAATCATATATTATGTTTTATGAAATCGTCATTCTGAAGATTATAAATCTTAAAATGTAATATCTATATTTTTGTATATTAAAAATTAAGACATATTGTAATTTTAGAAAAAATAAAAATGATAAAAAATGTTCAATTGATTTTCTTTATCTCGTCTATAATCATGTATCAAAAAAAAATATATATATACAGAAAGAGAACAAATAATGAAGAAAAAGGATAGAAATAAGATAAAAATTCAGAAATCAACACTATCTTTAAAATGTCGTTAATGAAACATAAATATAGAAAAAATGAGCAAATAATAAAAAAAAAGACAAATATAAAATAGGAATTGTTTATCAATATCACTTCGAATATTTTTAAAAAGATGTTTTTGATATTTAAGAAATGATGTTAATTTTCTAATATACATTCTATTTTATTTTGTCTTTGAAAAAATATTTTTATCAAAAGATGCTGTTGATGATAAATTCTTATTCTATTTCTATCCTTGTCTATATTGATTCTTGAGTTTTTATCTTCTCTTTCGCCTACTATTCTTTTTGTCTATACTTGTTCTGCAAAACTTGTGTTGAAGTAATGATTCCAATATTTAATTAATTTTATTATCTTTTTTATCTATTGATTAAAAATTTTAATAAATTCAACTATTCGATTCAATTTTTATACATAATAAATATGTAAATTTAAAAAAGTAAAAATTTTTATGATATAAAATAGTATAGACATTTATCTTTCGTCTATCTCATAGTAGTAATATCTAACACATGAATTATATGATTATTTCTAGGGATTTTATTTTTAAAATATCTTCAAAAATTAATATAATAGCAATCTTCTATATATTAATATATCAAAGAACATGGCGGTTAGTTGATGGAAAGGTGTACGTAAACAAAACGTTAAGTTTTACTAATCTTGTAATTAACTATTACTTGTAAATAGTAATAATAATAATAAATGTATATAAATATATATACATAATTGTAAATAATTAAATATATGATATATGATTATTAAAAACTGTACAATATTGTTACATGTGAATGACATACATCTACTGTACATTCAAAAAATCAATAATTTTTTGTAAGAATTTAAAATCATATTAATTGAGTGCTTATTATAAAAAAATGGCTGATTCTGAAGAAGAAAACGATAAAGATATAATATCTGGAATCAATATGACTGGTTTTTTATTTGGAAATATTGATGACAATGGTCAATTGGAAGATGATATTCTTGATCCAGAGGCAAAGCAACATATAACTTCATTAAATAGACTTGGATTAAGTTCGTTTATTCGCGAAATGATGTTAAATGAAGATATTACTGAAGAAAAGATTAATGAATCTAATGATAAAATTGAAGAAGAAAATGATACAACTGATGAAAAAGATATAAATTATGTGGAAAAATCACCTAGTGCACTTGATTTTTCCGATATAAATGAATTAGCAGAAGATGAAAAAGAAGAAAATAGTAAGTATTATAAGTATATAATTTATTAAAAATTATTAAAGATTATTTTTTATGAAAAAAAAGTTTATATATAATATTAAAATTTATTAATTCATTTTTTAAATACTTTTTTTTTAATTAATAGATAAACAGGACATATTTGAAGGTAAACCTGAGAAGGAAAATGCTGATTATGATGCAGATGATGAAGAAGTTATTATTAAATCTGATACACAATTAATGCCTCCTCCTCCAATACCTGAAGAAAAAGAAGCACTTACAGCAGAAGAAGCAGAAGCTGCACGTCAGCGTAAATTAGAAACTCCTCTTGCTTCTATGTTACCATCAAAATATGCCAATGTAGATGTTACTGAATTATTTCCTGATTTTCGAGCTAATAAAGTTCTAAGATTTTCAAGATTATTTGGTCCAGGAAAACCTAGTAGTCTTCCACAAATATGGAGAGGTGTCAAAAGAAGACGTAAAAAGAAACGTCATCATGATGTTAGAGATTCTGATTCTGGTTCTGATCAAGAAGAAAAAAAATCAAAATTTAAAGTCTGTATAAAAAAGAAATTTTCAGTTCAAGAGTAATATTTTTATATTATATTTTTTATATTTTTATATTTTGTCTTTATATTACAGGGTTGGGCAATGCAGTATGGTACAGATCAAACTCCAGATATGTATTGTTCTGATGATGAAAATAAATTATTAATGCCAATAGAAGATAAAGAACAAATTGGTAAAACAGGTGAAACTGGTGAAAATGGAGATATGGGACCAAAAGTAGCAGATTGGCGATTTGGTCCTGCACAGCTTTGGTATGATATGCTTCAAGTTCCAGAAACTGGAGATGGTTTTAATTATGGATTTAAACTTATTGATAAGGTATTTGCATATATTAAAATTATATAGTATATTAAATACAAGAATTATTAAAATACACTTATATTTGATTTTCCAAAAATTAGTTTATATAAAAAATGTTATTATTATAAAAAATTATATTTTTAGACAGATGAATTAAATAATAAAGATAAAAATATTAGAGATACTAACGAAGAATTTTCTGATGATGCATTTTTAATGGTATCACAATTGCATTGGGAAGATGATGTTATATGGAATGGTGATGATATAAAGCACAA
Organism: Apis mellifera; assembly: GCF_003254395.2. Taxonomy (NCBI): domain Eukaryota; kingdom Metazoa; phylum Arthropoda; class Insecta; order Hymenoptera; family Apidae; genus Apis; species Apis mellifera. The sequence continues at coordinate 12,501,650 of NC_037644.1, read as the reverse complement.
GGTATGTGATATTTTGATGTAAGATATTTCTAATTAAAAATTTGTATATGATAACAAGTAAGAATACAAATACTTTGAAAGGTATTACAGAAATTAAATAGTAAAAATAATGCGGCTGGATGGGTACCATCCAGTGGAAATAGAACTGCTCAGGCATTTAGTCAACCAGGCAAAGGTGCACCTGTATCAGTTACATCAAATGTTCGATTAGCTACTTCACAAATTACAACTCCATTACATATGCAATCTCAAAAAACTAAAATGTAAGAAAAAACGCATTCTATTAATTATGTAATATTAAAGAATTAATATAAACATGTATGTAATGTATATAATATATTTTTATTTTCATTATTGATCTTATTAGGAACATGAATAAAGCGAATCAACAACAAAATCGAGAAGAAAATTACGACGATACTTGGTATTCGATTTTTCCTGTAGAAAACGAAGAATTAGTATATGGTCTTTGGGAGGAAGAAGTGATTTGGGATCCTGAAAACATGAAAAAAATTCCTAAACCTAAAATTCTTACTTTGGATCCCAATGATGAGAATATTGTTCTTGGTATTCCTGATGATATAGATCCAGCATTAGTTCATAAAGATAATGGACCTCAACCAAAAGTGAAAATACCTCATCCTCATGTTAAGAAAAGTAAATTATTATTGGGAAAAGCTGGAGTAATTAATGTATTAGAAGAAGATACTCCACCACCACCACCAAAATCACCTGATAGAGATCCATTTAATATTTCAAATGATACGTAAGTTAATAATTTAATAATAATAAATAATTTTAATTTCCATAAAAAATAAATTCGATTATTTTGATATTATTTAGATATTATATGCCACGATCATCAGAAACAACATTACGATTAAAAGTTGGAGGTGGAAATTTAATACAACATAGTACACCAGTAGTAGAATTACGTGTTCCATTTGTTCAAACTCATATGGGTCCAATGCGCCTTCGAAATTTCCATAGACCACCCTTAAGAAAATTTAGTCATGGTCCAGTTGCTCATTCTGGTCCACATTCTGTATTACCATTGATAAAGCATATCAAAAAAAAAGCCAAAGTATGTATTTATATTATATTTTATAATTGTTTATCAAAACAAAAATTAAATGATATTTGCATCTTAGCAAAGAGAACAAGAGAGAATTGCATCTGGTGGAGGTGATGTCTTTTTCATGAGAACTCCTGAAGATTTAACTGGCAAAGATGGTGAATTAGTACTTATTGAATTTTCTGAAGAACATCCTCCTTTAATGAATCAAGTAGGAATGTGTTCTAAAGTGAAAAATTACTACAAAAGAAAAGCGGGAAAAGATCAAGGACCACAAAAATACAAATATGGTGAAACTGCTTATGCTCATACTAGTCCATTTCTTGGAATTCTTACACCTGGTCAAAGCATACAAGCAGTTGAAAATAATATGTATAGAGCTCCAATTTACGAGCACAAAATTCCAGAAACAGATTTTTTAGTTATCAGAACAAGGTATTGTAATGATATTTTTTTTATTGTAATATAAAAAATGCAATTATGAATTATTAATGAATTTTTATATATAATCTATAGACAACAATATTATATCAGAGAAGTGGATGCTTTATTTGTTGCTGGTCAAGAATGTCCATTATATGAAGTTCCAGGTCCTAATTCAAAAAGAGCTAATAATTTTGTGAGAGATTTTTTACAAGTATTTATATATAGATTATTTTGGAAATCTCGAGATACTCCTCGACGTATTAAAATGGATGATATTAAAAGAGCATTTCCTTCGCATAGCGAAAGTAGCATTAGAAAACGTTTGAAATTATGTGCTGATTTTAAAAGAACAGGTATTTATAATTTTATATATATTATATATATTATATTAAAATATTATATTACAATTTTTTTAAATCATCTTCATATTTTATATAAATATCAAATTTTTTTCTATTATTAGGCATGGATTCAAATTGGTGGGTTATAAAACCTGACTTTAGATTACCAACAGAAGAAGAGATTCGAGCAATGGTCTCTCCAGAACAATGTTGCGCTTATTTTAGTATGATTGCTGCTGAACAAAGATTAAAAGATGCTGGATATGGTGAAAAGTTCCTATTTACTCCTCAAGATGATGATGATGAAGAAATGCAATTAAAAATGGATGATGAAGTGAAAGTTGCACCTTGGAATACAACACGAGCATATATTCAAGCTATGAAAGGTAAATGTTTGTTACAACTGGCAGGACCAGCTGATCCTACAGGCTGTGGTGAAGGATTTTCTTATGTTCGAGTGCCAAATAAACCTACAATTAGCAAAGTAAGTATATATTTTATTGTTATAATTTCCTTTATATATTTTAATATATTTTTTTGGAAATATAAATTAGGAAGAACAAGAAGCTCAACCAAAGAGAACTGTAACTGGAACTGATGCTGATTTAAGAAGATTATCATTAAACAATGCAAAAGCATTACTTCGAAAATTTGGTGTTCCTGAAGAAGAAATTAAAAAATTATCGCGATGGGAAGTAATTGATGTTGTTAGAACATTATCTACAGAAAAGGCTAAAGCTGGTGAAGAGGGTATGACTAAGTTTTCTCGAGGAAATCGATTTTCTATTGCTGAGCATCAAGAAAGATATAAAGAAGAATGTCAAAGAATCTTCGATTTACAAAATCGTGTTTTATCTTCTAATGAAGTTTTAAGTACAGATGAAGGCGAAAGTTCTGAGGAAGATAGTTCTGACATAGAAGAGATGGGTAAAAATATAGAAAATATGCTTTCCAATAAAAAAACTAGTACGCAATTATCTCTTGAACGAGAGGAACAACAACGACATGAATTACGAAAAATGTTGATGGGAGAAGTTCAAGAACAAGATAAAAAAACCAAAGAAAAAAAGAAAGATGATGAAGAGGATAGTCCTGTAAATAACTTTAATTCACAACAGGGTAGAGTTCTTAAAATTTATCGAACGTTTAGAAATCCAGAAGGCAAAGAATATACAAGGGTAGAATTAGTAAGAAAATCAGCGGTAATAGATACTTATATAAAAATTAGAAATTCTAAAGATGAAACATTTATTAAACAATTTGCAACATTGGATGAAGCACAAAAAGAGGAAATGAAGAGGGAGAAAAGAAGAATTCAGGAGCAATTACGTAGAATTAAACGGAATCAAGAACGAGAACGTATGCTTGGTGGTCCAATGACAGGAAATAATGCATCATCGAGTAATATATTCGATCGTAGTAGTAACAATACCCCAACAACTACATCCTCGAATAGTATCCTTCCATTCTGTAATTCTTTCCAATCTACTTCTCCTGCTTCTAAACATCCTAAACCTGATATATCTCCTTCTAAACGTAAGAAACCTAAACTTAAACCAGATCTTAAACTAAAATGTGGTGCTTGTGGTAATGTAGGTCACATGCGTACGAATAAAGCTTGTCCCTTATATCAGAATAGCATAACTACAGCACCAGTAAATGTTGCGATGACAGAGGAACAAGAGGAAGAAATTGAAAAGCAACTCAATACAGATGATCAAGATCTCGTTAACGTAGATGGAACTAAAGTGAAATTATCATCTAAATTAATTAAGGTAATTTTTTTGAACTATTTAAATTAATTATTTATTAAATATTGTAAATATAAACCATTAAAGTTAAAAAATTAGAAACTATTAAAATAAAATTTGTAATTTTTATTTTGTATTTCTTATAGCATGCTGAAGAAATGAAAAGGCGTACGTTACTTTTGAAAGTACCCAAGGAAGCAGTAAATTCCAAAAAACGAAGGAGAGCTACTGGAGATGACCATTGTGATTATCTTAAGCGACAACAGAGACCTGCCAATAGGCGTAGAACAGATCCTGTTGTTGTTATGTCTACAATGCTAGAAAGTATACTTAACGAAATGAGAGATTTACCTGATGTTCAACCTTTTCTATTTCCTGTTAATGCCAAGGTATATTTTATTTTTATTGAGTATATTTTAATAAATATATTTTATAATTTATCAATATATTTGTCATAATTTCTTTATTAGGCTGTTCCTGATTATTATAAAATTATACAAAGGCCTATGGATTTGCAAACTATACGTGAAAATTTAAGATTAAAGAAATATCAAAGTCGAGAAGAATTTTTAGCTGATGTTAATCAAATTGTAGAAAATTCAACTCTATATAATGGAATAAAAAGTTCATTAACAGTGGCAGCCAAACGTATGCTGGAAACTTGTGTAGAAAGACTTGGAGAAAAAGAAGATCGTCTGATGAGATTAGAAAAAGCAATTAATCCTTTATTGGATGACAATGATCAAGTTGCTCTTACTTTTATTTTAGACAATGTTGTAAATAATAAATTGAAATCTATGACAGAAGCTTGGCCATTTTTAAAACCAGTTAATAAGAAATTAGTGAAAGATTACTATAATGTAATTAAAAGACCTATGGATTTAGAAACTATATCTAAAAAAGTATCTGGTAATTTAAATTATATTTATAATGATATTAAATATTATGAATTTTTTTATAAATATCATGATTACATTTATTTTTTTCAGCACATAAATATCATAATCGTCATGAATTTCTTAGAGATATTGAACAAATTTTGGAAAATTGTACAGTATACAATGGAAAGGAATCTCCATTTACACAAAAAGCAGAATTGCTGGTGAAAGTTTGCAAAGAAACATTAGATGAGGTTATTATTGAGATTGTTTAAATATATTTTAATCATAATTAAATTTTAATATCATAATTCATAACTAAATTATATTTTAGTATGATGAACATTTAACACAGTTAGAAAACAATATATTATTAGTTCAAAAACGAGCAATGGAACAAGCAGATATAGATTCTTCATGGCTTGGAGCAGATGAAGAAAATTATACTATTGTAGAACCAGAATTTAGAGGGGTATTATATCTATTTATAAATTAAATTTTATTTTATTTTATTTTTTTTAATAAAAATTTTTATAAAACACGTAGAATGTTTTTTTACAGAGTCAAACAAGTTCACCAGAAAACCCATTTGGAAAAACAAACATGGAAGATTTTGATTTTGTAGATGTAGAAGGAGATATGGAAGGTGATGGTAGTAGAAGTGTAAATTCTAAAAAGAAAGATGTTCTTGAAGAAGGTAAATAAAATTTTTTCATATATATTTTTATATATTATATATTATATTTTTATGTGAATTTTTTTTAATTTTACTTAAATAAAAAAAATTATTAATATATTTTATTAATATAATTATTATTTCGTTATAGATTTACAATTCTCTAGTGAAGATGAATTTGATGAGGTTCCATTTGGTACGGATGAACAGTCTGAGAATGCTGAAATGGAAACACTTGAATTGAATGAAGTTAGAGAAAATACAGAAGGCGGAGTAGTATTGGCGGATGACGATAGTCAACAAGCAGCAGAAGCAATGGTTCAATTGGGTAATGTCGGTTTTTATATGACGGACCAACAATTGCTTCAGCAAGGTTGGTAATTGTAAAACGAAATATTTTATGTATATTTTTATTATTTTATTGTTTTTTTAATCAATTTTTTTTTAAATTACAGACGAAAGTATGGATGTTGATCCAAATTATGATCCTTCTGACTTTTTACTAGCTGGTTTACCAGCTAGAGATGAAAAAAGTGAGAATAAAATACAGGATGATCTTGCTGTATCTGAAAGCGATGATGATGAAAATAACCCGAAACAAAAACAGAAAACATCACAACCATTACCGCAACCAGAGGAAGATGTTGGTGGCGATCTTTGGTTTTAAAAAAATATCATTTATTTTTAGTAATAAAATTATTTTGTAGTTTACTTCTTAAATCAAAAGAATTATATTACAAAATGAGAAAAAAAATAAGAAAAAATCAAAATATTTATTTCTTATAGGAATAATTGAATTTCAATATTTGAAATTAAACGAAATGTGTATGTTGTTTAAAATGAATGATTTTATAAAAAGGAAAATGAAGGTCTTAATTTCTATAATACATATCTATGAATATTATATATACATATATGTAAATATATAGTGGAAAATTGTTTTATAAGTATCACGCGTATCTTATTTTTTATGCAGAATAAACTGTATAAAATTTATAAAGAAAAATAGTCAAAATAAAATAGTCGAATGTAAAAGTTTACAAATTCAGTTTGCTTAAAACTATTTCTAACCAAATTTTTGTTTATATAGTAAAAATAAATTTTTTACAGTATTAATATAACATTACTTAACAATGATTACTGATATGAAATTAAAAGATAAAATGGATCATATACAACGAATGTGTAAAGATTTGTCGCGCGATCAAAATAAACTACTTAATAATATAATTTATATAACAAAAAATGCATTACCACATCAATTGATTATTTATGATCCAAATAATATTATTGTATGTATTATTCAGCTTTATTTTTATTATTATGATATATTGCTTCGAACTGATAATATATTCATATATAAACGAAGAAAAAGATATCGACATGCCAGAGAATGTTATAATAATTTATTGAAAATATATATTCCTAAAAGGTCTAGAGAAACTCTTGAAATTATACTTGATACAATTTGTGAAAATAAACTTTGGGAGTTTGAAACCTTTTGTTTTGATCTTATATGTGATTTATTGAAATATGGTCTTAGTGGATCCATAATGTTTCATGCTATATGGGATAAAATTGAAGGTCCAGATATGAATATAGAAGATTCAAAAAGAATCATGAGAATATTATATGAATTATTAAATGTTTATGAATGGCCAAATACTCATGATACAATAATAGTTATTGAAAGGATTTTAAATCTTTTTTATATTTCTATAACTACTACAGAATCAACAATTAATTTTATACCATATGCAACACTTAAGAAAAGTTTAGAAGTTTGTATTATTAATATGGTAAAACATATATATAATTATCATCTTCTCATCATAATTCATCACATGTGTTCATGGGTTGTTGAAACAGAAATGACTGATGAATTTATATTACAATTTGGTAGTACACTTGAATATATAGCCTTCATACATAATGTAACATTATACGAAAAAACTTTAACTCCAAAGATATTTCCATTATTAATGGAAATGATAGCATCAACAAGTAAGATAAGCAGCTTATTAGGTAATCGAGTTATTCAACATTTGCTTGATAGAAAAGAAAATAAAGCAAATTTTGATACACCTAAGATATTTTTTGAAGATGCTAACTTTGACATAAAAATGGAACGATATTATAAAGAAGATAAACTATTTTGTAAATATCATAGAGAAATTTTACATGACAGTTTTCTAAAAGGTATTTTAAATCATTGTTCATCACGTATGAATTTAGAATCAATATATTGTACAATATGTCTGATTGCTGTAGAAGTTCCATGTGGATTTACAGCAGCAGCTGTAGTTTGTCTTTTAATGAATTTGCAAGATATAACTTTAAAAGGACAAAATAAACGTCATGTTGAAATATCGTATCATATACATGCAACAGTGATAGCAATTATGTCTCTTTTATGTTGGATTCATAAAGCTGATGTATTTTACGAATATGTAAATAAAATAATGTTGGAAAGGGCACAATGGGCTCCACATTTAAATCCTCCTATTCAATCTCAATATAATTTTGCTGCACATCATATTCTTTGGAACAAACCAGATTTATTTTTTGTAGATTGGGAAGCTCGCTATGGTTTATGGAAATGTTTTCGTTTACGTGAAACTGATGAACAAGAAATTGATGCAGATTAAAATAACTTTATAAAAAATTATATGATTCAAATTAATTTTAAAGAATTTAAACTTCTAATGTCAAAATTTTATATGATATCATGAACGTTAAAAAATAATTTGAATTACGAGTATAACAAATGTTTATCTTGATATTTTTTATTTTCAATTTATAATTTATAAGTAAATTTGAAAACATTTTATAATAAACCTACATCATACAATTACGCATATAAGCAATTAACATCAAAATGGCTGTTTTGATATTATACATATATATATAAATATATATATGCTATATATACATATATATGTATATATAACTCATAGTATTACGTATTAAACAAAGGCAAGAAAAATTAATAGTGTATAGTATTTTATTAAATATTTATCATAATTTGCACTTTTCAAATGTATAACAATGTTAGTATATAATTAAAATTTATTTATAATTAAAAAGCGCGGTAATTTATCCGAAATTATTAATTTTTCTATATCCATTTCACATCATTTTGAATATTTTTGAATCGTAAAACAATTATTTTATAAATTATAAACTGTAATTAAACATGAACTATTTGGAAATCAATGAAATGTTTCTTTGTAATTCCTAAGAAACTCTAACGAAATATTGACAATGAAATCGAACAAACATTTTTAAGCGCAAATTATATTGTAATTATTAATATCATATTGTTTACATAACGAATTTTAGTTGTGGATTATTTTCGTCAAATCATCAAATTGCGTATCAATAAAGGTTAACTTTTTAAACAAATTAAAATGTTTATTTTTTTGTTTATTATCAATGTGTTTTTTAATGATGACAATATTTTTTTTATTTTTGAAAAGAATAATTTTAGTCATTTATATGAAAGTTTTAATTAATAATTTGAAATATAGATATAAATATATAGATAGAAATGTATATATAAATAAATTTTCTTAATTCAAATAATATTATTTAAAATATAAAATAAAATTAAAAAAAATTTGCAAGAATTATATAAATAAATATATTTATATAAAATAAAAAGCAAAGTGTATTTATGATTCGTATTCATTTATGATTTGTTGTGAATATTTATTTTTCAGTTAAGCAAACAATTTTAAAGAAATAATGTCTGGAGAACAGTTTTCTTTAGTTTGGAATAGTTTTCCTAGAAATTTGTCCTCTGGATTATATACTTTATTAACTGATGAGCAGTTAGTTGATGTAACATTAGCTGCAGAAGGTCAAATATTACGTGCACATAAATTAATATTGTCAGTTTGTAGTCCATATTTTAGAGAATTGTTCAAGGTATATTTTAATTTATTTAATGTAATTTATATTTGTTTTATGATAAAAAGATATTTATAATAATATAGGGAAATTCTTGTAAACATCCAATTGTGATTTTAAAAGATGTCAATTATCGTGATCTGTCAGCAATGCTTCACTTCATGTATCAAGGAGAAGTAAATATTAAACAAGAAGATATTGCTAGCTTCTTAAAAGTAGCAGAAAGTTTACAAATAAAAGGATTAACTACAGGAACAGAAGAGGTATATTCAATCACATAATAAATTAATTGTGCAATAAAATAATTTATTTTTAATTTGTAGAAATTTGAAGAAAATTTGACAAAGAATGCAGAAAACTTAGATCAAATATTGAATATAGAAAACAGCAGTATTAATTTTGTTAATTCAAATGCAAATGCTTTGATTTCAAAAGAAGAGAAACCTGTGCAGAAAAATCAACAATGCCAAAAACAACATGTTCTATCAAAAGATGAATTACACAATGATGAACTGTCATTAGAGAATAAAAATGTTAATGATAAATGTTACCAACAATATTCTATTTCTAATTCAACTTATAATATTCAAAATTCTCATATGGAACAAAATAACAGTTCAACAAATTTAGAAGATGAACCATTGGATTGTACAGCTGACGTAACTCATATAGAATCAACAAAGCATGAACCATTGGATTATACACTTGATATAGATACAGAAACAGGATATAAAACATGTTTGCCTAATGAATCACTTTATAAATCTGATGAAAATTTTGAGACAAAAGGTAATTATTTATATAATATATTATTAATGTAATCATTTAGAAGAAACAAGAAACTATGAATTAATAGATTGATGATAATAAAAACAATTATTTGGAGCAAAAAAATTATTTGATTTTGTTAAATGAATAAATACTCCAAAATAAAATAATTAAAATTAATTAAAAAATTACAGCTTTTATTGAAAAACAAAAGATTTGATATACTTAATTTTCAATTAATTAATTTTCAATAATTGTACAAAATTTTTTTACATATAAATTAATTATATGTTTATTTACTGAATGTTTCAAATCTAAATTTGTTGTAATTCAATTATTTAATTACTCATAATATGGCAAATATTGATATAAGAAATATTATATTTTGTAGATTATGTACCAGATATGCAATTAGTTCCCTACAATCAGAATGCCCAAACTCAACCATTTAGTAAGTCTTTATATTTCATCTATCTTATCAATTCAATAATATATTAATTTTATAATTTTTACATATTTTCAAAATACCTTTAAAAATTATTAAATAATTATCAATAATATATATTTTATTTATTTATTTAATAGGTTTAAGTAACGTAAGTGGTTTTGAAAATGAATTTACATATGAAACTGGTTGTCATAATAAAGGTAGACGTACTGTTAAAGGTATTTCCAACAATAGTTTACCATTAGAAACAACTTTGCGTGTTGTATCTGAATTGGGACCAACTTTACGTATGGAAAGAGGCAAAGTTATTCGAATGTATTCATGTCCATGGTGTCTTCGTCATTTTACACGTAAAGAAAATTTAAAACTACATGTTCGATATATTCATGGTCCACTTGAAAGTCTAACATGTAGACTATGTGGTAATAAATATAAGAATAGTAACAGTTTACGTGTACATTCATATCTTTATCATAATGCTAAACGGGACAAACCTAATAAGCCATTACTTGATGGTGGAGAATGAAAAAAAAAAAAAGAACTGATATTAAAATTTGCACAAAATTTCTGCATAATATATGCAATATTGTTATAATTTCATTTTTAAGAAAATTGACTGCATGTGCTGATTAACAAAAAAATTTATAAAAATCTAATTATTTAATATTTTTTATTTTGTTTTTATTATGATTGTTAAACTATTTAAAGACTTCATAAATTTGGAGGAACAATATTCTCTAAATTAATTAGAAAGATTTAGATTGTAGAAATAATTACATATTTTATATAAAATATCATATAAAAAAATTTAATTTAAAAAATCGATTGTAAACATATATGTATATTAATATATCATTTTGTGAATACATTTTTTATAAAATAAAAGATTAATATTTGTATATTTTTTTCCTAAAGTATATATATCAAAAAATACTATAAAAAAAAATATATATCAAAAAATCAAAATATACATATAGAATATCAAAATATCAAAATATAAAGAATATCAAAAGAACAGTATAAATTTATTTGGAAAATATATTCGATTTAAATATGAATTTCTTTTCAAATATTTATTAATCAATTTATAATCGTATATCAATTATTTTTGAACAAGACAATTATTTTATAAGAAAAGATAAAAAAATTATATGAAAAAAATTCCAATTCGATTCCAAAATCAAATAAATTAAAATCATTAATCATTCATTTTTTATCAAATTAATGAATAATTAACTATTCTATCAATTTATATTCAAAATATAAAATTATCATTAGTTTATTATAAAGGATTTCTTAATTTCTTTTTTCCACAAGATGCCTATTCATATTATCCATTAAAATTTATTATTTCTTAATGAACGAATTCTTAACGTGATTTTATATAATTCCCTAACCTGGATCAAAAACCGAAAGATTCATCGATTATCTCGAAATCGATTATCTTCATCATTGCCTATAATAAACATACCCATTAAATTGAATTCGATCTTACAGACTTCGATATTCGATCATCATATTGCAAATCTCAGAGGATTGAGGGGAAATAACGAGACTAAAGAACAGTAGCTTCGCAATATCATTGGACTACTGTCTTTTGCAACGAGGTCAAAGGCCACGTCTTCGGAACATAATCATCTATAGACAGCATAGTCAGTAACACTGTGTCGATTCTCGTACATGCGACCATTATTTGTACGATTACGATTAGTAAAACTCGCCAGTTTTTGAGCATCGTTGATCCACTTCCGGTTCTAGATTCACCGTTGAAAAAAAAAGGGTGCAAATATTAATCACAGATATCATGGTCGCGATCAACTTCGTGGATATTCTCGGTATTTCGTTGCTGTTGCACTTTAGTTTCAGCCTACTACTGTTGATCATTTTGGTTCCACTTCTGTTACTCGTTTATCCGGGTAATTATCCATGATAACCATTCCATCGGTTGTTGTTGACAGTTATAGTTTGGAGGCATGACTCGAATTAACTTCAGAGACCAGATTTCGATTTGATGTAATTTAAAAAAAAAAAAAATTCAAAATAATTTAGTAACTTCTGGGTCAATATATTTTAGTTTAATTATTTTTTTTATTTTTTAATTAATAATTGAATTTCATATGGCTTAATAATTAATTTATATAGCTGAGATATTAATTTTTTTAACTTAACCATTTTTATAACATTGAAATAATGATATTTTAAAAAAGTTAAAAAAATTCAATTTTTAAATAAATACTTAAAACATTTATTTGCCATTTTTTTTTTTACGATAATCTAGAAATAAATAGAAACGAAAGTATTGGAAATCAAAAATTTTTTTTGAAAAATTTATAAATAAATCTTTTATTTCATCTCATTATATATATAGATATCATTAAAAATAAGATATTAATAATAATTATCACGAATAATATTTTTTAATTATTTATATTTTATTAGTTTTTATTCTTTTTTTTATTAAGTTAAATATTATTTCTTATAAAAATTTGTTTGCATTTATCATCCTATTTTGAAAGATGTCATTTAGATAAATAAATCATAAATGTTTCGTAGAAAATATTAATGAGGAAATTAAAATTTTGTTATAAATATAAATATTAATGATGTTTTATTTATGAGAGTGATTCATAATAAGTAGAAAACTCGATGTTGTATAGTTTATTAATGTTATTAATAAACTTAATCACATTTCGTTGCTGATATGTATTTCCTTGAAATTATATATTTTACTGAAATTATTTATAATATGCAATAATACATTATTATGTTTTTTTCGACAAATATTCGATTAATTATTATTATATATTGCAGATACATAAAAAATTTGTAATAATGAAGATAGAAAATTATTCGTATAATATCAAAAGATTTTTGTTAGACGTTTTTCGGTTAGACATCATATATCTGTTTAATGAAATATTTCAAAATTTCAGTTATAAAATAATTATGATAGACAATTTGTTTAATATTACATCAAGTACCATATATAAATTAATAGTTCTCAATATTTTGTATCATTTAATTTAATTTTATTAGAAATCCATATATATATATTTTTTCATTTCAAGTATTAACATGGTCAAGAAAAAGTTGGATACGTTTTGTAAAATGGAAATATCCAAATGTTGTCGTCGTGGAAGACAACAACATTTGTACAATTCTGGATAAATTTCGAAATCATGTAGGTGCAATACGAATATAAGATCAATTTAATTCCACTTTTTATTATACTTCAATATTGTCAGTTTAGTTTTAAATGTATATTCTTTTTCTTTAAATATAGGGAATTTATACTTTATTGATTCAAGGCCGTTCAATTGCGGAAAGCATTCGTACTCATTTATTACATTTGACTTCGTCCAAAAGATTTCTTCGTGCAGGTTTATCTACGCGATGGGGTCTTTATGTATGGAAGGATCTTGATTATTTTTCCGTGGACAATCATTTGTTAAATTCACCGTGTTTGTACAGAGGTCGATCTATTACAGAATCTAACATTCAGGTCGGTTTTCAAATTCTAATTCTTCATTCTTCTATCAATTTGTATTTTATTTTATGCTATATTTGATATTTTTTTTTTTATACAATTTTTATTTTTCATTTAGTACAAGATTTTCTGCATATTGTACGCTTTATTATGAATTACATTTTTTTCTATTTCTATATTTTAAATTAAATTTTTAATTATTTTTTAGATTTTTTATCAAATTTGACTTTGAACATAGGTTATAATGAAAGTTTTTTCAAATTTCTAATTCTTTATCATAAAATAGATAAGAATTTTTTTTTACAATTTTACGATTAGGAGAATCTAAAATAGAATAGATAAAAAAGGTATATGAAAATGACAGATGAAAATTTTGTAAAATTTGATGTATTTACTTGTTTTATATTTGCTTTCTTAATGTCACATTTATTAAAAGAAATTAGATTTCTTTATTCACTTCTTTAAATTTAATTACGAATATAAATTGAATTTTGACATTTGAATATAAAAGTTTAAAAATATAAAATATATATAAGATATAATAAAAGAACAAAATTGAAATAGAAATATACATTTGAACGTTAGAACTTTATTACTAGCATAGGATGCAAAGAGCTCTATGTATACATATTAAAGAGATAGAAAGAAAATACTAAACTTTTGAATTTGGATCCGAAAACTAAAACTTTAGAATAAATTTCTCATATAATTTTAATAGATTATTTTATTTAAATAAATTTTTTTATTTAAATTTTAATAGAAAATTCTTTTTAATTAATTATTTATTACCGACTAATTTATCAAATTGGATTGATATTTTTGATATGCAAAATAGTTTTTCACTAATTTCATATTATTATGAAATTTATTTCTAAATATGAATGTATATATCTAAAAGTGTTTTTTTACATTCATATATAATTTTTATTCATAATTTTATTATTTATAATAATAATAAATTAATTATTTATTACTCAAATGAAACAGAAATTTGTAATTAAAATAATTAAAATAATCGCTAATAAATAATTAATAAAAAAGAATTATATTAAAATTGATACGAGAAACTTGTTCGAAATTTCTAACTTTGAGACATAAGTCTAAAAATGCATAAATTTTATAATAAAAAATTAATAATTAATTGATTTTCTTTGTAACTTTACCAAAATATCTTCTCTATCTTTATCACACTATCACTTTCCTTGAATGTACGCTCGTTTTGAACATTCTGTTATGCTAATAGCAAATCGAAGTTTTCAGTGTTCAAACGCGAGATCGCGCTGATTCCGAAATTTTTTGATAGTTCTCTAACTTATCGTCAAATATCGTCAATTATTGTCAATAGATCAAGAAATAAAAGTACGGCTAAGTTTTATAATATTTAGAAATATTTATTTAAGAGAGTGTTATAAAGAAATCTGTTCTAAAGTGAAAAATTTGCAAAAGTGTTGAAAGTAATTAGGAAAGAAGTTTTAGAAGCAAAAAAAAAGAAATATAAGGATATAAAAATAATATGTGTACATATTAAAAATTACATGGATTAAAGTTCATTTTAACAAACAAACAGTTAACAGTAATATATTTAGTATTTAGATTTATGTATTTTAGGATTACGTGAGCGATCTCACATCGAAATTTTTTCCACCGGAACAACCACCATGGCAAGTGCACGTAATAAACTGTTTCTCTCGTGGCGAAGAGTACCAAATCTGTTTAGTGAGAGTCCATCATTTACTTCTGCGACAAGAACACTTAGTCTTAGCCGATTTTCTTCCATTAAGATATTGTTCCGATATTTGGGAATGCGAGAAAGTGAATTCTCCTTTTACAAATCTTTATTCTGAACCATCGGCACTTCCGAAACTTTATCAGAAACTCACGGAGAGTTTCAGTAATTATTGGAACGAATTTTTATATAATAACGATCCAAACGAGAGACCGGAAATTTTAAAGAAACAAATTGGTATTCTGCAATGTTGTAAAATTAGTGTGATAGTTTTATTTTCTTCGATGAAAGAGATAACAAGGTAATTAAATAAAAAGATAATTTCGCATAATTTCGCGTAACCTAAAAAATTATCAAATTTCTAAAATTCTTTATCAATATTTTTCTTTTTTCATTGAAGGCAATACGAAAAAAGAGAGGGTATCAAGTTTCTTGATATTTTTTCCATATTTCAACGAGAAGCTAAGAAACGAAATATCGGGCAGATCGTGTTCTTATATGCTTTATTAAAATCTTTGAATCCTTTTAAATTTTTGTCTAATATTATTTTATGGTGTTGGTACTTAACAATCATATTTACATTAAAAACACCTATTCTCTTTGCTCGAGAATTACGAGCTTTAAAATCGCCTTACAAACATTATTATCCAGATACTTTAATTTCCACGTTGTGGTATTATGTTCCTCTAATATATCGTGCCACTATAGAAGTGTTATCCATTATGTGGATCGCGATAAAGGCACCAAAAACTATCTTCGAGGAATTGTTTTTGAAATATGCACATGTGAGTCGACTTCAAACTATATCTTCTTGTGGACGAAAAGTGGTTGCATGGTCGGAGGAGGTCGAACTCGATATTCTTCGAAAAATTTCCATTATGACAGGTGCGTCAGAAGCTGAAATTTTATTGGCCGCAACCGTAGATGCTCTCAAAAAATATTTCCGTCATTCTGGTGTTAGAATACCGGATGATGTATTCGCCACTGGAAAGTTTGTCAGACAAAGAGCGATATTTGTTCAAAATCACGAAACCAGAGGTATTTTATGCCTTGCACTTCCCACGAAGACTCCTTTGTTCGAGGATGATTTGGTTGAAATTTTGCAGGTTTGTGTTAGAGAATTTAATTTAATAGTGTTATAGTAAAAATCGATTTATAATAACTCTTTATTATATTTTAATAAATTATATTTATATTATTATAATTATAGTTATTATTATAATAATATAGTTATATTATTATATCAATTTCTTCGTCTAAGTATCAAAAAAGAATAAAATTAACGTAAAATTTACAGGATGGAAATAAACTATGTAGGGACAATACGCCCACACGTTTGACACAATTTTTTCGATTTAGCAATTTATTATGCTCGTTATCTCGAACAATAAAACCAACGGCAGTATTCTCTTTAAGACACATTCTGCATTTCATTATTCATATTTTAAAATTTCTTTTATTATATTTTCATTTTTATTTCATTTTTATCTGTTTTAATATTTTTATTTTCCTCTGAGAAACATCGATAGAAAAAAAAATTATAAATTCATATTATCATTCGTAATAATATATCATAAATAAATTAAATATATATTTATTTTAAAAGTACTTATTTTAGGTTATTCAAAAGAATGTGCGTGAGGCAAGATCAAAGCAAAGCGCGTTGTATGCAATTACGGCGGCAGAAGAGTCCTGCGGATTAATTTCTTCTTGTTTACCTTCCTTATTACTTAAAGTGATGCTTAATCATTTAACGAGAAGATATTGTCTTTCTTTAACACACATCGATGGAGATCTCATTGTGGAAGGCGTCGACGCGGTGATGTATTGGAGACCACCTCAAGGCAATTGTAGTAAATGTTTTATTAAAAATTTTTCATCTACAAAAATGATAAAAAAATCAAGAAATTTTGAATCGATTTAAGAAGAAAAAAATTATGAAGGATTTATATATAATTAGAAGAAATTTAGAAAATTCTTTATTTCTAATATACTATCTTAAATGTTTTTGATAAAACCATAAATATTTAATAATTTTAATCGTTTAAGTAATTGCTTAAATATTTTTTATCACTTAATACATTCTTGATAAAAATCATTATTAACTTACATGATATGGAACACGTTAATTGTTATTGAAAAATTTGATTTATAAATATTCTCAATATGTATCCTCTTTTATTTTTAGTGTTCATTAAAATTCATACAACTCATTTTTTTCAGATATGTCGATAACTCTACACAAATATGGAAGTGGTGTACGATTGGGTGTAATGGGCGATGCGTTAATTGGTCCCGAGCATGCAATCATCACAAGAACTTTTCCAAAAAGTGTGGAGAATCTCGCTAATATAGTTGGTGTTCCTAGAATTCCGAGCAGAAGTCCAATCCAGAATTTAGTTAATCCAAGCACTTCACCGGGATATTAAAAATGTATCAAGACTGTATAAAATAAATAAGGTTCTAATTTCTAATCGATATTTGAATTGTTTTTTTTTTATCGCGTTTTAGCACATTTTTAAAGTCAGGAATTTAAAGAAAATTCTCAGATTCTTAAAAAAGAAAAATTGTTTTCATTATATAAATAATTAAAATTTCTTTCATTTTTTTCATAATTAGAAAAGTTTTTCCTTTCACAAGTATCATAAAGTGTTACAAATAATATTGATTCAGATATTGCACGATATTATGTTAATGATAATTCAATTTTAGTTCATTATCTCATCTCTTTTATATTTTCTTATTTATGCTTGTTTACATTATAAAATTTTTTTCTTACAATTTTATATTAAAATTAATTAATTTCGCATATCTTATATGTGTGATATATTATCTGTAGTAATATGGATAATTTTACAGGTCACGTGTTTGTCTCTTGAAAATATAAATTCTTCTAAAAGATCGAATAAAATTTTAAATTTGAAAAAAAAACTGGATATTAAGTTGTACAATAATATATAGAATTCTTTATATTTAATCATATTGAATAATATTTATAATAATGATATCCATATATATTTATAAAAAAATTTTTTAAGAAAATGATAACAAAAAATGAAAAAAAATGTTGTTACATTTTTATAAATTTATGATGCAATATTATTTTATCTCCGTCCTTTTTGATATTCATTTTTTTGATACATTAAATAATTATATAAAAATAATGTTTTTTGAAAATATAATATATATATTATAATAAATATAAATATGTATACTCGCATCTAATTTGTACGTTTACTTTTATTGTACAATTTATATTTTATAATAATTCATAATATATATAAAAGAATGTTAAGAAAGATATATTTTTTATTTCTCTATATATAAATATATATAAACAAAAATTCTAAAAAAATATTCTTAAATTAAAAAAATATATTTAAATTACTTACCAACATTTTATATTCTTTCCCTTTTCTTTTCTCATTTAAAAATATTATTGATAATTATTATAGATATATTTTTTTAATCATTATCACGATTATATTTTATTACTATTATTAAAATAATTATATAAAAAAACTATTATCAATAAGTAATATTATCAATAATAAAAAAAAAAGCTTAGAACAATTAAGTAAAATTACAATCATTACATTAAATATTTTTATCCTCTATTATGAAATTCACGAAAGAAATATTTTTTTGAAAGTTGTAAAAATGTTTTTAAAAATTGAATAAGTTCATCGAATTTATTTTATTATTTTTTATAATGTATAACATGATAACATTGCACTTCAAAAAATTTTGTTAATATAATTAAGCGCCATATCTACAATTATATAATTAACTAGAATACACTAATTCCAAAATTTGACTAATTTTTTCCTGACAATGATTATAATCACAGTTGGGACGTTACGTTACAACGATGCGAAAAATAATCATGCATCGTTTTAATTAGCATGGCAGACTTGATTTCTCAACTTTTTATCTATATTGGACGTTATAAGGCAAAAATTTAGAAATGTAAGAAGTATATCAATTTCTGACTATATTCGCAATTTTTCTCTATCATTAATATCTTCCAGAGTATATGAATTTAGTTTTATTATATTTTTGTTTAGAAGTATTCGAAATATTTAATTATCAAATAATATATTTTCACATTATATATTTCCATTAATATATTATGTATAGAAATCTTGTAAATGTATTTATCAAAGCAAGATTTAATCACAATTATCTTTTTTTTCAAATCTTTTTGTTTCTTTTCTTTTTTTAAAAAAAGAAATTTATAAATTATTTAAGTAAAAATTTGTATTTTAATAAAACTAAATAAGATGTATATATAGCTTTGTACTGTTATATAAGAATAAATAACAATCAATGATCATAATTTTGACAAAAATGTAATTATTTAATTAGATATTTTATTTCCTCGCTGTTTATTGTTTCCTGTTTTCTTTTTATTTATTTGTAAATGCATTTCATTAAAATTTAAGTTTCATTCTATAAGTACATGTTATTACGGATATATAAATACCATCATTATCATTATATATAAAATATAACTATCATAGTTATCTAATAGAAATGAAAAAATCTGATAATAAGATAATAATCAGATTAAAGAAAAATAAATAACAACAAATAATACTTTCTTTTTTCATTTTTCCCTATTCAATTTTCAACAATAGAAATAACAATAAATGATTGATCGTTTACTTTTGCTGGAGGTAATAGTGGTTCGTTGAAACTTAATTAGTAATAAATTCAAGCTAAACTGTCTCTTTCACGTTCCATTTCGATTGGACCTTTGCCCCAAATTTTTCTATTTTTGGTGTACGGAATAAGCCCCACCAACAATCCAGAAACGACAATCCAACTACCCGCCATGTAAAAGGATAAATCCCACGAATTCGTTATATCAAATAACCAACCAGCCAATGGCGGACCAAGAAGATTCCCTATACCCTGACATAATAGGCTAAGGCCATAGGCAGTAGTGAATCTCTCCAGAGGTATCAATTGTACCAATATAACAGGAGTAAAACTAAAACTACTCGCGAAGAAGAGGCCAAACGCTGCCGAGGTAATCATCAACAAATTGTAGTAAGGAGTAAATGTTGACATTAAAAATGTTGCCACACCACAAGCAACTAGACACCAAGTGTAAGTTTTGCTCACATTCATCCAAGGTTGATCTCCCGCCCATCCAAGACCAATCTGAGAATATATTAAAAATAAGATTAGATATGTATTGGAAAGAATCGATAAGTAAAATCAATAGTACCATTCCAATTGTGTTAGTGATGCCGATAATACTGAGAAGATTCGCAGCATCGGACTCGGTGTAACTGTTTCTGGTAAGATGTTCGGCAAGATAAAAGTAAGGCACGATAAACCAAGTGAACAGCAAAATCGTTGACAGTGAGAGGAATAAAAAATGCAATTCCAGGAACATTGAAAAATCCATCATACTTTTTAGTAAATCTATTAATTCGCTGTACCATTTCTGAAAATAAGAAATTAGAATAGAGACTCGATCGGTAAATGAATGATGAATGATAAGATATAAAGAAGTGAAAAAGAAGTCTAGAATAAGTCTAAAATAAAGAAGGATTGAACAGAAGTCGAAGAAAAAGAAAATTCAAGAATAAAAAGGTACATAGCAAAAAATAGAGAAAGGAAAAAAAAATCTAAATAAAATTAAAATAGATTGTGAGCTTAATTATCATTATGATATAAAGTTTTTATTTTTATTTTACCTCCTCGTTTTCTTTGGCCAATGTAGTCATACTATTTCTATAAATATCGGGACAACTGCTAGCCCTTAATCGGTATTTGTGTAAATTAAGAGCAGCGCCACGGTACATAACCGAATTTCTATGGACTCTGATATCTTTGAAATAGTGAGTGTTGGTATTAAATTGTTTTTTTAACCATGGAAGCGAGTCCGTTTTAATAAGTCCACAGTTTAATTCTACTATGTGTTGTCTAGATACAGATTTTAATTTTCGTCCCTCGCTTATCTAAAAAGTGTAATAATACTTAGAAAAGATACGAATAATTTTCTTTCTTACGCAGCAGATAAATTAAAATTAATTTACTAACGTGTTCAAGTTCTTTAATTAAAAGAGGATTAGCTTCTTCCGATTCTTTTTTATATATTTTTTTACCTATATGATTTTTTATAGTGTTGCACGCAGATCCAGAGTAAACATTATTTATTACATGCGAATTGTCATGTTTTGATTCATCACGTGCTTGCTTGATTCTTTCGAAAAACGAATATAACGTTAAATCTCTCGTCATTGATAATTTATCATAAGAATAATCTATAGTAGATAAAATTTAAAACCTCATAGACATTGTGACAATACTCTTGTTGCCAACTTCTGAATTGGAATCTTGTAACATTTTATCCGAATAACTTCTACAGGATAGAAGATTAGGATAGTTCTCCAAAATGACCTTGCATAATCTCGGATTACTGGAAAGCGACTCTAATACTTCCACGGGCACCTACAATCCTCAAAAATGCATACTTTAGATGATGATATTTCCCACATCTTTTCTTCGATCAATTTTTTTTTAATTCTTTTTTACAAAGCATTCGTCAAACTTATTCATATAAAATATATCACTGTAAGTATTAACACGTATTCAAGATCAATTTTAATTAACATACGTATGATAAAATAATATCTATTTTTTTCAGTATTCCCTCATATGTTTGATGAAATATTAAAAAGAAAAAAAAAGAAAAAGATATAATCCTTCAAAGAAACAAATTTATTCCAGGTCAGTTTCTCACCTTCTCATTATGTCTGACAAAAGTAGGCAAATTAACCACGCTTCTGAATCTAATATCTCCATCGACCGACTGCGGATCCTCCGTGGTTGTGCTGAGAATTTGCAACAGATATTCCGGCGTGTGTCCGCTCTTCAACATCTTCCTCAGCTCCTCGATCCCAGGAAACTCGTCCACGGGGCTGATGCTCGCTCTATCGCACTCGGACTTGGTGATCGATTTTCTAGGCGTTGCACCGTTCTGCTTCTCCTGTTCCAAGATCCACCACTCGGGATCGCGCATCACCGTCCCGCAAACGATCATGTTGAAGAAGGTGCCCGCCAGGAGCAGGCAGGTGCCTCTCCATCCGTACTCCTCGATGAAGTACGTGGTCATGGGCGCGTACACGAACGTGCCGATTCCCGTTCCGCACGCGCTCAACCCTACAGCTAGGGTCCGCTTTTTCTCGAACCAATACGCGATGCTCACGACCGCAGTGACGTAGCACAGGCCCAGACCGAGACCCGCGATCACTCCAAACGTCAAATACATTACCTCAATCGTGGTGCTGAAACAGCTCAGTATGAACCCGAATCCCGAGATCAGACCGCCGACGATGGTCATGCTCCTGCACCCGTAACGATCGACCAACGCAGACATGATCGGCCCGGACAAAAGTGGCACGGCCATGAACAGAGATCCTATCCAAGCTGTTTTCAACTTGGACGCGCCGAACTCTTGCAAGAATTCGATGTACAGGAGGCCGAAACTGAAGGAGACCCCGTCCGCTATCATGGATATGATCAAGGAAGCCAACACGACCGCCCAACCCCATCCGCCATCCGGCACTTTCGACTTCCTCTTCCCGTCCTTGGCCGTGCTCGTCGACTCGTCCACGAGATCGCTGTCCGAGTCGATGGAGTCCCTCGTAGCCTCGTCGTCCTCCTTGTAGCCAGGATTCGGCGTGATTATCGGCCTCGCCTCAGGGGACCGTCTCGGATTATCCCTCGATCCCTCGATCCTTCTTTTGAACCCGTCGTCGCTTCTGTTGATCGGGCTACGCCCGATCGTGAGATTCGACGAGATCAGGTAATTTGCGTCGAGGGGAGGAGGCGTGGGTGGTATCCTGTCCTCGGTGCAATCCGTTCCAGGGCTCAACAGATCGATCTTGTCGTCTATGTCCTCGTCGGCCAAGCTCAGCTCCTTGCTCCTCCCGATTTCCGGGGACGTGGTCAGGAACGTGTCCTTGTCGGGCGACAACGATTCCACGCTCCTGTCGATGGTGCGTGCAGGGGTGGATTGAAGAAGCCTCTCGTCCGCCAAGCTGCTCAGATCCTCCGTGTTCCCGGAGGAATCTTGGCATATCTCTGAACATTTCGTGGACGAAGCGACGCTCTGCGAGCGAGACAGATCGTCGATCGTGTCCAGGGATTCGGGGTCAGGGGTGCTGCACGGTGTGCTCGGGAAAACGGTCGGGCTACCGTTCTGCCAGCCGACTATGGGCGCCTTCTTCGGCCCCCGATAATTCGAGTTCGTTTGATCCCTTTGGAACGCGTTCGATCGATGATAATCCGCCCTCGATCCGTCCCTCCTTCCGACCACGTTCGCCGAGCTGTTGCTGCGGATATCGTTGTTGTTGTTCCCTGTTGTCCAACCGTAGACAGGTTTGTAGGGGCGCTGAGTGATGGGTTGGTCGGGTAGGTTGGTTCTGCATAAGAAATTCTCGTTACGATCGGTCATTTTTCTTCTTCTAAATGTACGTGTTGGCCGGGTGGATCCAACGACGGGGCCACCCCTTCAACCCTTGGATCTCGCTCGGGAAGGATCGTCCACGCCTCTCAGCTACCATAAGGACTTCGCAGCCTCCGAGCTTGGACGAGTCACTAAACGTCCTTCCCCTCAGCATGCACGTACCTTCTTCTTTCTTCTCCTGTGGAGAAACAATTTTTTCGCTAATATAAGAAGGATTATGCTTTTTACAAGTATAATTCAATGTTTATATTTGGATATCTCAGAGGTTCTTAAGAGTTCTTTTCAGGATGACTTTTATTTATTTTTTTTTCACGCAGCGTAATGCGATTCTGAAAATTTACTTGGATGGATATCCAGTTTAAGGTTTCTTAAAGTTTACGACTTTGAAGAAGACCTTTTTATACGATGCGCGTTTTGCAGTTTTCAACTTTTTATGGATGTCTTTAACCGTTCTTAAAATTTACGATCTTGAAGGTACTTTTTTTTTAATATGAATTACGTGCGAACTCCAGTTTTCAACTATACGTTCGCGTATTATTAATTTTTTTAAAAAAATTTGGAACTAATTAATTGTTATCCCTATCATTTATTTTCTATCGTTTATAATAAAAAAAAAAAAATAATTGTGAGAGAAAGAAAATTCCATTTCGTCGTATAATGAAAATTGAAGAAAAAAAAAAATAATTCACGGTAAATAATTTCTGACTTGTCTTATAAATAATAAATTGTCATATAAATACGATGTAGTAAATGTAGTACATTTTTTTCTTTCACGCGTATACAAGATGAGTATGCATTTAAGGTGTAAAATTATAAAATATAAAATCGAGATACTTGTTCGTTGGAATGTGTTAAAAAAAAAAAAGAAAAAAAGGTAAGAAATCAAAATGAGAAAATAGAGAATTATAATAAAAGCGGAGCAAAAAAAAAGAAAAAGAAAAAGTGAAGTAATTAGCAACAACGAGGAAAAAAAAAAAGAAAAAAACTGTTTACTCACCATTGAGGTAATGCAAGATGATATACAGGCGTGCATGCGTATTTAGGTGCAGGAATGTGCATACGACACTGAACGGTGTGAGCAAATAAAAAGAAATCGATAGAAAAAGAGAGGGAGTGTATATTTGCGATCAACCATTAAGTGATTAAGTTAACTAATCGTATATGCTAAAACAAGCAAAGCGTATACAAGTCAATTAGAAGAATAGAAGAAAAGCTGAGAATGGAGAAACATATTAATCAGTTATGAAAACAAGAGGAGAAACTTCCTGAAACAAGATAAGAATAATTACAAAAGTTATGAAATATATTCTTCTTTGTACAATTAATACATCATTGGTTGAATATCTCTTGATCGACTCAACAGGCAAAAAAATTAATGAACATAAATATATTTATTATTAAATTAAAAAGTAAATAAGTTTCCTTTAGACGAGGCGAAATGAAGATACGAAGCAGAAACAATTCTATTTCTGCCATATCGTCGTCGCATTTTATCTCCGTCTTGCTTCATCTAAAGCAAACTTTTGTTTTAATCTTTCTCAAGAAAGAAAGAAAAAAAAAAATTTCAAGAAGTGTGTCACGAATATATAAACATCCTTTCACACGCATAATTACACAAATATATATTAATGTCATCTCTTACGTAATATTTGTTAATTGAATTGAAAACATTGTGCATAATATTTTAAAAAAGATGGGTATCATTGATTGATACCTCCAAAGAAAAATAATTAAAAATTTTCAACATTTCTTCCAACAATTTTCTCCCTACCTTTATTATACAAATAATTAAACATTCTTCCTCTATACATGTATCTTCACTTCTGTAAATATACTTTGCTATTATGCTTTCCACTTATTCCGTATTTTAAAATGCGTTCTCCTTCAAAAAAGAAATTGTTTGTGCTTTGTGATCGAAAGCTTTCTCTCTTATATCTCGTTTCATCAAAGAAACGAGATGGAGCGATGGCGCAAAGGGATTAGAAGCAATCTGTTTGGCCACTTCTCTTTCCCTCAAAACTTCTCTAAGAGAAGTACAATAATCGGAAAAGAAATAAGTAAAAATAATTTTGATTCAATCCAACATGAGAAATGTATCTTGATTCAAACGGTATGGTAAGAGCATTATATCCTAAACGTTTTATTAATTATCGTTCATAAAAATAAGATCGACTTTTGCGCTACAGTAACATGCATATGCTACATGTATCCCCGATAAAAGCTCGGCGATGAATCATCTGTTAAGCAGTCTTTGACAGGCTTCGATCTAATGTAATTCATTTATCTTTGTATTTCTTTTTTCTTTTTCTACGAATCTACGATCCATTTCCACGAAATCTTCTCTCTGAGACTAAATATAATTTATTCGAAAAAGGAATCGGGAAAGAAGTTGGAAAAGAACTAGTTTTCTGCCAGAAAGCTAAACTCGCAACATATCTACAATGGACGCGATCCAACAATAGCATGCAGTTTCGTCAACTATTGATCCGGAAGAATAAAATACGTTCGTGGAACAAATTTTGAAATATTTATTTCTTCTCTGTATTTATTTATTTATTATTTTTAGAATTTACAAAATAAATTCTTTCTTTTTATATATATCCCTATATATATCCCTATATATATCCCTATATACATTATATATATCCCTATATATATGCGTTACGATCCAATAACATTTTTATTATTTTTCCAGTTTGGCAAACTGTTATTCCAAGAAAATAATGTCACTAGGTTAGTAAGTGGATTACCAGTTTCTTATAAAGGAGAAGTAAACCGAAGCACGTGATTTATAGGTTTACGAGGAAATCGATGGGAGTTCAATCGATACGGTTCTCGGGTTATTTTAGGAACATTTATCCTCTTCATTCTTTTCACCATAGAGTGCTTTCGATTAGAATAGAGACCTTGAATTCTATTGCAAACATAGATGACAAATTGAACGAATTTCTTTCTCTCTCTTTTTTTCTCGTTTAATCTTATAATTAAATATATATTTGACTATATTATTATCGATACATCTTAATTCAATTATTGCAGTTGATATCAACGTTATTTCAATATTAATATCGAAATTTCAGAATATCGTATTTGCTTTATCTCTAGAAATTCTTTGCTTTTCACTTACCAATTATAAATGACCTATCTACGTATCTCGTTTAATCTATTTCGTGCTACGTATTGCGTGGAAACGGTGCAAAGACCAGAAACAAAGTAGATGACACAGATCGGATCATTGTAATCTTTTAAGCAATTTCATTCGAGTTGTTTCATTCAACAAATAGCGACGATAAATACTTATTTAGAGAGATAAAAAAAATTGTCAAGAATAAAATTTATCGAGAAAGAAAAAATAAAAAAAAAATTTTTTCTCAAAATAAACACAAAAGGAAATTAATAATGAAAATATGAAAATTTTATTTTTATTAAATTATACAACTTTATTTATTTATTCAATGCTTCTACAGTTCTTCTCAAGATATCGCAAGATATTTTCATTCAAAGAGCCGTCGATCGATTGTTCTTTTGACTTCACGTGAACCTTCACCTACAAGGTGTGGCCAGAACTTTAAGGTTATCTTATCAGGAAAGGAAATTCAGAACGGATATTATTAACCTGCACGCGACGAATCCTTAATCGCCACTGTATTTATCATTCACACAATTGCCATTTGTTGGATTGTTTTATCAAATTTTTAAAAGTAGGATAAATTAATTTTATATTTTCTTTTCGAATGATTCTTCATTTTTTAAGAAGACACAAATGATACCACTATTTCGAATATAAAATGAATCATCGATTAAAAAATTAAAAATAGAACAGTATTCTGAATAGTTTAATACTTTTTTCCGGCACAAGGAAAAGCACGAAAAAAATCTATGAAAAATTCATAAATTACGAGATTCTAGTTTGTACATGTATTAAGGAGATTAGGTCACTAGTGCTTATTCTTTTTGGCTAGTTCACAGGAATATGAGTACAGGATGATTCAGGAATGCCTAAGGCTAGTGATCGAGGGGAGTCACCATGACGACCGACATGGTCGATTCCAACGTCTCTCGTCCACCAGAAGAAAATAAACAAGCGAGATCCAAGGATATTTTTTCAAATATCATCGATGATCGATCGAAGAGAAATTCAAATAATTAAATAAAATAGATAACTATGTAAGATTCTGTGATCTTTCCATTACTCAATTTACCTAACTTGAGATTTCATATTTCTATGTTTACCTTTTTTCTCTATGACACCTATGCTCGCTAAAAATTTCATTTCGATCGACCACGTGTATCATTCTCAAGTTCGGCCAAGATTTTGCATCGTTATCATTCATTTTTTCGATTAATAACGTAACGTAATGTTTTTTCAAAAATTTATAATTTTTTTTACACCGATAAAATCGATTTATTCACCTGACAACGATATGATTATAAATTGTTGAACGAGTAAATTCTAACCTGCAATATTATCATTGCAAAAAATATCGTAATGTTAATATTTGTGCTATTAATCTCTTATTATCATGCTTGTGTAGCATACATTCGGTACAAGTATAGATTGTTGTTGGATAAATATTTCAATCCTTTAAGTTAAACGTTTTATATAATATGAAACATGTTTGAACATTATATGTCATCGGCTGATTACAGTGATTCTGATATATGTTAAATTGAATGTTCGATTTCTTAAAAAAATAGAAATATAAAAATAATTTTCAATATTATTTACATTGATGAAAAAGAAGTTTTTACTAAGATGTAGAGATTATTTCTCAAATTTCTCGAAAAAAAAAAAAATTAAAAATTTGAAATAATGAAATCTTATCAAGACCATTAATTATTTAAGGAAGTCATTTTTGAACATGTAAATTATTATCGTTCCAATTAATTATCTTGAATGCACCGATGTTGAAAGCATCTAATTGTGAACGTACTTGCTTATCGTGCATAACATGTGAATATTAATATTCGTTATTACCAATATGTTACTTCTGCAGCACAATTTTAAAATAGAAGATCAAGTTATTAAAAAACGGTTATGTAACTGTATCATCTCATTAAATCTTCACTTTTTCACGATTATATACGATTTTTATTTAAAATATTTTAAATATTTATATAAAATAAAAAACTACTTAAAAAAAAATAAATTTATTTTTGATAAAATAATAATAATAATATATGAAATTAAAATTTCTTCATCAATTGTTCATCATAACAATATTAATGTCAAAGTGTGTCTGTATAAATTATATAAATTTTCATGACATAACCTGTTCGCATAATAATCCTATAATACAATGTTAATCCTTCTATATAAGTATAATATGTACACACAATGTGTTCAAATGCAATGCAAAATATTATTTTTCATAGAACGCGTGAATATTTGGTGTTTATAATCGATATTGTAATATATCAGATGCAACACGACATTCTACTTCGTATAAGAAAAATGTAGGTTAAAGAAATAAAATATTAATAAAAATAGAGAGATTCGAATAATAAATAAAATAAAAAAATATAAAAGTAAAAGTTTGTCATCTTTTTTATTAAAATATTTTTATGATAGAAAAATTATTTTCTTATTAAGAAAAAACTAAAAAAAAAAAAAATAAAGAACTATGATTCTATTGATAACGCAGAGATTAAATTTTGATTACTCAATTTCGATTACTCAAAAACCTATTGATTAAATTTGTTAAAAAAAATTTTAATGTTTTTATTGCAAATATAATATATACATAAATAAATATATGTGATAATAAGTAGATAAACAATAATAAAGTAAATTAGATGTAATTAAAGTGTAAATATTAAATATTTTAATTATTAAAAGTTATTTAAATGTGTATTAAAATTGACATAATATTTGTCATTTTATCGAAAAATAAAAATTACACGAATATTTGTATTATAGTTAAAATTTATTAAATATATACACATGAATATACGATAGATAAAGCACGTGTTAAGTAAAACAAAAAGAAATAAAAATCTTAAAAAATTATCTGTTCTTTTTTTCCCAAAATTATAAATTTTGTAAAACATATAGGATATAATTTTTTTTCCCCTTATATTATTGCAAAAACCACATTACATTTTGAGAAACTAAATTAAATGAAATCAATTGAATGAGTTAAAATTTTGAATTTTATACAACAAAAAAAAGAAATATGAAAAAAATACACATTGATAAAATTTCATAAAATTCAGTGAAACTACATTGTTTCTATTTTATGCATTTACTATTTTTATGTTAATAATGAATCAATGAATTCAATAACAGAAATTCATACGGTGTACGGAAATTTTCCGATTGTCAACTTACCCACGAGGAGTGTTCTTGGTATTTTGCTGTGTTTTGCGCTTCTCACGAGAATGGATCCTTGAAAAATCGTCGATTCGCTAAAAGATTAATTCGTCAAGAATCTACTCGTGTAATCCCTTTCGATCGATATATTTCAATATATTTCCTCAGTTGTCACAAAAACGTGAATTTTATCTTTTATTACATGCGTATAACCACTTCGATTGAACGCGCCCTGAGTACTGAAACAGAATTGAGCGCTACTACTGTGTGTGTTGTATCATTGAAACGATTCTAAAAGAGGGCGCATGTCATTTCTTTAACTATTTATACATATACATATATATATAATATTCTAAGCCATTTATCAGATTTAAAATAACAATAATTTTTAAAATCCTATATTTATAGCTTAATAAATTATAATTTTGTATATATATACAATTATAATGAAAATAAATCTATTGATTAATCGATTTTAATGACCTTGAAATACGTTGCAAGGGATATTGTTTCAAGCAACTTTTTGTACAGAATTGGCAGTTTTCGAGTTTTTAAAAAATTTTCGATACTATTATATTAAATAATGATTTTGTTTTTTTAAGAAGATAATGAAAATTACATAAGATTGGTAAAAATGACTGAATTATTTTATTCTACTACTGATACAATTTATTAAAATAATCTTATTTATTCATAATATTCAAAAGTAATATTAGAATACGAAAAAGAACAAGCAAATTGGAATTGTAATTTACTTTTTATTTTATTTTATTTTAGTTTAAATTTTTTATATTTTTGTACGTGTGAATAGTATACGTTTATACGTGAATGTGTGTATGTATGTATGCTTGAGTACGTGTAGCTGTGTGCACATATACACATTTATACAATTCAAAAAATGGGTTGTTCTAATAAAGTCTAAAAAGGAGTCTTAACGTAAGTCTTCGCGTTCCATTTGCAATGGAATAAATTTGCTTGTAACTAAACTTTGTAACAAAACCGTTCTTTTAGCAGGATAATCGTGCGCATTAATTTTAAATGGAAACATTTACTAAAAAAAAAAAAAAAAAAAAAAAAATATCAACGTTTAATATAAACGTTAAATTATTTTCGATCGAAACGTTATTGCTATAATAAATGTCAAAAATAATCGCACATAACGAAAATCCGATTATCGATAGTCGATTATTTTCTTAAAAAAAAATAACAAAAGCAATAACTTGTGTATTTAATTACAGATAATGGATCATTTTTTTTTTTTTTATAATTTAACAAAACAAACAATACCAAAATTGCCCACGAAAATCCAGAGTACCAGCGATCACGGGGATCACTTTTGGACCACGTACAACAGTTGTAGAATATATATGCTAGATTCTAGAATATGTAAAAACTAAAGGAACGATTTTGCTCGAATTTCCCTGTTTCACAGTTCAGAAAGAAACTCTCTTGAACTTGGGTTTGCATCATGTTGTAAAACCGAATTATCATCGTTTTTTTTCCTTTTTCTTTTCTTTCTGCGTAGACTTTAAGCCACTTTCAAACGGTTTAAGCGATTGTTTCAAGGTTATCAACCGTGGATAATAGGATATCTTATTAATAAAGAGGTAGTGAGAACGTTCCGGTTGTTATTGAGTTAACAGTCAACAAGAGAAATCTTTGAGAAGGAAAATTCAACATTTAAGACACACTTGGTGGACACACTTATCAATACCAATTTTAATTAAATTCTCAAAATCGTCTTTCGTCACGTGTGGGGAAACGTATCCTCTCGTTCGCTTGAACAAAAAAACAGCATGCATTTTAAAAACCTCGTTATATACGTTAGACGTAAATTCGCTCCGCTTTCACAAATACAATATAGAAGTTCTCACTAGTCCTTTTACAAAAAATTATTATCCCATACACCTCGTCTTAATAACTACTTAATAGCTACTTGACGAAAGTCACACTCACGACTCGGTTTCGATATATTTGAAATGCAGTTTTTTTTTTTTTCTTTTTCTTTTTTTCTTTTTTGTCTCCATAATAAAATATTACTTTTATTACATCTCGTAAACGCCTCTCGTAAGGCCGCGTATGCATAATCACGCTACCATAACGCGAGCACATGCACTGTAGAACTAGTTATTGTACCATGAAAGAATAAATTATTACTCGAATTGGCAAAACGTGCCGATAGATTTATATATGTATGTATATACGTAGATATATTAAGACGCAAGGATAAACGAGTAATTCATACATAGACATGTTTGTTTTCCTTTTCTTAAATATCGAAGAATGGATTTCTTTTTTTTTTTTCTTTTTCTTTTGTATATTTATTCGAAGAAAATATACTTTTGAAATTTTTCTTTTTCTCTCGTGTGAAGGCCCCGTACAGTCACAAGTGTGTGTTCTAAGTAAAAATTCTGAAAACTAACTTGTTCGAATGTACGAGTGATTTTTTTCTAGAAAATTAGCTTATACCGGAGGAATTATACGCGCTTCGATTTTTCTTTTTTTTTCCTTATCAATTTTAATATTAATCTTCGATTTATCCGTTAATTAATCTCGATCGAACATTTAAAAAATAACGATTTAAGAAATGTCTTCCAATTCTATGATTAATAATTAATATCTGGACAAATAAATTGCGTCGATAATTGAAGAAGAATTGTAATTATAATATCCGTGTATAACCGTGTATTGATATTGATATAAGACTATATGATATAATAGTGGTGCAAATAAATTGGAAATGCATAATTCGTTAGAATTAATAATACACGCACGCACGCACACGCTATGGAAACGGAGGTATTAACCTATTTGTAGCTCGGAAAGTTCATAAAATTCAGGTTCGTCATCACAGAAAAGCTATATATATTATATATATATATTATATATATTATATACATATTATATATATATTATATATATTATATACATATATACGCCTATTTACATATACATATGTTTTAAAAATTTTGCATGCACACGAATGTACATGAATCTCTGAAGGAAAGAAAATGGTAACTAAACTTGATTATTATACTTATTAGCTTGCGTTGTTCGATTAATCTCACTTTTTGTCTATTTCGATTTCGACAAAATTAATACAAATTTAAGGCATAAAATTATAAACGTACGTATTATTGAAATGTGAAGGCGACTTCTGGTTCAAGATAATTCAAGATAATAACAAAATCAACAAAATAACGAAATTATTCAACCTAATATATCTTTAATATACATATTGATATATATATATATATATATGTCGCATATGACTTATATTTACAATGATATCTTTGGCGTTATTTAGAAATAACTTGTCAAATTTTATACGTATAATCGAATGAAAAAGTTTATACGTAAAAAGGAACGTGTTTTTTTTTCTTTCTTTCTTTTTTTTCTTTTTTTTTTTTTTTTCTCTCTTTTCCCTCTTACTTTTTCCTTTGAGAACGTGTATCGTGAAAAAGTACAAGACGAATTTTAATCCTAGAGGAGAGTAAAGACTGGTTGACCGTTTATTAAATTATCATTATTTTATCATTTATCTATTATCCTGAGATTCAAACTTTTCTTAATTATCGATCACGCTTAACGCTTAGAAACGATTCGCATAGTCTGTGCACTTTATTGCTAAAGCAAGCATTATCTTATTTTAATTGATATTACTTTTTTTTTATCGTGATATCGATTCGCTATCTAATCATAAACTTCTGTTCCTCCGTTACAATTGTTTTTTTTTTCTTTTATTTTATTATTATTATTATTATTTCAACGATTATCAATATTTTTCAACTGTGAGAAGTTAGCAACGTTTTTGCCTAACTCTTGTGTCTAATACCGTTATTAGTACGATTATTTATTCGTGTTCGCTGGATATAAAGTGAGAGTTAGAACAAGATTTATGTAAATATCGTAAATAAAATGTTGATCGCGAACATACGTGTGAACTCATTCGATCGATTTTACGTATCGACATAAATCTTGTAACAGATCATTCGTAACATTATCTTCGGACATGGTTATCAACAATAGATCTCGCTTATTTTTTACATCGTTAAATCGATCGATCCGTTTAAATATCACGCGCGAAACTTAAAAGACGTATAAATCCTCGAATGAAAGAAGATATCTCAAAAAACGTTGTTTCTTTTCCTTCCTTCCTTCCTTTCTTTTTTTTTCTTTTTCCTTCTCTTTTCTTTCGGACGAATTCGCCTTAATCGCGGAGCTTGATTGTTCGAACAACTCGTGTATACGCTATTTCTATGAAGGAACCACGAACGTTTTAATTGAACGTGAGAACACGCGATCGATTTTAACACGTTATGCGGGTATTAAAAGATTACCGCTGTGTAAAACTAATTGTACAGGTGCTAATTGCAATTCCTTTTGCTTGGAAGTGTTATGTTTCCATAAATTCCGTTGAATTGATAAATACAACGATGCGCATCGTTGTTGATCGATGATCGACGAGTTTCCTCGACCAGTACATCAATCGTCTTTAATACTAGTTCAAACTCTGTTCATGTTCGCGAAATCCTTATCGGCCTCTTCCTTCCTGGATCCGTTCAAACATTTTCGATAGAGGCTAATCAAAGGCATGGCCAGCAACAGAACTCCGCTTAACGCGATGAAGAAACCGGCCAAATAAAACGACAGATCGTACGTCCCTGTGATGTCGTAAAGCCATCCTGAAACAGACAAGAGAACGCGTTTCGTTGACATCGGTACGGTTTTATCGATAGAAGATAAAGAAGGATCCAACAACGCGTTTGCTCGAATTTTTCCTTTCTGAACGAAAACTTTGCCACGTAATTGCACCATCTCCTCGATCTGGGCCACGGAAAATTATTACGACCGTATAATTCATACAGAGTTTCGGAGTTATCGTGGGCAGAGCTGCTGATAATTGAACTTTTTGCTTTTTCGCATGTGCTAGTTGCATTAAGTATTCCCTCACGAATGTTAACTGTACATATCTCGTTACCCAATTTGCAAAATGCTCGATCGCAGAAACTTGAACAAAATGTTGAAAAATGTTTTAACGTGAATATTAAAATTAAAAAAAAATTGTTTATTTAATTTGTGAAATATCTCTCATTTTGTTTCTTACCAGCCAACGGAGGGCCCATGAGATTGGCAACACCTTGGACCAAGAGCAAAAGGCCGTACGCGTTTGTAAATCTTTCGAGCGTGATCAGTTCGACGAGGATGATGCTGGTAAGACTATAATTTGCCCCGATGAATAATCCAAAAGCACCAGAGATTGCGCACAAAGCATAGTAATTGCCAACTACCATAGGTATTAAAGCTGTCACCGCACCGCAGAGGGCCATGCACACCGCGTACACGATAGATGCATTTACCCATGCTTTGTCGCCTGCCCAACCAAGGAGAATCTGAAAAAAAGAAAAAAAAAAAAAAAAAAAGAAAGAAAGAACGATTTATCTTTTTCGATCACCAAAAATTTTTATTCTCGAATACTATCAATAAATTATTTTCAACTCCACAGAGATTAATAATAAAATATTTTTTAAAGTAGAGGAAGGAAAAATATATAAACAATTGCATGGATTTACAATCGAATGGATCTCTATTCAAGGATCGTGATACGTAGTTATTTCCAAGAATCGATAGAGAAAGGGCATTCTTTTCTCAGAATCGTTAATTGTCACCAACACAGGAATTGCGTGACACTGTCTCAGGGTTAAAGGGAGTTTACAATCAAACGAGATCAGGGAGGGTGAAAGGAAACTAACTAGCCGCGTCACGCTGATTGACCCAAGACGGGATTGACGTAATACGAACCTGTAAGAAGCTTTTCTAGAAAAGAAAACTCGTTCGAAGAAAAATTTGCATCGATTAAATTACAACGGATTACGGATCAACGATTACAAACGATCGAAAAGAAGAAAGAAAAATTAATAGTTTTCGAAATATTGAATTTAAGAAATCGATACAAAGAAAAATTTTTACAAGGTTAGAAAAGGGCTATCGATTGTTGCATAAGTGGATTTAATATTTGAACATCGTTTCGAAGCCGTAGGAACGATTCAAAGAGATTTGGCTGAATTTTCAGAAGAGTGTCACTCGTTGAAAAGAAAATATCGTTTCAGGAACACGATGTCTCGGTCGAGTCGGTAAGTGGAAATAATCATTTCTTTACCGGCCGATGAACAGCGGCCAGGCGGTAGCAAACTTGGTATTGGAACGACACGCTGGATAAAGGAACGGAGTAATGGCGCAAAGGAGAAGCCAGTGAACAATAAACATCGATATTTGGAATTATCGACACGTTCGGTTGGAACGACACGCTCGGTTATTAAGCAATAACTTTAACTTTAATTTTCTTGATTTCGAACTATTATGATTTCGATTGAAATTATCTTAACAAACGTAGAAAAGGATAAAACGCGTTTGCGAGTAAAATAATTTCGAGATGATGGAAACAGAAACTCGAATAATAAGATAAACGGATATTAGATATTGCCACTTCCGTGTGCCTAGCGTGCGCGTAAAAATCTAACATTTCGTCGCACGCAACGCAAATTGAAATTGCGAAAAATTCTTGAAGAAGACTTGGTTGGATCGTTCGAGAAAGATTTCACCGATGCTAGAAAGAATATATTGGAAAATAAGTCGTGGATAAAGGAAGGATAATTGTTAATCTATTACGATGCTTACCTCGCCACTCATATTGGATATCCCTATAACCGATATCAAGATGGAGGCATCGGTTTCGCTGAATCCCATCTCGATCGCGTTGTCCGTCAAGTAGACGTAGGGGACGTCGTACCAGGTGTGAAGGAGGAAATTGCTGATGGCGAATAGCAGGAAGCGGGAGTCGGCGAAGTGGGAGAAGTCGAGCATGTCGACGACCAGGTCCCAGAATTCCCACAGGCCGGCGTACCACACGAGCTTGGTCTTGGCTATGGTGGTCATCGAGTTCCTATAAATATCCGGGCAACTGGACGCCCTGAGCCTGTATCGATTTATGTTCAGCATAGCCCCTCTGTAGGTGAGGCTGTGCCTGTGCACTCTGATATCCTTCAAGTAAGCGGTGGGCAATCTCCTGGTATGGTCGAAGGTGCTGGATCTTCTCAACGAGCTGTCCAGATTGATCTTCTTGGACCACCAGAGCCGCCAAGCGGCGTCCGTCTGCTGTTGAAGGGTTTGCTCGTCGTTGCTCGCCAACACCTTCCCCTCGTCCTTCGCCTCCTCGCTCTTCAGCTCGGACAGGGAGCTGGGGGTGGGGACGAATCGGGCGGAAGGCGTGCTCAGCTGATCGTGGAGGGGCCCAGAGTCGCTGAAACTTCTCGAGGAGATGAGCAAGCTCGGATAATTTTGCAGCAACACGTTGTACACGTTCTTACGCGTGCTCAGAAGTTCCAATACCTCCAACGGCACCTTCTCGCTGTTCTTCACGAACGTAGGCAAGCTCACCAGACTGGAGAACAGCTTCTCGTCGTCCTCCTCCTTCTCCTGTATCCGAAGGTTGTCCATGATCGTGAGAGTGTTGAGCGAGCTGTTGGCCGAGAACGAGTCCACGCTCGAGCTCTGTATCCTGCCCCTCTTCCTCTCCCGATTCTTCCGCCTCTCCTCGGTCTTCGCCTTCGCCCTGATCGTCGTCCACTCGAGGTCCCTCATCAGGCAGCCGCACACGGCCAGGTTGAGGAACAGGCCTGCCAGTATCAACGTGGTCCCCCGCCAACCGTACTCGGCGAGCAGGTACTGGGTCACGGGGGCGAATATGAACGTCCCTATACCGCTCCCGCACACGGACAGCCCGGTGGCGAACGATCTCTTCTTGTCGAAGTAATAGGCGACTATGACCACGGCCGCGACGAAGCACAGGGACAAACCGAAACCGGCGAGGACGCCGAACGTGAATATCAAAACTTCCATCGAGTTCGCGTATGAGCTTATTACGAAACCGGCCGTGGCCAGGATGCTGCCCGCTATGGACACCCTCCGACAACCGTATCTGTCGGTGAGGAAACTCGCCACGGGGCCCGACAACAGCGGCATCGCCATGAACAGGCTCCCTATCCAGGCCGTCTTCGACTTGCCCTCCCCGAAATAATTCAGGAACTCGACGTAGATCACCCCGAACGAGAACGTGATGCCGTCCGCGATCAGGTTGACCATGAACGAAGCAGCGACCACCACCCAACCCCAACCGCCGTCGGGCGGCGTGGCCTCGCAGAGTTGGCCCAGGCTCGAGTTGTCGTCCGAGCTGTTGGTCGTCGACGGAGGGATCGAGGGGCTCGACTGGGGCCTCTGCGCGTCCCTCGATCCCTGCTGCCTCTTCGAGTCCTTGTTGAATTGCACGTGGTGCTGCTGCCTGTCCTCCCTGCCCAACTTCCCGTTCACCAGTTTCTCCGTACTCTTCTGGGACGAGGATTGATTCTTGGACAGGATCTTGGTCGGCGAGGCGAATATCGAGTTCCTCTCGGCGAAGACGCTTTTACGCTTGGCCGGGCTCGCCGCGACGCTCTTCCTATCCTTCTTGTACAAACTGTCGGGCTTCTTCACCGACGACGATTCGTTCGACAACTCGAGCCTCGCCTCCTCCCGTATCTTCGACCCAGCCTCCTCGTATCCGACGCTCGACGCCTTCCTCTCCAAGCAGTTCCGAATCTCCTCGTCCTTCTCGCTCACGATCGAGTTCACGTAGTAACTCTGGTCGTTGCAACATTTCGACCGTTCCTCGGACAGGATACCGATTCGATCCGAATTCCTCCTCTGCCTCGAGGAGGAATAGCTCGACTCGTCGTCGCTCCCTTTCCCCGAACCCGCCGCCCTAACCGGCGTCGCCTCCCGGCTGATTCTGCCTCCCTGGGACGAGGAACACCTCTCCCCCTCGCTGCTCCTCCTCGCCTCCGCGTCCACCTCCTTGTTGTTCCTCGACGACGATCGAGTCAGCCTCTCCTCGCCGTTGAACTTGGCCCACTCGGCCATGACGATGCCTCGGACGACCAACGATAAGGGAGGAGCCCGCCGTTCAAGCGCAGTCCTCCTCCACCGGCCAACGCGACCACATCGAATATTCCTTCCTCCACCCCTATTTTTCTCGTCCCTACTAACCACCACTACGCACCGATCAGAGACTTCTCTCCTCTTCTGTTTTATCCTTTTTTGCCTCTACTCGTTTAAGCACTCGAAAGAAGAAAGGCTAGAAAGAAGAAGCGATCATCGCGTGGGAAACTGTTCAAAACTGGTCTAGTTTCGTCCTTGATTTGAACAACGGTAAACCCGGCCACTCGTAGAGCTGTCTAGTGAACTGGCGGCGCAACGGCAGCAAGGACGACGGCGATACGCGCGAATCGGCGAGGTCGGTGGTGGCGAGACACTGGCGGCGGTGTATCGCGTCTGGGCCGCAACCATCGCAAACGTGGCCCGGTACGCGGGACGCCTTCCTTCTCCTCGGGCCCTGGATAATCGGGACCGCCTCCTCCGCCGCGAAACGATCGTCAACCCAGGCACCCATACGGCGAACGGTACTGCTTCGGCTCTCGCGGTGTATTCTGCGAAGGAAACGATAAAATAATCTCTCCGTCTCTTTCCTCTTCATGATCTGGTTAATTTCGCTTCGTGTGACGAGCGGTGGAAAATTAAATTTATTTTTTTTTTTTTTTGGAAAGATGGAGGTGTATTTTTAAATAATTTAAGTAATTTTATCTGAAAGTATAGAAGATATTATTAATATTTTGTTTTTGAGATACGAGGAGTATTTTATTAAGGAATATTCTGTTACTTAAATAATTTAAGTAATTTTATCTGTAAAGTTTTTAAATCGGAATCTAATTGGTTGTTTGATTATTTCGTTTGAATTATTTAAACTTGTCGAATATATTAATATTTTGTTTTTGAGATACAATTTGGTAAGGGACATTCTGTTACTTAAATAATTTAAGTAATTTTACCTGAAAGTGCATAGTTTTTAAATCGAAATCTAATTGGTTGTTTGATTATTTCGTATGAATTATTTAAACTTGTCGAAGATATTATTAATATTTTGTTTTTGAGATACGAGGAGTATTTTATTAAGGGATATTCTCTTACTTAAATAATTTAAGTAATTTTAATTGTGAAAGTGCATAGTTTTTAAATCAGAATCTAATAATTGGTTGTTTGATTTTTTTGAATAATTCGAATTATTTAAACTTATCGAAGATATTATTAATATTTTGTTTTTGAGATACGAGGAGTATTTTATTAAGGGATATTCTCTTACTTAAATAATTTAAGTAATTTTAACTGTGAAAGTGCATAGTTTTTAAATCAGAATCTAATAATTGATTGTTTGATTATTTCGAAATATTTAAATTTGTTGAAGATATTATTAATAATTTTGTTTTTGAGATACGAGGAGTATTTTATTTCAATTTAATAAGGGATATATTCTCTTATTTAAATAATTTGAGTAATTTTATCTGAAAGTGCATAGTTTTTAAATCGGAATCTAATTGTTTGATTATTTCGTTCGAATTATTTAAACTTGTCGAAGATATTATTAATAATTTTGTTTTTGAGATACGAGGAGTATTTTAATTCAATTTAATAAGATATATTCTCTTGAGGAGTCGTACTTTCGTTCGATCACGAATTAGAAAAATTTTAAAATTATCTTCGATACATCTTAATATCGTTTCCACTTCTTGTTAATATTCCGTAATATTACATGTATCCGTGATAGAAGATTAATGAAAAATTGGAAATTGAAACGTATCGAATTCCTTCAAATTGTAATTTTATTATAATTATATCAATATATATATATATAATCGCAAGCAAGAGATTGTTTAAAATATGAAATAAATTCATTAATTTATTTTGCATCTGTACTCGCTAACAATTGCAATTTTCAATTGCAACTACTTGTTCCAGAATCACGTTAAATTATTTCAATTTTATGCTCGATTACATCGAGTC
Organism: Apis mellifera; assembly: GCF_003254395.2. Classification (NCBI taxonomy): domain Eukaryota; kingdom Metazoa; phylum Arthropoda; class Insecta; order Hymenoptera; family Apidae; genus Apis; species Apis mellifera. Next base: position 12,460,432 of record NC_037644.1, on the reverse strand, counting down.
ATGCTTGAATTAATCGCGAATTCATTTATTCGAATCGTTATTGATCCTTCGGTGTCCATCGTTTTTTTTTTTTTTTTCCTATTAAAAGATGCAACCGGTTTAAGTACACTCAAATGCGCACGAATACAAATATATATATATATATATAAAAATATAAAAAGAAGTTCGTCTGACCTTGTTTTCAAGTTGCACCCGTTTTTATTGTCCCGCCCGCTTTGTACAATACTCGTCACGCTTGATGCGCGGAGGAGCATCATCGATTGCTAATATTCAAATGGGATCAGCCACGCTGGTTAATTCGCGACGAGTCGGATCGAGCGACAACCGTACACATTCGATCGAAGAGTTATTAAAATTAATCCGATGGAAACGCAGATATCGTGTTTCCTAAGTTTTTTCGTATGTATCTTTATTCTTTTCCTTCTACCAAGGATAAGTAAAGGAGCATTATTTTATTTCTAAACTTAATTCGAAAGATAAAAGAAATGAAATATTCAAGTTTCAATTATCCCGTTACGAAAAGAAAAAAAGAAAATGTTTAAAACTTTCAAAAGAATTTCTCCAAATTGCACGAAAAATATCCACTAAAATAAAAAAATTTCGTTGCGTGCCTCGTATTTATATTTTTACGACTGAAACGGAATTTTCAACGACGTTAATCGAAAAACGTGGATACAAGACTCTCTAAACAGGAAACATTTTTCAACACAATTGAATTCGTTTCAAGAAGACGAATATCGTGGAAAAGTTACAAGAAGAACGGAGAGTACAAGATTGATCGAGAGAAATATCGATCGATAATTATACTTATAATAAACGCAGAATGTAATTCTCACGTCGTCTAATTCTTCGAATTCGACGATTTGCCGAGAGAGGCGGAGGTTGTCGTTGAGATTTGCCTCTGCCACTTCGTAACTAGCCGAAGTAGCTCGAATTAGAGTCGGCGATTATAAATGAAGTTCATTGTGTATGAGTTGCTATCAATTTAACAGTGGCCACGACGATCACGTGCGTATCTTGCGATCCCCCTGCGATCTTTCCTTCCGCCAGTTCTTCTTCTTCTTCCCCGTCTCACCTTCTTCTTCTTATCCTCCTTCTTCCTCCCCCCTCCCCTCCCTCCTCCTTTTGACACGTGCTCCACTGTAAATCGATTTATCGCCATTTTGCGAGGCGACGCGCTCGTTGCGAAAAATCTTATCTTCGACGCGCCACGTTTCGAACTTGTTCCCCGTTTCCCCGACAAAGCTGCGTCGCATTGTCACAACTCGGGGAAATTTTAGATTGTTCGGCCGAGCGTGAATACCGAAATACCTGATACCTGATACGTGGAATTGGAGCACGAGCAAGGCGTCGATATCAGATCGTGAGAATTAAGGGATGCGAGATCTGCCACTTTTCACTCGAGAATGAATTGGTTAGGATTTCTGTCCTTTTTTTCCAATTTTGAAATTTTAATTCCATTCCAGTGATGGAATTGATTCGTCGAAAGAAAGACTTTGTAAGGAAACAGTAGTACTTTAGGATGTTTCGAAAATTTAAGAATCGAGATAAAAGTGGTAGTGAGTAAAATAATAGAAATTTAATTTGATATTTAAAATTAAAATTCTTCGAGAAAAATGAGAGAATATGAGAGATTGAAATGTAAATAACTCTGTATTCGTTTTTTAAATAATAATATTATTGGAATGTTTACTTTATCGAATTAATTTTATTCGATTTTATTTTCACACGATGGATTTCCATTCATTGTGATTCGTATTGATTGCAATTATCGATTAATAAAAAAACGTCGAGGAGAAAGGAACAAACCACGAATCAAATTTTTCGAATTCAAACGTATGCTCATCACATAATTTTTATTATAAATAATCGCGTTAATTAACGTGATACAAATATATATATCATTTATCATATGTATAAAATACAATAAATTATTTATCATTTCAAAATAATAATTTTTTCAGTCTTAAATAATAAATAATACATACATTTAAAAAAATTAATAAAAATTAAAACATTCTACGTTTCATAAATCTTTCATAAATTATTGTATTTTTCCTTCTTCTATTCATTCGAATATCCAAAGATCAGAACGTAAACCAGCCAACCAACCGATCATTAATATTTAAAAAGGGATTGTTAACGAAGCTGTAAAACTATAAATGAAAGGAAAATCGCACGGATACACACCTCCTCTTCTAATTCGTCAAAATAATTGTGGGTTTAACACTGACCTCGATCCAAAGGAAGAAGGCGATTTACTTTTTGCGCGAACCTTATGCTATCTTAATAAGCGGCTCGCACGTGAACCAGGAAATTTGTTGCTCGAACGGATCCATAAAGCAGCTGCGTCATTTACAGAGGACGAGCGAAACCTTTCTCGCGAATTTTTCCTTATATTTCCTAAGAATTGTGTATATAAAAAAAATCTATATATATATCTCTATAAAAATTAAATAAAATATAATGAATCGTGATCGTTCGAAATTGCAGTTCGTTGAATTCTGAATTTTCTTTCTTTTTTTTTTTTTACCTGGCGCATTTATATATACCTCGATAAAGGTATGAAATGATAACAACAATGTAAGGAGACGTATCGTGCATTTAATCCAAATATCGTTTCGCGAATTCTATTTTGAATAACCGACTGCGTCGATTCGAGCGACGAAAACAATTCTGAAAATAAAATACGTCGATGATGAAACGAATTATTATTTCTAATTCCAATTCCTCTTATTTTTCCGCTTTTATTTTATTCTTATTTTATCGCTCTCATTCTCATATAATTTATAATTAATTTTCGAATAATTCGCTCCTCGAAAATTTCGATATTATATTATTTCACGACTATTCTATTACCGTCATACTGCACACTTACGTGCGCGCAGTCAGAAATGCAACAATGCAACGACAGAAAACGTGGAAAATTAACGAGCCTCAATTATAGAATAACGCTGAGTTGCCAATCCAATCAGAGCGAAATAGGGTGAAATGGATGAAAATTCTTCCGATTCTTCTGCCGCTGAACCCGAGTTGGAAATCGAGTTTTTTTCGAACACGCGCAACTCTTAAGTAATGGAGAAAGAAAAAAAAAGAAAAAGCTTATTTATTACCTTAATTAGATTAACGAGTGAGAAAACGAAGAGAAGGGAAAGGAGAAAATGTTACGTAATCGTGCTTTGTTCGCTGTGTAATCAACTTTAAGGAGATCTTTCCCCGTGGGGCAAATTAACGAATCAACACTTTGGTTATAGAAAATTGTGCAATTCGAGTGGAGATAAAAGAAAGAAGGAAGAGAGAAAGAGAGAGAGAAAGAGAGATTATTCCTTTAACTATGAAGAATAAATTGAGCAAGATATATATATGATTTTATTTGAAGGAATAAAGCCAATGATCTTGAAATCTTTGGAATGCCTCCACTTCCGGAACGTGCCATCCGAAGCCATTTATATTTTTTTTAATTTGTTTCGATCGTTTTAAAAATTATATATCTTTAGAAAGACCTTGTATAACAATTATATTATTTATATTACAATTATATTATTTATTATTTATATTATATTATATTATATTTATATTTATATAACAATTATATTATTAGTCAAATTTAATTCGAAGATTAGGTTAAGTTTTAAAGACGAAATTAATAATTGTAATTAGTACGAGAATGGTGAAAAGAAAATTAAACTATCCAATTCTAATAGAAAGATATGTTAAAAGAGATTTAAATTAACGAATATATGAACGTTCATAAAGAAAGAAATATATATGGATAATAATGCTTAACGAGAAGATATAATCGAAGAGTTTCATTTAAAATAAATACGTAAGGTTAAAAAAAGGAATAGAAGTAGGACGGTGAAAAGGAAGTACGATGTAGCTGTTAAAAGTGCCTAACGTGTCGCGACAAAATGCTCAGTCTGAAGCGTTTACTTTTCAGAGGCTACAAAAGATATTTTAATACGCGCGCTCTGACCGAGTATGATACAAAAGAGCGTTGCTTTTGTTGCAAAGCAACGTTTTACACTGAACGAATCGCAGCCTATCAAAATCAGATGAGAAATACAGATATTTATTAAAATTTGTAAACGATATTTCATAAAAAAATAATCTCTTCGATCAATGAATCGATGAAATATATAAGAAAATTATTCTCGCTTATTTAATTATTCACAATTGATATTTTCAAAAATTTTATTTTTATATTTTTCTTCTTTTGAAATACAAAATATAATTTTTCCTCGTACAAAACGAGAATATTCAATACACATGTATTTAATAATTACACGATTATTGCACAAAACGATTCGAGATCACGAAATTACAAAACAACTAATCACACAGTTGATAAATTTTGTGAACGAAATCGTTTTCGATTTGTCGTTTTATTAATAATATATTTACGGCCTTGAATGATTTTGTGGCATAGGTCATTGAACTTAATCACTCGATGCTATTATTCTATGCTGATTTATCTAATCTAACCTACATTCGTTGAATTAAACGTACCTTAACTGCTACTATTCGCTCTAACATTTTGTAAAAAAATTTCTCTTTAACTGGATCTTAATTTGTTATATTAAAAATTCATTATTCTTCGTATAAGTTAAATGTACGAACGAAAATTCAGAGAAAAATGGCATAAATATAAAAAACAATTACTTTTTATACGATACATATAAGATTTTATTAAAAAAAATGAGGTTGACCTTGACCCACCCACGGACCAATTCGTTTCCAGTGTATTTAGAAGCAGCTAACAACCTTATGGAATAAATTTTCAGTTCAGTTATTTCGTGTTCAAAGGTTGGCAAAGATTGACTCGAGTCAAATAGTAAGTAAGTAAGAGATTTTAATAATGGGTTTATGTCCCATAATTTGACTCGATTCGATAGAGATCGGTTTAATTTTCCTAATTGAAAGATTTAGAAATTCTTAATGATTCACGACCACCGTTCCGGCAAGCTATGAACCACGTGCTTCTGTTTGGATGACAGTCAATCAGTTTATCAAATGGAATGGCCAACATTTGACCCGGAAACTATGAACCTTCGTTATCAGTGTGCAAGGAGAACGAACTCGTGGCACCACGTGCTGCCGTTTAATAATCGCCTACCGGGTTTTATTACGCTAAAAAGAATATATCGATCTTGCGTAGTACACGTCGTGTAGATTTCGAAGAAATGTCGATGACAATCGTATATCTATTTGCTGGATGCCATGATTACACGGATAGGAAAATGCTCGAATAAGTTGCACGTGCGAATTTTTAATTTTTAATTTTCAAATATTTATGATTTTAAAAATTAGACAATCCGAATAACGTTACAAGAATATTTCCTTACGTGTAAATATAATATCATGTTACGAATTATTTCGATAAATTGTTAGAAGTGAGAAAGATGATTTTTTGAATTTTGTAAAAAAATAAATAAAGTTTTTGAAAAATAACAACAAAGAAAGCATAAAAGAAGCGTGTATCAATATTAACGGAAAACGGAGATTATTATTATCAATGTTAGATACTGGTCACAATGTAAAGAGATACATTAACCTGGTATAAAATTAGATCTTTGATAAAAGAAATTGTACTCCATTTTATTTCATAAAGCTTTTGTTTCTCACGAGTAAAAATACCAAGAGACTAATCGATTTATATTTTATTATGATAGATATATTAAATTTACTCGAAATTATACAAAGCAATATTATTATTTTTAAATTTGTTTGTCGAATTGCACGTATTTTTGTACAAAAATTATTTATAAATTGTGTATCATCAGTTTTGTGGCAATGACAATGACATTGAACCAAAAATATTTATAAATAAAAAGAAACATACCATGACGCACCAACACTTGTTCTTCTAATCCTTGTAAAAGTCACAATGGCAATTTCGATCCTCGAAAATATCAAGATATTCCCATTTGCCAAAACATTTACCACACACCACGTATCATCATCTTATATTTCACAATATCAACTTTAAATAAGTCTCGCGTATGATAAAATTTAAGTTGATCTTCCACAATTCATTCAAATTTTATCGGGCCGAGAACGCTCGAGATTAATTTGTTTCTTAAAAATTCTTCGATTCACATAAATTTTTTGATATTGGACACTTTTGTATGACTATTTTTTTTATACATAAAAATAGTTAATAAATTCAGATTTTTAAACAAAAATTATTGATAAATGTTTAAAAAAAAAATTTCTCATAATTTTTGGTTATCCGATTAAAATTTCTATATCTTCATTATATTTCATAGATTTTCAAATCATCTTAAAGAGAACGTTAACTTAACGCAACGTAGAATTGCAGAATCGATCGATCGTTCTTATTTAAGATCAAGTCCCGTTGAACAATTTTTTGACATCCTGCGAAATCCTATCGCCATCATGGATGCAACAATATGACACATTTCACGAAATTTCAAAAAACACACTTAATCTTATTAATATTTTCCATTATAGAAAAATTTTATTTGATTTTTATCGCAAGAATGATGTTTAAATAAGATTTCTTAGATATCAATCCAAGATTTTCCGACTCTTTTATCTTCTCTTGATACATACGTACGCATATGTACGCACATGCACACACATGCAAAATCGTACCGTTAATATCCGTCCATTTTCATCGGGACTATTTCTGTTACCAATGACCGATCGAACAGACTGTTTTGTTTACTTCCAGACCGTTATGAAAAACAAGCGTATATCCGGACTCGTTCGACGCTGACAGAGGCAAAGGACGAGAAAGGAAAAAAAAAAGATCGGTTATTCGATACGGCTTCGCGAATGACTTATTTCAAATGGATTACACGAGTTGTGTCCAGAAGAATTACGCGAATAAAACTAATTTAATTCGATTATTTATCTTTACGTTGCAACACGATTCATACTCCGCACGTCGTATATTCTTTACGTAATATCAACAATCACTGGACATTTTCATCAACGATTGTATATAAAAGATTTTAAACATAACAAATCAGAAGATACTGTTCGTTTACACTGGCGTTATTGCCGCAACAGTAAAAGTTATTAATAATCTTCTATCGATTAACCGGTTAAACGAGGAAGAGAATAATCAAACGTTCGATTGTTTCGACAGATCTTGTATCTTGGAAAAACACTTTTCTTCTTTCCTTTTTATTATAATTAACGATGTTAAAACAAGTGTCAACGTTTTAAAATTATTTTACTTCCCGACTACTGTTTTACTGTTCCGGTTAACCTCACTCTATCACATCGAAGTCTCGTACGCGTAAAAGTTCGTTTTTCTCTAATGAAATGGTCGTAACGGTGTCGCGTAGAGCGCCTCGAGTGCGCACATGAGGACGGCCGAACTAATACTGATAGCTGGCAATGCTTTCGCCAATGCATACGACTGTTGCCTCCAAGATACCAAGTTCTTAGCCTCTGCTCTTACCCGCGTCTTTCCTTTATATACAAATCGCACGATCATCGGGGAACATTAACCACGCGTTAATAACACAATAATTTATTGATAATCTCTAGATAATAAAAAACACTTTCATTTCATTTTATTTAGTAAATCATTATAGTCACATATAGTCATATTTTTTTTTTTTTATTACCAAATTTTTTTTATCGGTCGCGAATATCGATACTCGTTTTATTTTCTGTCGGATATTAAATTTTTATAAAATTTCCTTTTAAATACAAACTTTTTATATTATATTTTTATAATATTCTATATATGTTTTCTTAAATTATCTATAAATTTTTCTAATAGATATCATAAGTTAGAATATCTATTTATACACTATTAATATATACAATTACAATTTTTAAATAATGAAAATGTTTTCCAATACGGCATTTTTTTTTATTTTATCATCAAGAAATTAAATTATCTCAAAGCTCATAAAAATAAAAACGCGTAATTTCCTTGTTAAATTTTTCAATTAAGAATTTAAAAACGAAGAATTCATGGAAAAATCATTGTTACGCAAGATGATATTGAATATCCAATACTTTTTCCTGATTTATATAACATTTTTCCTCTAATTATACAAAAACCCCCTTTAAAAATTAACATTTTTAAGAATATTTTAATACCAACGGTTGCATCTTTAATGGTTTGTCTGGTAACTTTATCTGATTTCATAGGAAACGTGTCGATAATTACAATTATGATCACTTATACAAAATGAATGATTTCACGATAAAAGCATAATTGAAAAATAAATTAAGTCCCCTGCTGTTTTTTGAAAGTAAATACACACAAATACAATTAAGGAAAATTTTCAAATTCAATTTTCTTGAAAACTTTTATTTAAAATATTTAAATTTATTCTAATTTCTGCTTGTTTTTAAAAAGTAATCACGTATCGATAATTCATCTGATCAAGAAATGGCCAATTTTAATTTTCACATTTTTTTTTTAATCTGAAAATTATTAAAAGTTGAAGGTAAACGTATAATTCGGTCAAAAAAAAATGGAAGCATTGCGTAAATGTAAAAACAATGCAGAAATTGCAATTACGACACTTTGACATTTGGTAACCAAATGTTTTTATCTAAGCTATTTATAAAATCCCTATAAAATATCCCTTTTCAAAATATTTTTCCTTTATTATTTGAACTTGAGTAAAATGTTATGAACTGTTCTATAATATACTAAAATTAATTAAATTCCCTTTAACCAAAGCTAAAATTTGTACATCCTTGATAAAGTAAAAGTGCTCTTTGAACAAATTTGTCACTCTAGAAATATTATTATCACTTGTATCATCTATTATCTGTACCAAACAAACAAGATAAATTCTCAACATAACATTTTGAACACTATTATCGTTATTTACGCTGCTTTTGGATTTTTCGATCTTTTTTCTTACCGTTTAAAGAAAAATAATAAATCAAACATGCCTTTTTCAATCGTTTTAATAAAAATATTTTATCCGAAATCAAACTTTAAATCGAACATCAACGATGCAACGAAGAAAAGATGGAATCTGTGGAAAGATATTTTAGAAAAATATCTTTGATGAAATAAGATACATCTTCGTTTTTAATTCAGATCTTCGAGTTTCCTCGAAACTGATTTCACATGCAAAACGTCGAACTAAGTTGTCACGAGCTCGAGACAAACGACTTGTTTGCCGGGAAAACTTATCAAGCCATATTTAAATTTCATTACCTGAGAAAACTGGAAAACAATTCGCAAAATCTTTTCCAATTTTTATACATTGAACAATCAGAGTATATAAAGATTCTTTTTGTATTTTGAATAAAAAAATCGACATGCATATACATTTCATCGTACGCAATTTTAAATTATTAAAATTTTATTTGCAAATTTTTTTCTTCACGTATAATCGAACGTGATATTGTTTAAACAAATGGAACGGAAATGGATAGAAAAATTTTACAAAAATTTTTTATTATCGTTCGATAATTAAATAAATTTTTTTTGAAAGAATCATCGCGATGATGATTCGTAATATCGTAATACTCGTAGAATAGTATTGTAAATGTAATACGTAAATATAATACGTATTCACACGGAACATATATTATACATCTGTTGAATAAATCTATACGATTTCACGTCAAATATTGAAATACACAAATATGATTTCATTTCGATCAACAAATTTATAAATTATTCGATTAATTTACTTATTTTCTTTCGATGGATTAAAAATATTAAAATACGGGAAATATTTAACGACAAACGCGTACGAAAAAAATTTAAATAATCGTGAAGATTAATAATTCTTGATTATAGACAATTTATAGACTATTTGTAAAAAAAATATTACGTAGTCACGAATGACAATCTTTGTGATCGAATAAATAATTTATAAAAATAGATAAATGAGAACGTGAAAGAATATTATGAGCTGCATATTATTAAACTTGAAAATTTATACAGAAATATATCCATATTTCGTATCTGCATTATTCATCGTTATCGTGGATAAAGATATAACAATCATTGTAGATATATATATTTCATAGTCAATTTCGATTCAGGTTAATTAAAAAAAGAAAAGAAAGTGTAATAGAAAAATAAATAAAGTAGAGAAAAATATTGAAAAGATATACGAACAATATGCAACAATTAGATAATAAAAATAATAAAAAAAAATAATAATAATCTTTTTATCGACAATATTTCAACATTTGTTGAGTTCCAACAATATGAATGAGAAAAAATTTTCGATAATATAACGTTATCAGATTAAAAAAAATATGTGATATACAAATAATTATAATATATGATATTCAAATAATGAATCACGTATAATGATTAAATTAATTTTTCGATTAAAAGTTAAAATGATATACGAGTTAGAACGTACAATGTTAAATTAAAGAGTAACAAAAATTATCATCGATTTCAACTACTATATAATCGTATCTATTTATAATCGTTTCAACAAAAATATATCCACTTATAATAATACAGGACAGTCTCGATAAAAGGTTAAAAGCGTGATAAGATAAGTCGTGGCAGCGAACTTTAATGATCATTCCATAATTTTCCAATTACCTATACAATTTCTGTGATGAGAAAACGGTATTCATGTATTTATAATCCGTTTAATCCGATATTTCGCTTATGAATAACGTTCCATTGATGAATCGTGAAAACAAATATGTCGGGAACCGCGAAACTTTTCTTCGCAATTTTGCTTCTCCATCACAATAAGTGTAAAATAAATGCGACAGATGTTTTTTTTAGAGATCGAAAATCGCTTAAAATACGAATAATTAAAATTGTGAATGATGAACAGAAAAATTTCTAAAATTTCATCTTCTTACGATTTTGAAAATTCTACGAAAATTCTAAGAAATTTATATTCTGAGTTTTAAAATTGGATTGAGATTTTACAACGCTCATTCTTTTATTACATCAAGAAAAAAAAATCTATATTTTTAATTAATTTGACATTATCGTACAAGCAGGAAATAAAATTCATCGAAACTAATTATTTAATCTTTAAAAACTTATAATATCAAACTTATAAAATCGTACATTTAGGTGCCATAATTAAAGATATATTTCTAATAAATATAAAATTCTTTTAAAATGAAAGTGATTTGAATAAAGTGGATATATTAGATACTCATTTATCAGGTGCTTTGGATTTTTTATTACAAAATTAAAGAGCATGTGAAACAATAATAATCCTGAATATAATACCTTATAGGAGTCCAAGCTTTAAACAGTTAAAAAAGGATTCAAGGATGCATAATCCCTCTTTCCTCATCGCTCAATTTCCCTCACTTCATTAATTCCAATTAATTTATCTCGATATATGTGAACATAATGAGCAATTGTATAAAACGAAAACTTGAATTTTGTCAATCTTATTTTTTTAATCTTATAATTATTTATCTTATAGTTTCTATTTTTTTTTACAATCTTTACACTTCTTTATCTCATATCACATAGACTTCGAATCAAAACGAATATATCTTCGTCCATTTTTAATTAACTTGCTTCACTCGTCCGATATTTCAGATTAATATAATAAATAATATTTCAGAAATTGATCGATTCAACGATAATAAAATCAAAAGATTTATTCTGTCATAACAAATTTGAAAAAAATCGCGAGAATCACACTATAAACGAGAAATGTATATTTTTCCTTTACACGTGAAATTCTTAGGGATCGAAGAATCGTGTTTTTTCGAAAAATCTGAAAATTCAACGGAACGTGTTGCAACATCGTGTACATAATTAGGCCGTGGCAACAAGAGAACGTTAGACAACATTTAAAAAGACTCTTCCTTGTCGAGAAAGAACATGAAGATCCCTCGAGATCCCTGCATTGCGGATCTTCGTATCGCACGGGACACATTGTTACATCGTCTTTTTGATCATGGAAAATGAAAATCGTGGACAATTTTCTGAATCTATATTCGAAAATTCGATAATAATATCGATATTAATAATTTTAGATTTTTTTTTTTTGTACTGTTTTTTCAATTTTCAATTTTTTGTTATGTATCCATTATATTGTGCGATTAAATATTAATTCTTGTACGAAATTGATAAAAATACAGAAATAAGTGAATTTGGATCCATGTAATTAAAGAAATTAGTTGATTTAGTTGAATGATCAAATTGTTATGATTATGAGTGAAAAAATAACAAATGTAAAAATTATTAATAATTTATATGAATTTTATAATACTTTCTTGTTATTTGAAAAATAATCTATTTCATTGGAAATCGTGTAAATTTCTCTAAGAGAATTTTAAATGATATTTAAATTTTTTAAACGAAGCAAAACTATTATAATTTATTACAGAAAAATTTTCAATTTGCAAATTATGAGAATATGTATATATACATTTTTTTCTTCCAGTAATTAATAAGCATTATATAATACAATATATATATATATACTGTATTATATATTATATATTAATTATTGGAAAAAAAAAATATCTGGATCAAAGACGTGCTTTTTGCATAATTACGTCAGTGATCGTATTAATAAAATTTCAACAATAATTATTCAAATAAACTTAAAATAGTTATTATTTCTTTGTGTCGAGAAATATTAAATAATAACATTAATTCTTTACAATTCTAATATCTCTAAAAAACTTTTAGATAATGATATACAGAATATATATATATATATATATTTTTTTTATTATATTACTAGTAAATTGAAAAAAAATATTAAAAAATATTTGATATTGAAAAAATTTGAGTTCTAACAAAAAAAACTATATGAATAGATTCTATTTCTATCAATATTTATATAAGATTTAAAAGATTCAAGGATATGATAAAGTGATGAATCACAATAAAAAATCATACATTACCAGCTAGTAGTAATAATCTATGAATGAAGAATCATTAATTTCCTAACCTAATCACATCTAAATCGTTACATAGAATCTATAGTGGAAAAAATGGAAACATCAAATTTTTTTAAAAATGATAAAGTATCGGGAAATTAATTATAAAAATTTTAAAATTATATAATATTATAATTATTTTTAAATTTATTAGAGGTTATTATATTTAGTTTATATGTTTAAAGTTGTATTTTTTAATTGTTATTCTTAAAATAAATGAATATGATTAAAATATTTTAATATCATTTATATTATAGATTTATGTGTAAATTTAATTGAAATTCATATGTTATGAATATACTGTATCGATCATTTCATCTTACAATCATACCGAATTAGTGATACAAATATAACGTGTCTAAACTTAACAAGAAGCCGTTAAATGTCATGAAGTAACAGTCACAGTAACATATCTATTTTGAGCAACGAAATTATATTATCTATTTGAATTTTATTTGATCAATTATTTAACAAAAATAAATAATTTCATATACAATAATAGAAAACATTAAATTACATTATCGAAAACAAAGTAATAATCTTAAAGAAAATTGCTGTTTTGAAACAAAGATAATTTTTAAAATACCATTTTAATTAAATATTTTTCTTACGTAAAAGTAAATAAAAATATTTTGAAAAATTTTGAAAAAAATTAAATCTCTTTATTTAAAAGGTAAAAAGTCTGTAGCATACGTTGTTACCAAAACAAGAATGTTAACCTGTTATGCTTAAATATATTAATAATAATTGTATAATAATTGTAAACAAAATAAGCGTCAGCTGATCAGCTGATCGTGTTACCATAACCGCAATGGCTGCTATTGATCTCGTGAGCAAGCTCTTTCGCACGCGCGTGCTGCGTTAAAACCCCTTCTACCTATTTCTACGCACGCGATTAAATCTTGTCTAATGTCTTATTCTCGGTATTTGTTAATGAATAAAATAATTCATATGATACTCACCAGAAGTCGATCTGTAAAGCTGGAGCGAATGCTAAAAAACTGCGACGCACTCCATAGTACGCGCGGGAAACAATAACTTATAACTAATTGACAAAAAAATATAATAGCACACGAAAGATGTAAATAGAACTTAAGAAAAAATATTGATATAAAGATAGGTGAAACAAGTGACACAATAATCGACACAAGAAGGACAAGCTAGTTTGATATTGGAATGTAAAATGCGAAATTTCGAGAAGCGACTAAAGAAAGGAATAACGCGATAGGGAGAACGATACGTGTTTTGACCGTGTCTCAAGTCCAGGGTGAATTGTGATTAGTTGCGCATGTGTATCGACGCAACCCTTCTTTCACAACTTTCATTGGTCGCTTTAAGAGTCAGGGACGACACGATTTAGGGTGCAAAATAGGGAATAAAGAAAAAGTAAAATTGGTATTTTTTTTTTATTACTTCTTTATATTTAATTAAATAATTATCATTTATTCTTAAATGATAACGAAATAGTTTATTCAGATATTATTTATCTTGCTAGAAATTTAATTATAAATAATAATAAAAAATTATATAACAATAATTCGTAATAATATTTAAAATGTAGGAATACGATATTTTTGTACAATTCTAATTTCTATTAAATATTTTTAAATTAATATTCAAAATATAATATTATTAATACTAGCATAAACAAAATTCAGAATAGATTTAACATTCAATGTATTTCTTTGTCCCATGCTTTGAAGAATCTCTTTACCATTTTAATATCATTTTCAATGTTACCGATTCGATTCAGAATAAATTTGCAACGTGAATAATGAGTGGAATTTAAATCAAATTTAATATAAAATTACAAAGAATAGATTCGACAAGTGAATCTTTGATAGCATCATTTTTCAATAGAATGCTTCAAAATTCTTACTTCTTTCTTACTCTTTTCATTGCTAATTTTTCATTTATTTAAATTTCATTATTATCATCGAATAATGAGTAAATAGTAAGAGAAGGACAAAGATAGAATCAAATTATTGAAATTGAAAGGCCATTTCTAGAATGCCACAAATAAAAATAAAAAAATGATAGAAAATTATACAAAAATAAAATAGGATAAGAATTGATTATTAGCACCATCTTTTGAATATCAAAAATCTTTTCAAAAACAATAAAACAAACTAAGAATTAAGTATTATTACCATCTTTTGGTATTCTTTGGTACTTTTAAAAAGATATTTTTAACAAGAGATGGCGATAATGATCAATTCTCTATCTCTATTCTTCTTTTATTATTTACTTTCCTTGTCTATATTTAAGTTTCATTTGCAGCATTCTGAAGATGGCGTTGATTCCCGAATTTTTACTCTATCTCTATCCTTCTGCTATTATTTGCTTATCTTTATTGTCCTTGTCTATACCTGCCGCGTGTTACAGACAGGATACAAGATGAACGCTCTTCATCATTTTTTCTTCAAAACTGCTACATGTATTAATCTTTAATGTAAAAAAATATAAATATTGTATTTTCAGCTTTATAATGTATATATACCAAGATATAATTTTTTATGATTTTAAATTTTTATTAATTCCAAATAATTAATTGATTATAATGAGAAATACGTTATCTTTAATAAATTAATAAAATATATATAATTTATAGAAATTAATAATATAATTAATATTTTTTTAATTTATAAATAAACTTATTAACTTATTGAAAAGTATTTATACTAGCGGCATCTATCATATTACTATTGTATTATGGTAAATAAATGTGTTAAATCTATCGACATGATATAAAAACAATGTGAAAAATATTGATATTATTTAATTAAAACTGTGTATTTAAAATGTCAGACGAATCAGAATATGATGTAGAACCAGAAGAGTTTGATATTTATAAACGAAAGTATCAATTACTACTAGATAGATGTGAAGTTTTACAACAGGTTTTAATTTTAATTTTCTGCATTCCATATATAATAATTTAATCATGAAAAATGAAATTATTCATTCTTTAATTACAGGAAAATGAAAGATTGGTTTATCGTATCCAACGAGTTAGAAAATTACTCAAACGTACAAGAAAGGAAAAAAAGTTAGTTCAATTTCTAGGTTATGTATTAAACATTATTACAATTTTACTTGTTATTTATTATTTGAAATAATATATTTATTTTATACTTTACTATATACCATTAGAGTTGTTTTCATAAAATATTTTTTTTTATATTTTAGATTTTTAATTGATCGTTTGGATCAACATGGTGATCGTTGGAGAGAAGCACCTATGGGAGTTCTTGAAGAAAATAATGTATTTCAAGTAACACCTAAACCAGAAAAAGGTCCAAAAACTACTACATATAATTCTAAAGAAGAAAAAACTAAAAAAGGAACAAAACGAAAAGGCACTAAGACAGATCCTAATGCTCCAAAAAGACCGGCAAATCCATTCTTTCAATTCTGTCAAGAACAAAGACCTCGAGTTATGGAAAGATTAGCTGGAGAACCAGAACCAAGCAAACAAGAACTTACTAGACAACTTGCAACTACTTGGAAATCTCTCAGTTCAGAAGATAAAAAGGTTTGTATAAACAAATATATGAACATTTTTGTTTAAAAAGATAAAATAATATATATATTTTCCTAGGTGTATTATGACATGTACGAACGATCCAAAGAAAAATATGTTGCTGAAATGCAAATTTATAATAAAAAATCGGAAGATACGCCAAACCATATGTCTTTAAATATAACATAGTATTTGTATTTAAAATAAATATTATTTGTAAATACGTAATTTATAATCATATATTTGCACATATGTCAATATTTATATATAGAAAATTGAAATAAAATTTTATAAATAAAACAAATAGAAAATTTAAATGTAGGAAGAATATTAGGAAGAATTTATATCGATTAAAAAAGTTATGTAACCACCACTAATTTTTTTGTAACAATAATAAATTTATGCTTTAAAATTATCTTTTTCCCTTCTAAGAAATGCCATAGTTTGAATTGGATCTTTTTGTTCAGTATGATCCATAACAGATTGTTCGTGAACTCGCATAAATGGATTTGTCAATTTTTCTTCCTGAATAGTGCTGGGCACAGAAGGATTATTCTTTTCACGTTGTATACGAACCCATTCTATTTTTTGACGAATTGCTTCATTTTCTGGCTCTACATGTTTTGCAAATTTTAAATTATTTGCTGTATATTCATGGCCACAATATACTTTCTATAAAATATCCAAAATATATATATTGTATTTTTTAATAATTATTTTATATCACAAAAATCTAAATATGATCATATGCATATGCTTACAGTTTCATTAGGCAATGATCCTAAAATTTCTATAAGTGCTTTATACATTTGTTCTGCAGTACCTTCAAAAAATCTGCCACAGCCAGCAACAAAAAGAGTATCTCCTGAATATCAATATTTATATTTTAATATATTTTAATAATTTATGAAAAAAATAAATATAATAATTTATAAAAATATAAATAATAACTTATATTTTTACCTGTAAAAACTGCTGGAACATCTTGATTTTCTGTAATATAATAACAGATATGTCCAGTTGTATGACATGGTGTTGAGAGGCATTGAACTTGTAATTTTCCAATGTTGAAAATATCATTATGTTTTACTTTACACGTAAGTGCCTCTATTCTTTCATCTCCACCATATACTTGAAGATTATTAAATTTTTTACATAATTTTATATTTCCACCAGCATGATCCCAATGATGATGAGTAGTTAGAACTTTTGTTAAAGATACATTATTTTGTTGGACTGCACAAGCAACAGTATCAGGATCAACAGGATCAACAATTGCAGCTTCTTGTGATGTTTCGTCAATAATCTTTAAAAATTACAAAATATAATATCAAATAAATATGTAATAAAAAAATTATGATAGATAGTATATAATATATAGTAATAGTAATTCTAAATTATTTTAAAAAAATTTAATAATTTAATATATTAATATATATAATAAAAGTAATAATTAATAAAAAAATAAGATAAAAATAAAAAAATACGTACTAAATACATATAATTATCTTGAAGTGCAGGTAATATTTGAACCTTCATATCGTATTTTTTAAATTGTTTTATTATTACACGATTAGAATATGTTGAATAAAAACCATTCGTTGGAATACTTTTTGCTAAAAAAATAAAAATTTTTATTAGTATTTAAAATTATGTAAATATTAAATAATAAAAATATCAAATTGATAGTTGTATAATTTGTTAATACTTATTTATAATTATTTATATATAATTATTTATAATTATAATTTTTGTAATAAAACATATATATATACAATGTTAAAATATCGTCAATATCTTTATCTATAATATAAAAACTTAAATCAAATTAATATTATAAAATCCATTATTAATAATAAATCCATTATTAATAATAAATTTAATAATAAAATATTAATAATATAATAAAAATGGAACAATACTTATTTAAGAGTATTGTAAAATTTATAAAAATGTTAAAAAAAAAATCTATATTTGTAGATGTATATCAAAAAAATTTTATTCATATATAAATGTAAAAAATCATTAATTATCAATAGTTATTTTTATTATATTTTTATTATATTTTTATAAATTTTCTTATCGCACTATTATAATTTTTATATCTTATTTTATATGAATAATTTTATATTTAAAAAAACTTGATTTTATGTTTTATGTTTAAAAAAAAAAACAAATATTTTCTAATATCCTTTGAATAATTTTAATAAGAATCGTAAAAATTTTAAAGTTTAAAGTATATATAAAGTATATGTAAAAACAATAAAATAAAAATATAAGTTTGTAAGAAAATATAATAAAGAAAATAGGATACCCTTATAATATAAAGATGTTAATGTTAACCAAATAGGAGAAGCACGAGACATTGCGTTTAACATAATTTTTAATAAATTTAATATTGATATTAAATTAAATTTTATTCGATAAAATATCTATTATCAAACACTATTATATATACAATGTTACTTGCCTAATTACTATGTAGTACTACTATAAAACAACTGGACTCAGCTGATCGGTACGATGTAATACTGGTAGAAAATAGGTTACATACGTTCATATGCTGTATGAACCATTGTTAACACATGAATGCGTATGTTTTTAACTATAGCATTATTTAATTAATGAATATTTTTATTTACTTAATAATAAAATATAAATTAAACTATTTTACTCTTATTACATGTAAATATTTTTTAACTTATTTACAATGTCTGCAAGTAGTTCGAAAGAAATAATAATAAATAATGAACATCAAGGTTTGTTATTTTATTTTTATAATATTTTATAATATTAAAAATAATGTATTTTTAAAAATAAATAAATAAAAGAAATTTAAGAGAGAATCATTATTATTAATATCAATAATTTTTTATTATATTTAAATTTCATTTTTTTGTTATTATTATTTGTTATTATTATGTCATTCTTTTTCTAGATATTGAACAAGATGAAATTACCATTATTGATTATGAATTAAAACAAATTGAAAGTGAAATGCAAAATCTTGAGGATCGTAAAAAAATCTTGATTCAACGTAAAGAAAAATTACGAGATGATGCACTTTTAAAAAAAAGTTTATCTGTATCAAAAAAGGATTGGAGTAAAGAAGACTTTACATGGTCTAAAAATTTGAAAAAAACTTTAAAAGATGTTTTTAAAATAGAAAAATTAAGAGAATTACAATTACCAACTATGAATGCAATTATGTCTAATGAAGATGTTATTTTAATTATGCCCACAGGTGGTGGTAAAAGTTTATGTTATCAATTACCTGCTGTTATTAGTAAAGGTATAACAATAGTAGTATCACCATTATTATCATTAATGGAAGATCAAATACATGGATTACAAAAACATAATGTAAAAGCTGGAATGTTAAGTGCAAAATGTAATAAAGAAAATGTAAAAATTATAATGAATGCACTAATAGATAAAAAATCTGATCTTAAATTAATTTATGTTACACCAGAATATATGGCAAAATCCAATCGTTTCATGAATAAGTTACAAAAAGCTTTTGAAATGAAACGTTTAGATCGTTTTGCAATAGATGAAGTACATTGCTGTAGTCAATGGGGACATGATTTTAGACCTGACTATAAATTTTTAGGAATATTAAAATCCATGTTTCCAGGTGTACCAATTTTAGGTTTAACAGCCACTGCTCCAGCTAAAATTATTGTAGATGTTCAGAAAATGTTAGATATTCAAGGTTGTTTGGTTTTAAGGGCTACTTTCAATAGACCAAACTTATTTTATGAAGTTCGAAGAAAACCAACAGACAAAGATACATGCTTAGCTATGATAGAAAATTTATTAAAAAATAGATTTAAAGATAAATCTGGAATAATTTATACAACTACCATCAAAGATGCAG